>NW_008705459.1:874689-921599 GCF_000326865.2 Helobdella robusta | reverse complement strand
AAAAACGAACTACAAACATATTAACGCCAAACATTCGGTAGAATTTATCGAATATTGTAAATATATATATATATAATATATATATATATATATTGGTAACAGACTGTTGTTAACGCAACATTTCAAAAATTCAACACTACTTTCAACATTGTTCAACTTTTTTATATTTCTTTTTAGTTGTTGTTTAGTTGTTGATGTTATTGTTGATGTTGTTGTTGAAATAAAAAGAAATATTAAAAAGTTGAACAATGTTGAAAGTAGTGTTGAATTTTTGAAATATATATATATATATATTGTGAAATTAGGATTTAGACCATATTCGATACAGTTTTTAAGAAAATCAACCGCGTTAATACAATTATTATATTTATACATTAATTTTTTAAGTTTTCTAATTAAAATTTTATTATTGATATTTAATTTATTAAGTAAAATCTAAAATTATTATTGCTCATGTTTATTAAAATAAATAATTGCAGAAATCTTTTTCGATATAAAATATATCATCGTCAGTGCAAAATATTTTAAATAATAACGAAAATTACCGTTTATAAACAAATGACGTCATACCGTATAACTTAATTTTAAGCGCGTAACATTTTTGAAAATACTATTATTAATTATTATATACTATATTTAACATATTGATAAAATTAACTTAAAATTATTTACATAGATATATATTAGAATTAAACAAAATAAATTAAAATTTTAAAATTGCTGAAAAAACGACCATAAAGTAAATCAACAAATAAAAAACCAAAATCAGCCATATCTTCATACTACAATATTTATGTTTCCAAGTTTATATTATTATCATTGTTATTGTTATTATCATTATTATTATTATTACTATTGTTGTTGTAGTTGTTGTTATTATCATTATTATTACTATTGTTGTTGTTATTGTTGCTGCTGCTGTTGTTATTGTTGTTGTTGCTGTTGTTAATGTTGTTGTTATTGACAATGATGATGTTGTTGTTGTTAATATTAGTATTGGTGTTGTTGCTGCAATTATTAACATTATTGTTGGTGTTGTGGTCATGGTGATTGGCATCTCTAACATGGTTAACATTGTTGTTGGTAGTAACATGGTTGTTGGTGGTGGTAACGTGGTTGTTATTGTTGTTATTGGGGGTGAGAGAATTATTAATTAGTTTAGATAACTGCTTGTGAGTCGGAAGTACTATTATACTTTGTAGCTGAACATTTAATTTTGGATTTTTTATTTTTATTAATATGGCTTCGGCTATCTTTGAGGTGAAATAATCGGAGTTTCTGAAAAGAACATTTGTGTTATTGTCAAGAATTGAACGTGTTAATGTTGTATTATGTGTTGTTTCTATATGAGATTTGATCGCATCCTCTCTTTTGTGCATGGTAAGTCGACGAGAAAGTTGAATGGTGGTCATTCCTATATATGAAGAAGTTTGGTGCACACAGTTATTTTAACACACTTTTGTGTTATTGTCAAGAATTGAACGTGTTAATGTTGTATTATGTGTTGTTTCTATATGAGATTTGATCGCACCCTCTCTTTTGTGCATGGTAAGTCGACGAGAAAGTTGAGTGGTGGTCATTCCTATATATGAAGAAGTTTGGTGCACACAGTTACCAATGGGACAGGAAAATTCATATATAAGATGATTATTTTTCATGATGGAATTGTTGTTGGGTTTACAGTTATTTTTGATTATCATGTGTGATGTTTTGGCGTTTTTATAATATATTCTTAACTTAACTTTGCAATTGGGATTGACGAGTTTGATATTGTTGTAAATTAGTTTTCTTAAAATGTTTTCATCTGTTTTATATGAAGTGGACATGATGTTGCGGTAATATAGAATAATATCTTTATCATTATTATTAATATTATTGTGAATGCTGTTGGTAGTATTGTTATTGTTGTTATTGGCGTTATTGTAGTAGGTGTTGTTTTGGTTACTATAGTTGTTGACCATGATGTTGTGATTAGTATCTGGATTATTGTTGTTATTATTGACTTCATCGTTGTTGTTGTTGACAATGCTTTCGTTATAATTATTAGTATTATGAATAATATTGTTATAGTCATTATTGTGATTATTGTTGAAATTATTGTTGTTGTTATCGTTATCAATATTAAGATTACTGTTATTGTTATTAATGATGTTATAGTTGGCAATGGAGTTATCATTATCAATAGAAATTTTATTGTTGTTGGTGATAATTTTGCTACTGGTAACTCTGTTGTAGTTATTATTATTGTTGTTACTGATATTTCTTAATTTAAATTTAATTACATTGTTAATATATGATAATTGATAACCATTATTAACAAGTAATTTTTTAATGTTATTCTTACCGCTTCTGGATGTATATATATATATATATATAAAATATATATATATATATATATATATATACATACATATATATTTTGGTAACAGACTGTTGTTAACGCAACTTTTCAAAAATTCAACACTACTTTCAACATTGTTCAACTTTTTTATATTTCTTTTTATTCTATTAATTTCAAAGAAATTAGACATTTTATTGTTTTTTTTAAATTTTTATTAAATAAATTTGCAAATAGCTATTTCGAGTTTTATAGATAACTCATCTTCAGTGCATTATATATAAGATATGTAAGATATTTGATAAGAATGAACAAGTAATTATTAATTTATATAAATTATTTAATTAAAACAGAAAACCAATAAAATAAATTTAATAACTATAGACAATATAAAACGCGATTTTAAAAATTTTTTTTAGCGGCAAGATTGTTTATATTATGGTTATTAAGGTAAATATCAACGCTCAGCCGAGAAGCGCGAATTAATTTATTTAGTTAACTACATATTATTAATATTATTTTTACAATATTTAAAAACATTATTATTATTATTATTAACGTTATTATTATTATTACCATCGCTGTGGTTCTTCTTGCTTCTTGTGATGATGTTCCATTTGCAAGTGATATTTGCGCTGTGGGTTGTGGCGTTGGTATCTACAGTGTTGGCACTGTTGTTGTTGTTATTGTTGATGCTGTTGTTGTTGTTGTTCATCAACAATAACATTCATTTATTCATCCGTTTAAATTTATCTTTGGCACACTTCCAAAGATTCTCAATGGCATTAGTATGCACTCCATTTGGAGCAACAAAACCATATCGATGATTGACAGTGTCGTGTGCCAGTCCCGTAACTCTGGGAATGTTCGCATAAGCGGCCCACTTGTCAGACCATATTGTCGTGCCTGAATGAGAATTAGATAAAATGTTAATATAGGAAAGGTTAATAGAAAATGTTAAAATCATTACCGGGCAAAACATGCCGTTGTATTATGGGCAGCAAAGTGGCCGCATCACGTTGAGCCACCTCTTCTAAGAAGACTTCTTTGGAAACATTATCTATGCCGCCAAAAACCCAACGTTGCCGAAATGGCCTGGCCTTTCCATTCCTTGTCCTTTTGTTACTGGACACCAGACTCTCATCAATCTGGACAATTCGACCAGGTCCACCAATTATTTTTGGGTTGTCTCGTACCCAATCGGTACAGAGTTGGCGATGGAGGTTGAACCAGTCAGGCAACGTGTTATTTTTTATCTATTTGTAGCAACGAAGCTGTCGCTGCCTGACTGATGTCCCCCATGCTCCAATAATATGTCAACTGAATGAACAAAATTATTATTGTTTTTCATTCTAAAATTTAATATTTATAAAATATAATTTAAGTTAAGAATAAAAAAATAATAACCATGATACATGTGCTCATTGGTAGCTTACATTTTTCATAAAAACTACCATTTCTAATGGACTTTGTTTTGCTGCAGGCCGTATGGTTTGTACAACGCCATATCTGTTCGTCTGCCGCTTTTTTGTAATTGTACAAACGCATAACTTTTCCACAAACGCATGTCATTCCGGACGACAGCAATCCCTGTTGCATTGCCCAGTCCACTGCTTTTTGTTTCAAATTTATGGCGTTTGTCAGTTCCATTGATGACAGACTTTTAACGGCCGGAAAGTTCATGACTACAGATAAATTCAAAATGCCGAAAAAATGACAGAAAAACCAGACGAAAAAATGACAGAAAAAACAGAAGAAAAAATGACAGAAACATGTAAACACATTAAATAAATCAGCATTTTCTTTTTAAAATAATTAACACAAGCCGTTTTTAAAATATTTATTATTGACAATTATTTTGAAATGAAAAACAAATTAAAATATCTATTATTGAGAATTAATTAAAAATTAATAAATGAAAATGATTGAAAAAAGATCTTTTCTTGTTCACGTCTTGTAATCTAATAAACATAAATATTAAAAAGGGGGAGGAGCTAAATGGCGCAAATTAAGCTGGATTTATTTTTAACTCTTTGTTTACTATTTTATGGAATTTCCAAGTGCCATATAAACCTTATAAATTAACCTAAAACTTCAAGGAATGTTGAAAACGAAATAAATTTTAACAAACGAGCTGAATGCAGATCGGCAAAGAGTCATTAACATAACTTCGGGAAAGCCAAGATTTTTCTAATTATATCTCAGATTTTTCTAAAAATAAACCAATATGCTCATGAATAATTAATTTTTTAGGAACTGGCTTCCAGAGGTAACTAGCCCGTTGAAAAAAATTTTCAATGTTAAAACGCTGGTACGGCGCTTCCAGTTATATAATTCTATGATTTCTCATAATTTCACCGGGTAACGTCACTAATGACTAATCACACGTACGCGTAATGTAAACGAAACCAAACGTAAAAAACGGTTCAAAATTCAAAGGCACATAAATTTATAATTTGAAATGTATATAGATAATACGGTTAAATGTTTAGTTTTAAGGTAGTAGTGGTATAGAATTTGTTTTTTTTGGATTTAAGTGATTTAACAATTTTGAAATTGTTTTATTGAATCTTTGATTCAATATTTAAAAAAATTGCAAGGCAAATTGATGGCTAGTTTATGCTATTATTATATTATGTTTTTATTAGACTTTGGTTTTTGAAATACTTTATTTTTAAGCTTAAGCTAGATTGATTTGATTCAATTTCAAAGCATATTTAATTTAAAAGCGCAGGTTAATATCTTGGAATTACAGATAATTTATTATATATTATTGTGGTATATATTTATTTGTTTTTGTAGGTAGTATAGATTTGGAATTTTTGGGTTTTGTATTAAGTTTCACATAATTGAATTTGTTTAAATCCAGGATTGAATGTATTCAATTCAGGGCCTCGTTTAACATTGTAACTGGGTGACAAAAATGCTACCCAGCGTTGATTTTTTTGTCACCTAGTAATGTTGATTTCGTGCCACTTTCGTGAAATTGACAGCAATTTTGTATTACAATTTAATTACGAGAAAATTGATTTTCAAAATTATAAAAGCTGGCCTCATACATTTATATATAAGCATAGAATTTGGAATTTTTGGGTTTTGTATTAAGTTTCACATAATTGAATTTGTTTAAATCCAGGATTGAATGTATTCAATTTTATTTTATTTATTTGGTTCCTTGTATTCAGAAATACATATATTTTAATTTAAAATTTAACTAACTTGATTACTGAAAGCCTATTGTGTATAATATTTAATTTATTGTTAATCAATTTCTGTAAAAAATTTGTGTTTTTTAAATGTGATAAATATCTTTAAATAGATTATAGACCTTTTTAAATATTTAATATTATTTCTGTATAGTAATGCCATTTAGATATTGATATTTTAAACTATTTAATTATTCCTAATTAGTAGAAGTTTAAAATTTGTGGGTTTTGTTTTAATTCCACAAAATTTGAATTTGTTTAAATCATGGATTGAATGAATTCAAAAAAAAAAAAGAATAAATTAACATAACACAATTATTAAAATTATATTACATATTTTTAAATTTTTTTAATTCTTTGCAGTAGCTTAGATTTACTTGTTTTGATTGTGATTTCAACTTTAAATTTAGCTAAACTGATTAAAAAAAAAAAATTTTTTTCTCAAAAATTTCCAACTAGTTTTATTTATATGGTTTATTGATTATAATATTATCGTTAATATTGTATTAATAAATTATAAAGTTTTTTTTTTATTTTTAAAAGACCAATTTCTTAGATCAATCAATTTGATAAATAAACAACTAGATTAAAGTTAAAAATTTTAACATTTGTAAGTTTCACATTTGAGTAAAGTTAGTGAATAATTTTTATAGATAAAATACCGCTTCTTGAAGACGAAACTTTAAATATTCAAATGTTGTTTTAATATTTATGATTTTAAAATAGACAGTTTTTAATTAATTAAATGTTTCGTTAAATTATTTTTTGCAGGAAGGTTTACGTTAAAAATGTCAGCAACTACTGCACAGAATGATATTGCAAAATCAAGCTCTCATTATCCTAAAAAACAAAAATAGACAGTTTTTTAACCATTCTATTGCAACAACAGTCCCTAATCAGAATGAACAATTTGACCCTGAGGATATCTTTTATGACACCACTTTACCTGATCACTCTTCATCAGTAACAAATAGTATCTCAGCAGCAAAATCAAAAGTACCTGTACAGGCAGAATGTGTTTCTCAAGTCACACATACATCGTTACCTTTTGATCAGATCATCTCCAAAGATTTTGCACCTTTTAGACAGTGGTACAAAGGCTTCAAACTTGATGCTGCTTGGCTACAGAAACACCATTCAGAACTGAAAGCAATAAAACTGGGTTCTCGTAAAAGTCTAAAATGCAAACTGTGCTACGATAACATTTCTGAAGCTAAAAAGTATGCTCGAAATGGTACTGTCCCAATAGCTGATGGTGTTCGGTGTGACGGCATGCAACAGCTTCAAAGAATTATTGATCACTTGAAAGGTGGTGCTCATAGTGCTGCACAACGGGCCGATCTTGCACGAAAGCAATGGACCGCACAATCTGACAAACATCCATGGGTAAAAATTTTGAAACAACACAATATTGAACTGATATCAACTCTTATTCGCCTTACAGTTGATGTACACAATGATTCAGGAACCAAAACGCTGTCAGCTTGGTCTTGGCCAAGTTGTTCACTAGCACAAATGCATGCAGAAAACCAAGTTAAGCAATACATTGATCACGGTCTTGATTGTGACTTTGTGGCGTTTAATTCACCCCAGTCAGCATTGCATTACAGAAATCCTGACCGGTACAGAGAGATATTATCATTTGTGTCCAAGCATGAATTGAGCAGAGTTATTCAAGCATTGAAAATTGCAGAGTGTGTCGCCCTAAAAATTGACAAATCTGTTGATAAATACAATGCTGACAGTCTGTTTGTTACTGCCAGATACATGGACAACACTAATTTTGAGATGAAAGCTAGTTTTCTTGGCGAATGCCACAGTGAGTTAAGAGGAGTAATTGGGATGGTCGATGCTTTGCAGAAACGTTTCCAGTATCTTGAAATTGAAGATGTCATTAAAGCAAAGATGGTGGGTCTTACGACAGATGAGGAAAATTCAAATACTGGACGTCACGGGGGGTTGTGGGTAAAGATGTCTGAGTATTTAGGGCACAACATGTTGACATTTTGGTGCATAGTTCACAGATCTGACCTGGCTTTTGAAAGCGATGAAAACGTGGTTCCGAAGTTTCGTCATTGGTTAACAGATGTAAAAAATGTCGCTACTTATTTTCGTGGATCAAGCTACCGACAAGAAAACCTGCATGAAATTGCTGCAAATTTGGGTGAGACTGCTAAACATTTTCCACGGCATCATGAAGTTCGTTTTGCGGAACACCTTGCCAATGTTGTACTTGCAGTTCTGTCTAATCATCAGATGATGTGCGCTCAAAGGAAGACAGTTGTACAACAAGGTGAAAATAATGAAAAAAATAATGAAAAGCAAAGAGCAAGAGGTTTTCTGAAGGATTGGTCCCAAACTTCATTCAACTTAAACATGAGTGCTGTTGCTTTGGATATCTTGCGACAGTTCACTGATTTACAAAAAGAAACTCAACGCACGTTTGTTACCTTGGCTGATTTGATGCAAAAACGCGACCACGTACTTCAGCGTCTTTCCATGATGGTAAACAGTCCATATCCTGGGGGATATGAAGAAAAGTTACAAAATAATAGTGGACTTGCATCTACACAGTCACTGCAAACGAAGCAAATGATAATCAATTTCAGAGAAATGTGAAAAACTTGTATGTTACAACACGCAATAGAAATTTTGAAGCAGTGCGTCTTGAGGTAATCACATGTGCAAAGAACTTCCTTGAGAGAAGGTTGGATGTCGATCAGGATTTACAAGTAAAGGCAATGATAGATGTTGCCAATGCTGAAAATGCTGAAGCAATGATCAAAGCCGGTCGGCAAATTGTATCAGATATTTTTGGTGATAATTATGTTTCAGAATTTGTAGATGATGCTGTTGGTTACTATTCATCATTTGGTGCTTCATCTTTTAAGCCGCATGAAAGCAATACTGCCAAGTTGTACTTATTGCTACAAAAAACAACACCGTCGTCTCTTTTAAACAAGCTGGTTCAAACATCTCTTATAACTTGCCCTCACAGCATGATCACGGAACGGGTAATTTCATGCCATGCAGAATTAAAAAGCGACCTTCGATCATCTATGTCGAGAAATACTGTGAATGACCGATTATGCATTGCTTTAAATGCTATAGGTACCGCAAATTTTGATCTTCGGCCAGTGGTGGCTGATTTTCTTTCTTCAAAAACGAGACGATCGACTCAACCAGATGATGAACTTTAAGTTTTTTAACACTGAAAATAACTTGTGATTAGCTAATTTAACATCAATTGTTTTTTTTGTGATACTGTGTCGTTAATAAAAAAAAGTCACTTATTTCAAATTGACAAAAGAGTTAGTGCATGTGCATTTTTAACGCATCAACATTTACATAAACAAAATCACGAACAATTTTTTATTGACAATTTAAATTAGACGTTTTGTCATTAGCCCATGCCTGGTTCAAATTAGCTTATTCCTTAGGCTTGTAATCTATGTTTTTACCGCAAGATTGAAGTATTGTATTCTTCCATGAAAAAAACTTTATTTTCATTAGAAAGTTGATGCAATATCTATTAGGCTCCCGTGATTTGAAAAGAATTGATACTATAATTATCATTTCCAAAACTTTTAAAACTTTGTCACCTAGTGAAAGTTTCTTAGACGAGGCTCTGATTTTAATCAATTTAAAAGTTTAAACAATATAATGTAAATAGTAAAATTCTATTTTTAAATATTCCAAACATTAAAAAATCTAGTTTAAATACAGTCATGTTGCAAACGATTTTCTGCGCAAATCATTCCGGGAAGTAAATTCTTTATATAAGTCCTCAATTGAAAGATTGTCGGCGCGTTCTTTATAGCATTGTACTATGGCCAAATGGTTTAATCTTAGCTAACTGATTGTTGAACGTAAATAAGTTTTCAAACGCCGAAGGACGGAAAACGATCTTTTTGAGCTGCATGTTGTCACTGGAATTGTAAGAAATATTTTAATAAGTCGAAAAAGTTCTTCTAGCATTTCATACAAACGTGTCCGTTTATATCTTTTAAAATGTCTGTGACTGGTAATAGATAAATTTTGTTGCTTATAAATATCGCGAAACATGTTGAAATGTGAATGTAATCTGTCTTTTGACACCTCTGGATATAATTCAGCAATATAATTTAAGTGACTGCTGTCAGTTGTTGCTGCATGTAAAAATTTTGATTCAAAATCGGCAAATTTTTTGTAACCGTCAGAATTGAATCTAGCGTCAAGTGAAAAGAGAGCGGCATGTACGATCTCTAAATACATTTTTTTAAATAATTGCGAAGAGTCAAATGCACGAACGTTTTCGTTACCATCAGTAAAACGCTTCCGACGATTTCGTTGCCGTGGCAATCTTCAATATTTAATAATTTTGCATCATTAGTGGTATTTAACCTAAAAAAAAGGTTTCATCGGATCGGTTCTGTTAAAGCGATAGCATTAGACTTTCTACGAGTTTGCGTACTTTTGACATAGACAGTGTTGGACACTGCAAAACTTTCGACTTAGTTTCCAATTTATCGTATATGAGAACCAAACGGCGCAACACGAAATAATTATGAAATGATGTAATTTTTGTGAGAAAACCAGCACATTTGGCGCTATATTCATTTCTGACAGAACTTTGATTTTCAAAAAAGTTTAGCAAAAATGTCCAGTTGTTTAAAGCGCTCCTGATGCATATATGCATAGTCCACCTTGTTGGACACAATGGGCGTAATGATGTAATTGTAGCATTACTTTGTTGAAAAAAGGAAAAACAAGCTAAACGTTTAGGAGATTTTTTGATAAAGTTACAAGTTCTTTTACAAAATGGATTGCATCTCTGCACTCTAACATCATAGAAATTGCATCTTGAAATGCCAAACTAATGTTGTGGTTGTTGCAATTGACAAATATTGCAGACGGCTATATTTCTAAGATTTTGACCTGTACTCCATTATAAATTCCAGAAACGTTAGATGCTCCGTCATAACATTGTCCTCGACAATCTCTGATATCAAAATTGAACCTTTATAAAACATCCTTCAAAATTTTGAACAATGTACCAGCATCTGTGGCGTCCGTGTTATAAAATCCTAAGAAATATTCTTCTGAAATAAATTCATTATCAACAACTCTTAAGCAAATGCTGACTTGTTCTTTAATTGCAATGTCACAAGTTTCGTCTAAAAGTATGGCTTTAATAATAATACTTTTTCAAATAAATATCACTTATAACAGACCTGAGAACATGGTGTGACATAATTTCCAACAATTCATTTTGAATATCTTTTGAAGTTTATTGATATGATGTATGTTCAAGCCACTGCTGTAATTCAGGACTATCTTCTGCAGGAAGACGTAAAAGACAGTAAAAATTCGAAACATCGTCGTCATGAGAGAGTATAGCGATATTTTGAACAAAGACATTTTTTAAAAATATTAATTTTCAAATATTGAGGGGGCTCAAGATAGGCTTGAGCCAGAATGGTTAAATATTGGGGGGCTCGAGCCCGAAAGTCGCCGCTAGTGGGTGTATCTGATCCTTGTTTTACCCAGCTTTGGGTGTTTGCCTTTTAATTTCATAGGTGGAGCAGCTAGATAAGGTTTGATAGCTTCAGGATTAAATATTGCATGTTTCATTGAACTTATATGCCCCCTCTGCGTTTAATGGCTTTTTAATAAGAATCTCAACGCTGCGTAGTTTTTGTACTCGTGTTTATTTAAAGTTTCCATAAGTTTGTTGGCTGACAGCGCTGTTTCGGCTAAGTAGCACTATCAAAGCCAAATTTTATACTGTGAATAATTTAGAAGTATTAAAATCAATGAAGGAAGAATTAATATCGAAATAAAATTGAAATTAAAATTATATTCAATATTAATATTAGTGTAAAAAGATTTAAAATTTTGTGGAACGTACCTTTAAAACATGAAAAGCGTAAATTAGGAATTAAATAATTAAACAAATAAAATTTATTGCCTAATAAAATTTTGAATATAATAAAATACATTAAATCGTTGAGTATGTTGAAATATAGTTAAAACAAGCGAATTGTAGCGAAGTGAAATTTAAATGTCAACAAGTTTTATGAAATATTGAAACCGAAGAAAGGAGTGTGTACAGAAGGAAGTTGCTTGATAAAACGAATATTGCGTCTATATCATGTTATATTGTTGTCAGAAGTGCATTAATTAAATAGATATAGCGTGAATATACATACATATGCATAACAATTGTCAATTATGATATCTGCATATATATGTGAGCCCACAGTAAGGCTAACCATCGGAATCAAGGAATCAAACAATATGACCAACGATATCACGACGGTAGACGGTGGTGTACGCGTCACCCCGCTAGCCTGATGCAGACCAGTTTTATCAAATCTCGGCAGGTTTTATCAAATGTCGTTGTGTTGTGCCGCCACCAGTACGGTTCATATTCGTTCGCAGTGGGGAGACATGATATTGAGAAAACAGCTGGAGGTCGAAGCTGATGATTTGTTTGTTGAGAGTTGGCTTGTTTTTGTATATGTACAGAGCTTCTTTTATTTTTAGCCTGATTGGATGGGGTTCATACGCGATGACCATAGTACCAACCACCAGTGTAGCGCACGTAAGAAGTTGGCAATGTTCAGTCAACACGTGGTCTTTAATTGAGCCATTCAGAAAATGCACTGAGTCTTCTTGAGAGAGTCGTTCGAGTGTGACCAATATAAGTATCCACAACACAGTGAGGCAGAGAGCATGTGAACTGGTAGACTACGAACTCTCATTACAATTAAAGTTTATATAAGTTTCAAGAGTATCATTTGATTGGAAACAAATATTTTCCTCCAATGTGAAAGTTTCAATATTACCATAACAGATGAGGTTGAATTCAATAAAACTAAACAGTTCGATTGGCTTGACGATCCACTCGGTTTGCATGCACTATCTACATGTGAATGGGCTTGACCTGAAGACTCTACATTATTGACACTAGAAATTTTCAAGTTATCACAAAATTACCAAATTTTTTCACATAACTTCATAGTGTAGTTTTTTCCATCCCAAATAGTTTTGCCACTTTTCTCACTCCGTCTCTATTTTTTACCATCCTAACTGATTTACTCACAAATCTTTCAAAACTATATTAACCTCTCTTAGTTTTTCTGTTGTGAGATCTTGGCATGTTTGAAACAATAATACATTAAATGAATGTTTAACTTAAAATGAATAATGCAATAATTAATGAAATAATAAATAAATTTATATTTTTTTACTGTTCATATAACCTTAGTACTTAGTTTTTCTTTTGAACCATTGTTCAATTCAATAAATCTTACAAATTTAGTTAAGTTGAGGACTCACTCTAGGTAAAAGATTTGGATTGGTTTTTAAAATTTTTTAAGCGGTTGATTATTTAAGATTTAAGAGTAAGCTCTAAAATACTAGCAATAATCTAACCTAGTTAAAATTAGGTCTCTGGATGCAAAACGAAGATTGATAACCTAGTTGAAATTAAAAACATTGCTTTTTTGGTATCCTTTTCATGATTTTTTTGAATTATGAATAAACCTGTTTTTAAAAAAATACAAATAAAAGAAAACTAGCACAATAACAAAAAAATTATGTTTGTCCATCTAATTACCCCGATAAAAGGATAAATGATATAGATTTTCCGCAAATTACTTTGTCAAAGCAAAATAATTAGTGACTTATCACTTACAAACTCCACCACTGTGGCTGCAATCCAGCAGAGTTTGGTGCCGGTCCTATGTCCGGGTAAAGGAGGAGGGTTGACAGGAGCTTGCTACACTGTTTTAAAAACGCTACAAACACGATGGTAAACACAACAAATAAACATACCGGCTCGGTCGTCGCCCGGGACAACATGAACCGTATTACTGAGTCCCAAAGAGGTAAAATGAAGATGAAATTCACAGTTAGAATTTGGAATGTGAGGTCATTATGGCAAGCTGGAACATATGCGATGCTGAAAAAAGAGCTTGAGAGGTTTAGATATGATGTGATTGGTTTGTGTGAAGTTTGATGGACAGGAAGTAGAGAATTGGAGAACGGAAAACAGAAACGGGTCAAGCACAGAAACCGAGCATATTCATGGAGTGGGAATGATTCCTAGAGAGAAAGCAAGAAGAGCATTAATTGAATACAATTCGGTAAATGACAGGTATGTCAGATTCGAAGGATATCTAAGAGATATTATTGTGACAGTTGCTTATGCTCCAACAACAAATCATTTGGATGATGAAGTTGAAACGTTCTACGAACAAACATTGAAAGCATTACCAGAGAAAGATGTCAAGATCATTGTTGGGGACTGGAATGCTAAAATTGGAAATGACAACATTGGATTTGAAAAAGTAATGGAAAAATACGGTGTAGGAGATAGAAATGATTGAGGGGAACGGTTATTAGAGTTTGTGAAGGACCAACGATTGTATGTCACAAACACAAAAAGGCAAAACAACAACAAATGTACACGGGAGTCACCAGACGGAAAAACAATGAACAAGATATATTTAATACTGAAAGAACAGAAATGGACGAAATTTATCCCCGTATGTAGAGCTTTCCAAAGTGCAGAAATTGGATCAGATCATTGCTTTGTCTTATGCAACGTCACCATGAAGATAAAACAAAAACTTAAAATGGGAGAAAGCATTAGGTAAGTGAGATACAACACAGAAATGATAAAGCAGAAAATGGATGATATAAAAAATATAATCGAACATGAATTAGACTCAGCATCCAATTACAATATGAAAACAAGAGTTGGAAACCTATAAAAAATTCTCAAAGCTCAGCAGGTGAAAGTTGTAAAATTAAAACAAACAAAATAAAACCGTGGATAAGCGATGAAACATGGAACCTTGTAGAAGAAAGAAGAAGTTTTAAAATGACAAAAAACAGATTGAAGAAAATAAGATGAAATATAAAAAAAAGTCTGCTGAAAAATAATAGAGTGCTAGAGCAGATTAAAGGAGATAAATTAATGGTAAATGTGAAAAGGTAGAGACGATGATTGGGCAAAACAAGACAAAAGAAGCGTACCAGCTGGTTAAACAGTTAAAAAGAAAACAGAAAAATATATCAAGGATTATTAAAGATAAAAACGTAAACATCCTAACAAAAAGTGAAAAGATTAAGGATAGATGGACTGAATACATTAATGACTTGTTCTCAGACAAAAACACATACAAAAAAGAAACGCTTGAAATTTTGAAAAGTAGAAAAATAATCAATGAAGAAGAAAGTGAAATAACGAGGAAAAAAATTACAAGAGCAACGAGTAAAATGAAAAACAACAAAAGTACAGGGAAGGATGGTATTCCGATAGAACTGATAAGAGCAGAAGGACAAGTCGAGTGTAAAGAAATTCACACAATCTGTCAAGAAATTTGGGAAAGTGGAAAGTCGCCAAAAGAATGGTGCAAGTCAGTTCTGATTATGCTGCCAAAAAAGGAAGACCAAAAGACTGTAATAATTTCAGATCAATTGCACTAATTCCGTACATATGCAAGACCATGCTGACCATCATAAAAGAACGACTGGAAAAGGTCATAGGGCAACATCTGCATGAAAAACAAGCAGGCTTCAGAAAAAACAGAAAGACGATTCAACAAAATCTGATGTTGAGACTGCTGATGGAAGATGCAAAAAATAGTGGTAAGACAATCTACCATTGCTTTGTTGATTTTAAGAAAGCGTTTGATTCTTTCTGGCATGAAGGTTTGTGGGCAACATTAGAAAGTATGGAAACATCAGAAAAGCTGGTAAAAGTACTGAAATGGCTTTATGAAAAATCAAAAATGTCGGTAATAATAGGTACAGAACTTGGAGATTGGATAAAGGTAGACATTGGAAGCGGACAGGGCGATCCAATATCACCAATACTATTTATAGCAATGTTAGAAAGAACAATGAAAGATGTTGGTGGAAAAGATCACGGTTGCATCTCAGCAAAGACAAAACGAAGGTGATGCTTACGGGGAAAGGCAGAAACAATGCGGAATTTCAGGTAGAATCAAAAAAACTCGAACAAGTGGACCGGTTGTGTATCTTGGCAGTCTTATAACCTGTGACAACAACTGCACAAAAGAAATTGACAAAAGGATAGCAATAGCCCATGGAATGTTCGCATCACTGAAGGAAATATAGAAAAGTGGAAATATATCTCTAAAAACAAAGTTGAGGATAATAGAATTTTGCGTTTTTCCGAGCTTGCTCTATGCATGTGGGACATGGACAATAAAGAAAAGGGACAAAGACAGATTGAAAGCATTTGAGATGAAATGTTACCGAAATTTGTTGGGAATTAGTTGGAGGCAGAAAGTAAAAAACGAAATCATCAGAAATCAACTTGGAAGACAGAAAAGTGTATATGACAAAGTCATAGAAAGAAAATTGGAATTTTTTGGACACATTTGTAGAATGAGGGAAGACAGATTGATTAAGATGGTTCCAATGAAGAAGAGATTGGAAGAAAAAAGTTGATAGACTTGCAAAGAAATGGATAGATGACATTACTGAATGGACTGGTGTTGGTATTCTCAATTCAATAAAACTGGCCAAAGATAGAAAAGGTTTTTAAAAAAAAATAATAAAGAAATGTAAAAAGCATGCTTAGATGTACACCATTGGCCTTGACGGTCCCCTGATAGACAAAGGGGGATCATTGATTGATTGATTGATATCACTTACAGATCTTTAGTTTTTTAAATCGTAAGATATTTCACTGCATAAATTGAATTACTATAAGTCTGCATTTGGTAGTAAAAGTGATGCTGCTTAACACATGCATAGCTTTTAAGCTGATAAGTGCGGGTTGGCATTTTGAACATTTTTTAACTGCCTGGAGATTGTTTTAGATTCAGAAAGAATTTTTGTTTATTTTTTGGTTATGCTGGGGTGCACTGGCTATGAGGCGCGTCCCCAGGTGGGGAATAGGGGAAAATCCTGGGCAGGGAGACATTCTAGGATTGCATCGAATAATACGAAATAAGATGCCGTGAACCAACTGTACTAGAAGAAAGAAGACAACGGTGAAAAAAGCGGAGGATCCTAGAACAATGGCCCCAACAGCAGATGATCTTCTATTCTAAATCCACTGCCTTGTGGAACAGGGTCCTTTGGCCCAAAAGCTAGGTGCATTGCTTACAATAGTGCTCTCTTGGGCACGAGATAAACTGCAACCGCGTTGCCTTGTGTGCTTCCAGGAAAAAGGCTAGGCCCACTGCTTATAACTGGTTTATAACTTGAAATAAGTGTTCAACAAGGAGAGTTCATGGCCTTCAGCAAATTTTAAAATCCGTACACCGTCTTCGTTTTGAAACTCGTAGCCAAAGCCTCCATGGACACCGTAGAACCCATTTGCTTTATTTCAAACATGGGCATTGTGGTCGCCACCTATCAATGGTATTTCTGATGATGGTGTTTTCCTGAGGCATCTGAGAGTGTGTTTCAGAAATGATTTTTGACGTCATTAGATTCACCGGTCTGTGGTGCATTTGCAGAGAAATTGTTTATAATTGGGCAATTCCAGATATAAACATTTTTTGACCCAAACACGCAACAGTGGAGGGATGTTGCGGAAAACCAGGCGTCCTCTCCTAGAATATCAGACTTGGCACTTTAAATAATGGATTGCTTACTGGAGGCTCCATGGAGATTGTCGTCATGCTAGAAAAGCGAATGGTTGACATCTGTTTTCTGCATGAAACAAGATGGAAAACAAATGGTGTCTCTCTCATTGGAAGTTACAAGTTGTTTTGGAATGGCCAAAAGACAGTCCAAAATGGAGTAAGAATCTTCATACGGGAATCTCTGGCACAGAATGTACTAGAGGTGGTTCGAATCAGCTCACGCCTAATGCTGATTTAACTCAGAATGGGAAAACAGATTCTGACTGTTTTCTCTGCAAATGCACCGCAGACCGGTGAATCTGAAGACGCCAAAAATGATTTCTGGAACAAACTCTCAAATGCCGTCAAGAAAACACCATCACCAAAGATACCATTGATATGTGGCGACCTCAATGCCTATAATGCCTATGTTTGAGATCAAACAAATGGGTTCCACGATATCCATGGAGGCTTTGGCTATGGGTCTTAAAACGAAGACGGTGTAATGATTCTAGAATTTGCTCAAAGTCATGAACTCTCCTTGTTGAACACTTATTTCAGAAAGAGGGCAGAACAATTGATCACATATAAAAGCGGGATGTCATGCACACAAATTGATTTTATTGTCAACAGACAGCAACACAGGCGACTAATCAGGAAAACAAAAGTCATTCCAGGCAAAACATCCATCCCTCAGCATCGATTGTTGGTGGCAAATATGATCATGGAATGATCACGCCCTGTGACTAATCGAATGCCTACTAGAAGACATAGTAACTGAAGAAACCCATGTTCGGAAAAAAATTCGAGGAGTTGGTATCGGCACAGCTTGATCGTCTGGAGAAGGTAGTCAAATGTGCCAATTTATAAAGGAAAAGAAGTAAATGATAATGATAATAATAATGATAATGTTGACTTATAAAACGCCCTGGCAAGCGACTGAGGCGCCCTCGAAACAAAAAAAAAATCCTCTGTATGTCGTATATCTCTTAACCTAATTTTTTATCTAGGACTAATTCAAGTGTCTTTAGTGTAACAGATATCGGGGCTAGGGTGTCTCTTAGTTGGACTGATGTTAAGTTATATACATTATTTATCGAGTAGAAAGACCCCAGTGTTATTGGAGTTGAATTGTAGATAGTTATGTAGAAACCATTTTTCCATTGATGCGATGCATGTGCTAAGGATGTTGATGTTTGAAGGAAGATCTTTAATGTTTGATAATATATAGAGTTGAGTATCATCTGCATATTGATGGTAACGTGTGCCATAATTTTCAATGATCCTGCCGATGGGTGAAATATAAGCTGTAAATAAAAGTGGTTTAAGTAGAGACCCCTGAAGGACACCATGAACAGATGGACTGTTGAAGATGAGTGTGTGGAAATTTTGACAAATTGACTGCGACCAGTTTGGAGTTTAATACATGGCAAAGCAAAAACGATTGTTTTATGTCTTTGTGGACTTGGAAAAGGCTTTTCACAGAGTGCCTCGTTAGGCAATTATGTGGACACTAAATTCCACTTCCATATCATGACTGATGGTGTCGAAGGCAGCTGACAGGTCCAGTCGAGCAAGAATTGTGGTTTCTTTATTGTTGCATGAATTAAATACACGAAAGAAGACTGTTGTCGTGCGTTTCAATAGGTGGTTACCAGTACAGCTTCATAGCAGGAAGATCAACCATTGATGCTGTCTATATCATTCATCAACTACAGGACAAATACATGGCAAAGCAAAAACGATTGTTTTATGCCTTTGTGGACTTGGAAAAAGCTTTTCACAGAGTGCCTCGTTAGGCAATATGTGGAGTCTACGTAGACAGCTTGTTCCCAAATATCCGGTTTGGCTGGTTATGGCTACGTACTCTAACACAAAAACTTTGGTCAGCACAACAGCCGGTAACACGAATGAATTTGATATTAACGTCGGCGTCCATCAGGAATCAATACTCAGCCTCCTGCTTTTCATCACGATGATGGAAGAAATAAAACCAAACCAAACCGATACGCTCAGATGACATATAGAATGTGATATATGCAGATGATATCGTCCTTACCGTGGCGTCGGAACAAGACGCAGCCAGAAAGTTTGAGGTCTAGAATACCCAGCTTGCCAACTACGGGCTAAAGGTAAACCTTGACAAAACAAAAACTTTTGATCGCCGGTGATACCGTTGAGCCTGTGGTCTCTGGTCATGTTCGGTGAGTGGGGCTGGAGTTGGAAGCAACTCGATCAAATGCCTACGATTTAGGCAGTAGTTTCACAAACGATGCTCGAAAATTACAGGCTCACTGAGAAAAGTGACTGATTTCGTATGCCCCGCCTGCATCAACCGCAACAACGGAACCCAGATAATGATACGATTTCCGGGATCGAAACTGTTATTTCATTTCAGTATTTAGGAGATATGCTGGATTGTACTGGAACAGCTGATGCCGTCGTTTGTGGATGCATACGTGCGGCGTGGGGCAAATGGCACCTCCTTGCCTTGGTACTAATGCGGCGTAGCATTCCTTTGCCGCTGCGCTCAGAGCTATACAACACAGCTTTGCGTTCTGTTCTGATGTATGGCGCAGAGACGTGGCCGATGACAACAAAACTCGAACAGCAGCTTCACCGAACTGACATGAAGACGATTTGTTGGATGCAGCATGTTGACCTAAGGGACCATATCCATACAACCGAGATCCTGAACCGATCGGGACTGTGCACGTTGAAGGATGCATATTTTGGCCATGTGAAGCGAATCGAAAACGATACAATAATTTCCGTTACTGAGCATAAGGTGCTTGGTACCCGCCGAAGAGGTCGCCTAAAAAAGTCCATGACGCAGATCATACAGGGGGACTTGAAGGCACTTGGTCTCAAGAAGATAGACGCAATGGATAGATCGGCTTGGAAACAGAAACTGATGAATGGAATAAAAAAGTCCGACCCATAACGGATAGAGACTATGAAGGAGGATTGATATAACCTAAGTAAAAACTAATGAACACATAATAAATAGTGATTCAATTATTTAGGTTTGAATGAGGCCTAATCCAGAGAATTGAATCCTTTGAATGATTGTCTCAACCACTCCTAAGGCCTTATTGAAGTAAGCTATTGAAAAACGTTTACGTTTTCATAACGTTTTCAATTTCGCTCTTTAGTAACTATATTATATATGAATATTCGCAACAAAAAAAGAATATTTTATTGAATAAACGTATTATAAAATGAATAAAGTATTCACCTAAATTGAAATTTCGGAGTCCGAAGACCAACTTTTAATTCTCACAATTACAAATAACTTACTTCTGTATGCGTCGGTCACTAGCAAATATATTTGTGACAGAGTTCGTTGCAACGTCTGCATAGAATAGAGCCAGTCTGTCCAAATGAACAATCTTCATTCTCGCCCGCGGCTTTTTTGCTATGACATATTGGAATTCTTCGTCTGCAAATTGCGTGCTTGCCAGTTCTTCCGGTGTTCATCCTGTATCTGCCGTTTTTGTAATTTTTTGTACATCTTCTGTTTGTACTTTCTCTTTCAGTCGACTGCAGTATTTGCAACCTGGTAAACAAAGTCGAGGAGAAAAAGTCTCGGCATTGTTGTGGGAGGTTCCTCTACGGTGCATAATTTAAAAGTCGTACATTTGTAATCGTTCCAACCATCGTGCCACCTGTTCTTCTAGATCTTTGAAATTGAGCAACAATTTTAACGCTGCATGATCTGTTCGAGAAAGAAATTTTTGTCCGATGAAATACTTGTGGAAATGTTTTGTTGCCATGACCATCGCTAGCAACTCTTTTTTTGTTACGCAGTAGTTACGTTTAGGCTTTGTAAGATTTTGCTGTAATAGGCCAAAATCTTTTCTTCTCCGTCAACAATTTGTTACGAAACCGCTCCAATTCCAGTTACTTGCATCCGTATCTAGCACAAATGGTTTACCTCTGATTGGAAATGCTAACAAGGGGGCTACACAAAATTCTCTTTTCAGTCATTCAAATGCTGCTTCAAACGACTCATTCCAATTAAATGCTCGATCATTTTCCGTGAGTCGTGCAACGTCTCCAATGCAGTTTCTTCTTTGTGGTGTAGGTCGTACATGGGGTATGACAGCAGAGTCAACCGTTCAATATCTTGTGCCATCTGCTTTATTGACTCTCCAGGTCACTGCTTCCGGTTTCGTAACTGTGACTGATATATTTATTTCATTTGCTCTTCATCGTAACGTAAATTCGACGCATCAAGGACATCATAGCTAGAATGGTTCTCAACTGGAATCGTTTGGAGAACTTCTGCCACTGACCCTCGTAACGCTACCACAAAAGCCGTTGCTCTCTTTCATTCCAGCCATAATTCATTGCTTCTGCCTCAAACTAGGCTTTATAAATGTTCCAAAAAGTTTCTCCGTCAAATGCTGGCGCTTTCAATGTCTTCGCGGTCACGTGGCTTTGTGAAGTTTATTTTCTTAGTTACTTCCACATCTTCTTTAAGTTTATCCATTTCGCAGGATAACTTCTGCTCGAGCCCGATAACCTTTTGATCGATTTTGTTCAATTTTAGACGAGATGTCTTCCATTCTCGTCATCTGATTTTCTATTTTTGCTTTGATTACGGTCGATTGCTGTTCAGCTTTGACTTCGAATTGTTTTTTGAGTTCTCTCAACTGTTGTATTATTTTAGCATCAATCGCGACCGACTGTTGTTTGATTTTTGCGTCAATTTGTTCTCTCCTCTGTTTTATTTCTGCTGATTGATGTTCAATTTTTGTTGATTGTTGTTCAATTTTTGTATCAACTTTTTCTCTCATCTGTTTTATTTCTATTGAAATCGTTCGTAGTGCCATCAATTCCGTGCTTGCCCCAGCGTTTACGACAGCCTTCGATTCAACATCCTGATCGTCAAGCTAAAATTCATCTGGATTCTCAAGTTCAAGGGCTCCCGCTAGGCGTGCTATCAATGCTCCTCTGTTTCCACTTGTAGCAAGATTTTGTTGTTGTAACTCTTTTTTGAGTTGCACCAATTTAAGTTGATGTAGTTTTGTCGTGTTGTTTTCACAAAATAACTTGTCAACAAAAAAAATAAAATTTTCAACAACGATGCTTACTCATTTTCTACGGAAGATCCCACTTTTGACACCAATGTTATAACCTTCCCGGTCGATGACGAGTTTATTTTATCCCAGTGGAAAATAAAAACAATATAACTTCCAAATTATAGATTTAATTATTTACAAAACAATAATTAATCAATCAATAATCAACGTCAATTAATTTCACTAATAAAAGTTAATGTTCACAAACTATCAAATTAACGTTCAGAAACTATTGATTTCAGAATAATAATCAAATAACGTTTATCGCAAATACAATAAAAATACAACGCAGAGTTAAATCTAAAATGATGTTTTTGACCCGTTTTACCGGCGCCTCACGACCGTCCTAGATATTTCGCTGTCAGAAGGTTCTAGTTCCTACACGAAATGTATGCGTTCGTAACAACACTAGCATCTCTAGCGGATATATTTGTGACGATTATACAATATTATATCGTGTTTTTTAACTTTTAACAATTATTAACATGTTTTGCCTCGTCACTAATTATCTCCCACAACTTCACAAATGATTCAATAAAATACACAAGCCAGCAACTACTTGATCTACAACCCTTCTAATTTTTAGAGATGTTGAAGTTGTTGTAGAGTGATGTAGCGATGGAGGTGAAGAAGAAAGGTTTTGATGCTGGTGATGGTTAGGGTTCCAGTCGAGTTTAGCGTAGTTTTACTCTATGCAGACGGCTTTACATTTCCATAGAGCTTACAGACTCACCTAATGCATCCATTGCCGAATATACAAAATTAACATTATATAAAAAATTAAAATATAAAATATTCATATTAATTGAAATTGAGGCTTGAAAATATTTTAAAAATATAAAAACAACCTCTGACTGTATTGCATATCTGGGTCAAGATCAACAATTTTGGCGCTTTACAAAACACATTTTTTCTTAAAATTTTTAACTTTTCCTTTAGTTTAGTCATTAGTGTCATGCTTCATTGGATTGTAGTTTTTTTTTTAAACTTTTTATCACTTCAACCGCTTTTTCAGCATTCACAAATCCATCTCCCAACTTGAACGACTCGGAATCCATTTTCTTAAATTAGAGTAATAAAGTAACAAAATAAATTAAATCAAACAAAACAATCAAAATCAAACGAATCTTCAAAAGCCTCGCCGCTCACAACCGAGGGAAGAAAAATGAACTCTCGCTAAAGATAATAAATATTAGTGTTACGATGCGCAAATAAAAATTTATTTAAAAAAATTTATTTTCAATTGTAAGTAACGGAAACTTTTACAAATACTTGTTAAAATAATATTCGGCATAAAAAAATGTTTTCAACGTATTTTTTCGTTCGCACGCCTTATAGCAGTCTAACAAGTTCACGGTCTCGCACGCCCGAAAGATTTATCGTTTTTTGAAATTTATCTGTCTATCATTTTGTCTTTTTCCTTGTTCCCTAGTTCATCAATTTTTGATTCAAGTTGTAAAATTCTTTTTTTCAACGCCAAGTTTTCGCATGTTACGAGCGATGATTTGGAATCCAAATCGTCCGTTTCCGATTCTAATCGTACATTTCTTTTTTTCAGATTTGAAATCTCGTTTTCCAAGATTTTTACTTTCTTCACAAGTGTTCCAAAAACCTTTTTTTTCACTCTTCAAAATCGCTTTTCGGTGCCATCTTTAAAGATTTAGTAGCAAAAATTTAACTTTTTACAACAAAAATTTGAAAATAAAATCGAAATTTTAATTGATTTAAAAATATTATGTTTACATAAACACAAATTCACACACATTAATATTATTAAAATTACGATGCGCTAACCAAATTAAAAAAAACTATTTATAAAAATTTATTTTCAATTGTGAGTAACGGAAATTTTTCCAAATACTTTTCAAAATAATATTCGGCATAAAAATATGGTTTGAACATATTTTTTCGTTCGCACGGCTTATAGCAGATTAACAAACTCATGGTCGGCTTGCGAATTTGCATGCTCGATAGATTTACGTTAAAGGTTAAATTTAGAGATTAATTTTCCAATTAAAACAAAATAAAATTAACGGTTATGTTCAATGTTTTTTTTCAAAACATTAACAATATGTTTATAAACAATAAGCGATACAAATTCAATTAAATTAAAATTGTTATTGTTATTGCTAATTTTCGGCGTATCAGCACAGAAAGGCTATCTTCACGCCTATTTCTTTTCTTATCTGAGTTTATACTTGAATGTAGTCGTTTTCATTTATTTATATATTTTATCAATTAGATTTATTTCTTTTAAATAATTTATTAAATTTTCTATATTAATTGGGTCTTCAAATATTTCTTGCATGTTGGTCTGGATATTATGGATTTTCCTACTTATTTGATATTTTTGACAATCTATGATGACGTGCTGAATGGTTATTCTTGTACCGCATGTATTACAACGTGGAGGTGAAGATTTTGTGTATATCCATGAGTGAGTTAATGCTGTATGCCCAATTCTAATTCTATTTAACAACATTTGATACTTTCTCTCCAGATGTGATAATATTCGATTTGGCTTGTTCACTTTGGGTGTTGATATTTTTAGAAAGTTATTGACCTGGTTCCAATTTTTTTGCCATAAAGATATAATGTATTGATGTATGATAGGTTTCATATCGGAGATTGGTATAGGCAGGTAATTAAAATGATTTAAACAAAAATTGTATTGTTTATTTTAGCGTGAATTTTACCGCAAAGAACTTTGCCCACTTCTGATATAGTTAATACATATTTATTTTTTCAACCAATTATTCATTTTTTTTAAATAATATGCAAATGCGTTTAGCCAACCAATACGACTCCCACATTTGTGACAGATTTATTTTTGAGAACACAGTACATAAAAGTTCAACTTATTTGTGAGAACTTTTAGCGTTTAATCGCTATTTCTATAAAGAACTTCTACATGATTTATATTAATAATAATCTTTTTATTTTTCAATAAACATTTACTTTTTTTTGAAATATGTAATTGGTTTTGGGTTTCAATTAAGGACCAAATTTAAATCTGTTTATTTCTAGGTGTCATTAATTTTATTGTATTGTGGAAAGGTTCTGTTGCTCAGAAAAATTAAAAAATTGTCCCATAAAATTTTATAGAAATTGACTTAAATAAAAATGTTAATTTTAAACACTATGCAATCTTTGATCAGAAATGAATATGCTCGATTTTTTTTTACAAAATTTTTTCAAGTGCACCGTATATACCTATATACAAAACGAACTTCACTAGTTATTAGCAAAAAAAAAAATTGAATTTAAAATCGCGCTCATAGCCAGAAATTGTTTGGCGAAAAACGTACTAGAATCTAAAAAATCTATAAATTCTGTGTCTGATATTTCTTATCAAGCTCGGTTGAGGTTAGCAAATCATGGTGACTTTGTTTGTCCTTTTTATAAGACATCTCACTTTAGACCAATGACGTTTTTCAGTTCCGTCTGCCAAAGTGTGGACCTAATTACTGCTGATTTAAATAATGTTACCGGTATTTGCTGCGATGTTTTCAAAAGCCGATGAAAGCAAAATGCAACATAGACAGCGGTTCTAAAGATAATTGATTGAGTCGCTTATACAATCTTCTTCAATTCTGTAAATCTTCAATTCTTCTTCTTCTGTAAATCTTCTTCAATTTCATTATATACAATAAAATCAATACATTTTCGCGTTTTTTGCATTGTAATCACTAACTTGACAGTGAGCCCAAGACAATTTTTTTTATGTTTATATGATCCAAGTCAATTTAAAATTTTTTTTTATAATATTTGATCGGTTTTAGACAGCAACTTGAGTTTGATTTTTAAACGATTTCTTTAAGACTAAAACGGTTTGACAATGGAACATCGCTATGTTAAGCAAAATTTATGAAAACAACGTAAAAATTTCTTTATTATCTTGTTTCTTTCATTCAAACAGGTTCGTCTTTTTATCACTACAAAATGAGCCGACAAAGCTCGCCAGCGCATGCGGGACCGAAAAACTTATAATCAAAAATATTTTTTTGGTAAAAATTCGTTGCTGAAGATTCGTTGAGAACGTTTCTATCGTCAGTCAGTCGATTTGTTTTTTTGATCGTTACTTGTGTTTGCATGTCAAGTTAGTAAGTTGATTTTCTAGATTTTTTTCACGCATACCTATACCATAATTCAAGTCCGTGTAAAATTTGCTCAGATAGTAATATGGCAAAAGTATACTTTTCTGCCTAACTATGCAATTTTGTGAGATAGATATTATTATGATTGTACAAAATACATATGCATGTATATTTCATATTGTATAGTATAGATATGCGGTTCATATATATATATATATAGAAGGTAAAACCGGAGATGGATACTTCTATGGTATCGTCCATGTTTACAAACAAACCTAATGTACTTTTAATAAATTGACTCCGCCCATTTTGAATTATCTAGCGCTTGATT
Source organism: Helobdella robusta (assembly GCF_000326865.2). Taxonomy (NCBI): domain Eukaryota; kingdom Metazoa; phylum Annelida; class Clitellata; order Rhynchobdellida; family Glossiphoniidae; genus Helobdella; species Helobdella robusta. Next base: position 894,943 of record NW_008705459.1, on the reverse strand, counting down.
ATTTATTTATATCAAATTGAAAATAATTTAATACAAGTTAATTCTTAGGTAAGTTTTTTAGATCAAATAGTTGAAAATAGTGAACATTAAATAAAAAAATGTTTAAGTATGAGTAAATTTCTGTTTTGATAATAATCAATGTATTAAATTTAATTCAAATTTAAATGGTCGACTCACGAACGTTAAATACTCATGGTTTCGACAAGTAATTAAAATTCACACAAAAAGAAGATGATAATGTTTTTGATTGTATATGAATTTATTTAACTTTATTAAAATTAAAGTATTTACATGATGTGCAAAACTAAAAATGATTTAAAGTATTAAAACGATGTAAAAAAAACAAATATTGTTAGACTTAAACAGTATTTATACAGGATAGTGTGTACGTATAAGCTCTAAAGCTTTCTGGAACCGATCGTCACGGTTCCTGACACTGCGTTGCCACAGAAATTCATCAAGATATGATGACATGTGGTCATTACATGTGGCATTCATCCGTTTTATTTTATGTTTGGCACACCGCCAAAGGTTTTTGATTCTGTTAGTGTGGACCCCATTAGGGGCCACAAAGCTTATGGAGTGGTTAACAGTTTGGTGTGCCAAGCCAGTAGCTGCCATGATGTTGTTATACGCAGCCCACTGATCAGACCAAATGGTTGCACCTGTGAATAAAGTTATTATTAATGTTAACTATTATGAATAATAAATAATAGTGTTGTTGAAATTTTATTTAAAAAACTTCTAACTGCAAAATGGGGTGTAATCTTCGACCGTACATGTTTATCTGAGAACCTCATACCAAATTGTATACGTCATCAACCCCGAGGTTCCTCCAGTCTCCAACGTACTTTTCCAAAAGAAGTGATAGGCAATGAGCTAACTAAATTCACAGTTTAATAAAGTTGAAACAAAACAGCTTCGTGTTGTTGAAATTTTTATTAAAAAACTTCTAACTGCAAAATGGGGTGTAATCTTCAACCGTACATGTTTATCTTAGGACCTCATTACAAATTATTATTATATATAATATTAAATAAATAAATTTTTAACACAACTAAATTGGGTTTTTTCGCATAACTCAATAAAACAATGATAATTGTTCTCGCATTTGAAAAACTCAATTTAGCCATATTATAAATTTATTTAAAAGATTAATTAACGTAAAATGGAGTGGGTTATTTAACTATATATATACAGCCCTGTAGCTGGGTTTGTTTTAGTGGGGAGCAATTTTTTTTCGGCGTGAGCAACTTTGGCAATGGCTTCATTTCACATTTTATATTATTTTCTGTCAAATATTAGTAACGATGATAATAAATGTTAATAATTAGGAAAAATAACTTTTGTTTTTCCGTTTGAAATAGATTTAGTACTATCAGACCACAACAAAATAGACGTGGGTTCCAGATAAAGTTAAAAGATAAAGTTTCAGATAAAGATTAAAGTAAATTTTTGATTTATCTAATGCAGCTTTCCAATTTTGAAATGCTTCCTATTCCTACGTTTCGGAGAATGAAACAAATTGACGACATGAATAACAAAACGCAGTGTCATAACAGGAGAATATTCTAACCACCTGAAATGTTGAAATCATTTTAACCTGATAAATCTGTTCTGCTATTTTTAAAATAAGTCTGGGGTCTCGTGGCTGAGTGGTTAGCGTGTCCGTCTACCACTCCTACGACCCGGGTTCGAATTCTGCAGTTTCTACAGATTCATCCGGGTAGCCGACCCCCGGTCAACCCAGCCGTCCATCCTTTCGAGGTTGGTAAATGGGTAGACGACGTAAGTTGTCGCATGTTGGCCGGCGAGATGGCTCAGTGGTTCAAATGCCTGCTGAGTCAAACATCTCAATGGCTATCATATAATCAGCGTATATGATGCGGTGAAAAGAATAAACAGCCTTTGTGGCGAAAGATGGATGCTTCATATCATTGGTTGAAGATATGAAGAACATAATCTATATATGCAACATTGTAAGTGGTTCTGCGTATGTCAGAGCTGCAATAATAAAGACTAATAAAAAAAAAGTAGAGAGAATAACTTGTTTTTTTGGTTCACCTTTTTTTACGGTCGTCAGTATTGATTTGCCTGCCAATACCAGAAAAAGTCAAATTTGTTTTTACGTCGCATCCATGATCAACTGGCAGGCTCCCACAAAAAGTTGAATTCGCAGTTTATATAGGGAATTTGTGTAACCCAGGCTTTTGTTCCTGTGATTTGGATTTATTGCTGCTAGTGACTTTTTTAATTTTACTATCTTATTTATTTATTGATGTGGTTTCTTTGTTCGGGCTGATTATTTTGGTGTTATGTTTTACTGCTTCAGTGTCATGTTTTATTGCTTCGGTATCATTTACTTGTTGTTGTTGCCTTTTTCGGGGGGCCCTCGGAATTCCAATCGAGGTCGAAGCCAATCCGCCACTGCACCAGGATTACTCCAGGAGTCTATTGGTTGAATATCCGTGGAGTTTTGGGACAGTTAAACAGATGTTGAACATCATCTCTATGGTTGTTGCTGAAAGGACAGGTGTTGATGTGCCCACTGTCGATTCTGTTTTTGTAGCTGTTTAGAAGAATACTATGGCCAGATCGGAGTTGGGCGAGGGTCCGTTTGATAACCCTTGGAAGTGATTCTTTTGAAGGATCTATTTTTGGTGCTGGAGGAGGCCATCCGTCGAGCAATAACGGCGACTGGTACGACTCAGCGGCGGCTTTAGCAGTGTTTGTATGTAAGCTCTTTAAAGCCGTCTTCAGAGTATTATCGTCGATTATTGTTGATATAACCGCATTTATTTGATGACCATTTTGAGAGGAGTGTTGTCTTTATGTCACGATGAGGACGAGGTTGTATGATGATTTTTATGGCACGGGTGGCTTGGGTTATGGCATAGGAGGAGGAATTGTGAGGCTATTAGCTCTGAATGCTGTCTTACCGTTAATATCTGGCACTTTGAGTGCAGGTGTCGTTCTGATGCGACGGCATGGACGTAACCAGACGTAATGCAGAATTCTGGGAGCGTTGGAGCTCCTGCTCCGTATCATTTACTTGCTCTGTGGTCGATGCACTTTGATCGATTATAATTTTTTAATGTCTTCATAGGTTTTTATAGGACCTTCCATTTTGTGCATGGTCAGACGTCTAGTTAGCGATGCTGTAGTTACTGTAATAAATGAAGCATTCTGACATGCACAGCCCTCAAGAGGACATATAAATTCATTTATCAGATGGCTACGTTTTATAGCCGAACCATGTTGAGGAGTGCAGTTGTTGTTCTTGAGTCTCGTGAGAGACGAAACGTTTGTCTGGCCTATGGCGGGTAATGGTTTACCAATAATATATATATGTATATGTATTGTTGGAAGGAGTCCATATTTTATATAGTATTGTATGAATTCTACCAAATTGTTGGCATTAATCAATTTAAAGTTTGTCTTTTCAATTTTCCTTAATAGAATTTTTTGGAAATTTTTAAATTTGTTGAAAATAGAATATTATCCAAGCTTATCAATAAAATTCAATGAAACAGTTGTTATCCAAATTCATCAAGCAGATAAGGCCTTATTTCGATTTCTCACAAATCATCTTCAGTACAAGTTTGGTTTATATAGTTTCTTTAAACAAAGCAAAGTTAGTTCTTTAGCAAAGTGAGTTATTGGTTGGTGTAGTATTCTTTAACTTTGTTGTTGTCATTTTTTTGTTCTTCATTGTTATTGAAGTTAGTATTAAGGCGTCGAGTTGATTCAGCATTTTCATTACGAATTTGGATAATAATTCTATATTCAACAAATTTAACAATTTCCAGAGAAATCTACTTTTTAAGTTTTTACACATGCAATTAGAAAAATGTTTGCAGATAAATTCTTTGACGCTGTTGTTATAGTGCTGTATATTTTCTCCACTAACAATTCTTTGTTTAGCATGTAATTGTTCACAATAATGAACAATTTTTGCTGATGACCTGACCTTGTAAAAAGTTTCATGTTTGTCTGATTTCCTCATTACTTGAAAAACTTGCCAACAGCCCAGACAACTCGGCTGGTTTAAAAAGACCTTTTCTGCTGGCATCTTGCAAATATAATATATACAATGATGTTTGAATGATCCTAATTTGTATAAAATGAATAATTATTTAACAGACTCTCTACATTGATGACATCTACTCACATTCAAGATACTTTTCACAACAACCACAACCGCATAATATATCGTAATGACCTCATTTGCTTCTAGCCATTCAAGATTTTTCTTAGTATCTTTAGAAACATAGGTCTTGCTTGTATCAAATCGGTGTCTATATCAGCCAACTTTACAGAAATTTTTTTCCATATTAGATCGATTAAATAACCTGCTAGCAAGGTTATAAGCTTTTTTTGTACAGAATTATTTAAATCTAATTTATAAAATTTTTCTAATCCCAGCGTTTGCTGTAAACTGAGTCATCGTAAAAAATTTTCTAGAGTATTCTGGTAAGTTGACAAATTTTCTGGATAAGAAATTGTCATCAATGTTTTTTGCATTCAAGTTACCAATAAAAAAACATAGATAATTTCTTATCCAGAAAATTGTTGATGGGTGACTTGAATGCAAAAGTTGGCTCAAAAAATTTACACGATGTGGTTTGTCATAATGGGATAGGTGAAAGAAATGAAAGAGAAAATTTGATCGAATGGCTTGTCAAAAATGACCTGGTTTGACAATCACCGAATGAGAAAATATCTTTGGAAGAGTCCCGGAGACAATGCAAGGAATATGACTAATTACATTACAATAAATAAATGGTTTCGAAGTGCTGTTTTACAAATGTTTCTCTGGAGCTGATTGTGGCAGCGATCATAACCCAGTTTGTAAAATCAGGATAAAGTTAAAGAAAATCAACAGAGACGTGGCCCCAAAACGTTTGAATTTTATCAGTCTGTCACAAAATAATGAAAACGAAGGAAAGTAAAAGGCCGCAATCCTGCTAGTTACAAAAAGCTGGACAAAACAATCAAAAATGTGCTTAGAGGCAAAGGATAAATGGTTAAATGACAAGTACGAAATCATTGAAAAGATTAAAAACAGTAATACAAATGCAATGTATTAAAACATCAACGAAATCACTGGAAGCTGAATCCGGTAAAGTTATCTTAGAGAAAGAAAAAGTATTCGAAAGATGGACTGAATAAATTAACAATCTTTTTGATGATATCCGTGGTGAAAAGCCTCCTATTAAAAAAGATCTAGAAGAACCAAAGTTACTTAGATCTGAAGTTCGTGTCGCTCTTTCCAAAATGAAATCAAATAAAGCGCCAAGTCCAGATAAAAAAGTTGTTAAAGAAATTAAATTACTTTATGAATTTGGCATTGAAAAAGTGACAGAAATTTTGAATGGGATTTATAACAGCGATCTATCCAAGTCAATATTTATTGCATTACCTATAAAACCTAATACAACTTAATGTGAACTACATCGAACAATCAGCTTGATGAGTCATCTTACAAAACTTTTCTTGAAAATTCTAATGATGAGAGCACGAAGCAAAATCAGATCTGAAATTTCAAATGTGGTTTTGTAGAGGATTGTGGCACAAGAAACGCTATCTTTATTATTATTATTTTTATTATTATTACGTTAAACAAAGGCGAAGACAAAACGTCCCTGTGCATTCTCAAAACCAAGACAATTTTAATACAATAAATTAAATAAACCTATGAGTCTATACTGAATAAAATAATTAATGTTCTTATAAGTCAAATAATGTATTAAACCTTGTAAAAAAAGATAATAAAAAACAAATATAAATAAATTAATCACTCATCCTAATCAATAAATTGACGATAATATCGATACATACTGATAAAAAATTTGAATATATCCCAATCTCACAAATAGCCAACGTCACATCAAATATCATTTGCCCTCCAATCATACATAAATCTGGCATTCATAAGATAATTATCCAACTTTTTTTTTAAAAGCATTCACACTATCAGCATTCACAACATCAACACCCAGATTGTTCCAGATATAAATTGATATAAATTATTTTCTCAAGTTCTTATTGAATGGAAGAGCAATCAATTTCATTTCGTGCCTCTTGTTCGTCCACCAGCTTTCATCTTTACTGGGAGGTCGCGTTGATCTTTAGCTCTAAACAAGTTATACATCATGGTGAGATCCACTCTAATACGTCTGTATTTCAGTGTTGGCAAGCTCACAAATTTTAAACGATCTTCATATTTCATATGTTCGCAGGCCTTGATCGACTTTGTTGCTCTTTTTTGGACCCTTTCTATCACCTCTGTTTCTTGTACTGTCCACGGAGACCAAACACAAGCTGCATACTCTAGATGAGATCTGACTAATGATTTATAAAGCATTATAAAAATAAGATCACTAACACCTTTAAAATTTCTAATTATTAAACCCAACAAAGAATATGCTTTTTTAACATTGTTATGAATATGATCAACAAATTTTAAAGAATTATCAAATATTACGCCTAAGTCTTTAATACTATCGACATTATCCAATGTATGATGACCAATTTTATATTGAAAATTATTTTCCGGTATGTTATACCCATATTTCATTACCACATTTTTTTTCATTTAATTTTACATTACTCTTTGCACACCAACTAGTCAAGTCATTTAACCCATTTTGTAATACCATTCTATCATCATCTGAGCTAACAATTCTATACAATTTTGCATCATCTGCATACATATACATTGCTGGACCTTTTGCATCTTTATACAAACTAAACACATCATTAACATATAAAAAAATAATATAGGACCCAGCACACTCCCTTGAGGAACCCCACTTAACACTGTGTACAACATCTAGACATTTTATCATTCAATCTCACTCTGAATGTTCTTCCACTTAAATAACTGTTTATCCAAGTAATCAATCTATCATTCAATCTGTACTCTTTCATTTTTTCAATTAAAATACCATGTGACACTCTATCAAAAGCCTTCTCAAAATCCGTGTGCACAACATCAATCCTGTAGCCATCATCTAATGCCTTAGTCCAATCATCCAAAAGTTTCAAGAGTTGCATTACCGTTGGTTTACCTTTTACAAATCTATATTGTCTAGGGTCAATCAAATCATTATCAGTTAAATACAACATCAAATCATCCTAAATAACCGATTCCATCAGTTTACAAATAACCACTGGTCAAAGCCACTGGTCTATAATGGTCGATGGTCGCCAATGTCCTGAAAGGATAAGGCACGAGAAAGAAGAAGAAGATTTATGTTTTTAAATTATGGACAGAGTCAAATAACAAGAACTTAAGCTGTTTGGTATGTTGATTTATTGTGTGGCTTTTTATCTTCCCTTCACATAGTTGTTGAATTAAAAATTCTGTTGACTGCTGCCTTGATACAGATCCAATGATACAGGTTAAAGGTCTATTTAACTCTTCCTAGGCTCAGAGAAATCAACAACACTCAAAAACATATATGAATATGTGCTAAACGACACATCACACACAAAGCATGTGACAGGATTAGAGGATCTTTATGTTATATTCGAATCGAATAAGGTCACTGCACGCACTGCGAAACAGCATCAGGCGACCTTAACCACCAGGCCATCACGCCACCTGATATAGCAACTACCTTTCACATTTAGTCTTTGTATCCTGGTCAACACTTAATTATAACCTTCAAACAAATGATATGCAGCTAAGTTATTGATAAAATACATAGCCACCATATCTTTGTACTTACGACATCAAGATTTTATCATAAAGCACAACAACGTGTTGGCCACTTCTACACCTTTGGTTAATCTAGACATCTGAACTCCAAAGTATTCAACTCGCTTTGCAACATATACCTAATTGATTTCGGTGTCCTGCCTAATTTTTCGGTACTATTTACTGAAACCAGTAATGAAATCTCACAGTTCAAAGGGAAGTGAACAAATCATTGAACTTTTTTTTTTATAAAATCCTTACATTAGTCGTTATCCACTTGGCACACAAATCAGAATTTTCAAATGGGTATGCATGAAATGAAACTTGATTTTTCACATCATTTTCAGCATTTGAATTGTATCTGCTTCTTGCAACTCTATGCAGAATATTTATTTACCATTTTATGCAATTGAATTTAAGAACAATATTTAAACATGGTGTAACTAATTATTTATTTATATAAAATTTAAATTAATGAATAACGGCATAAATTAACTACTACTTGTATCATGCAACAAATTAACGAAAAATGAATGACGATACTATTTAGGAAATGACTACTTTAATACGGTGATTAAACAATTGTCCAATAAATACGCCTACTAGGCATGAAGCAAGCTAAGCAGACAAGCTAACTTTCTGATCTAGATATTAGCATCAAGACGTCTTTTGTCTTTTTGCAGAGTGTAACCTCTTGAGGACAAAAGTATCAGGCGGTAAAACGTCCTGGTTTTTTGGTTTATTTTCTGTAATTTTTTTTCTAAGGTGTTCACAAAAATTTATATAAAAGGAATGTTTATTTATAAAGATCTGTTGATCATATAATTTATTAATCTTTACCACAAATTCATCATAACAACGTTTATCTATTATGAAAAATTGTATGAAGGTGCAAGTTCTTAATATGTTGTGTTTGTAGTATTTTTTTGTTATTTATGATAAATACATGCTGATAGCGGTTTAAATGATTTTAAAACAATCCATAGATTACATAATTTTTTATTTCAATATATTTTTATCACTTCAATGTATATCTGCGTGGTGAAAATAATGTTGTCATGGTGTTTTTGGATGCTTTTTTTTATTTTTTCACAAAAAACTAATTCAGAAAAAATTTTGAAGGATTCAAAGTAATCTACCCATTGCATAATTTTTAATTAATTTTTATCAATGCAATGTTTATCTGCATTTGTCAAAATAATATTGTCTCAGAGTTTTTTTTTACAAATTTTTTTATTTTTTACAAAAGACATATGCACATATGCTGATAACGTTTTGAATAAGTTTAAAAAAACTCTATGTATCATATAATTTTTTAATTTTCACAAAAAATTTATCAGTGTTAATATGCGATTTACAAATATTATTAACACAGTGTTTACTGTTTTATCATATACTTTTTTTTTTTACAAAAAAATATATTGCTGATAACGTTATTATAATTGAAAACAAAATCAACATTCCAATGACTTTAATGGAATAAAAAGGATTAATGATTGATTGATTTATTAGTTGATTGATGGTTGTTTTTAATATTTAGAATTGTTTTATTCGTTTTTTATTTGTGACACATTAGAAATGTACATGGAATACTAAAGTTATTCAAGTTAAAAATTATTTTAATTTTATTCTACATTTTTAATTTGTTTGAAGGGTATAGAAACCATGAATCAGCAATCTAGCCAGCAACAACAGCCATCTACTCAGTCATCTAGCGTTAACCAAGCCCAACAAGTTGAGCGTGAAAAGATATTTCAATGGATTCTTGAACTCGCCAATATTGACACTAAAGAAAACGCTCTATTGGAACTAAGGTTATATTATTTAATTATTATAATATTTAATGTACTATGCATTTTTAAACTTTAAACTGTAAAAACCTTAGAAGAACCGTTTTTGTTTCCTTTCTCTTTTTAGAAACTTTTGTTCCTAATTTTCAATCTAAAATATGCTTGTTAATTTTTTATTAATTAAAATAATTTTATTAAGTTTTGGAATTTCTTTATCCAGAAATAGTTTTTGCTTTATCAATGTTGTATATGCTTCTTTGAAAGCCTTATGTGACCATGCATGACCAATCGTGTTTTGTTGTGCAATGTCATCTATGATCATTCAAATCTTGTCATTTAAAATTTATTCTATATTCGTCTTTTTGAATTTGTTTTTATATTGATCGGTGTAGTCTTGCCTTACTATTCATAAAAGTTATCAAGCTGTAAATCACATACATTTCAACTTTGATGACACAAAAAACAAAAGTATCACAACCCATTTTTACCATTCGATTTTTACTTGAAGCTATCATTTGGTATTTAATTTTTTTAAAGGTTTGCAACATAAGAGTATTTTTTAGATTTCAATTTTACGGATTTATCAAGAATAAATCTGTCGATACACAACTTCTGATGTTGCTTGATATATTGACTTTTACTATGGAGGATTAATCAATCAATCAATCAATCATCGTTTATAGTCTCCATCCGTTATGGGCCGTTCATTCATCAGCTTCTGTCTCCAAGCCGATCTATCCATTGCGTCTGTCTCCTTGAGACAGACGCAATTACCTTTAAGTCCTCCTGTATGGTCTGCGTCCAGGACTTTATTGGGCGTTCTCTTGGGTGGGTGCCAGACACCTGGTGCTCAGTAACGAAAATTATTGTATCGTTTTCGCTTCTTATGGCCAAATCATCGTAGGCACTGTGTCAAAAGCTTTTTCCAAGTCCACGAAGACATGGAACAGTTGCTTTTGCTTTGCCATGTATTTTTCCTGTAGTTGATGAATGATATAGATAGCATCACTGGTGGATCTCTCTACCATAAAGCCGTACTGGTAACAACCTATTGAAACACACGACAACAGTCTTCTCTCGATGACTTTTTCAATATCTTTCAGGGGATGTTCCAAAAGACCTATACCCCTATACGAAGAGCATTTCAATGGATCTCCTTTTTAGGGTGTCCTGAAAAGATTTCCAGGATATATCTACCTTCTCCAGACGATCCAGCTGTGCCGATACCAACTCCTCAAATTTCTTCCTGAACATGAGGTTCTTCAGTTTCCATGTCTTTATTCTAGTAGGCGTTCGATCAGTCACAGGACGTGATCGTTCCATGATCATATCGGCCACCAGCAATCGATATTGATGGATGCATGCTTCGCCTGGAATGACTTTGGTATTCCTGAATAGTCGTTTGTGTTGTCGAATAGTCGTTACTGCTTACAATAGTGCTTTCATGAGCACGAAATAAACTGCAACTGTTTTTCTACGGAGGTGATATAATTAATGTTATTTACACTGATTTTAAAAAGCGTTTGACAGTTTTTCATTTGTTGTTGAGAAAAAACCCAAAAATATAAGGTGTTAATTGTCGTTTAATTGATTGGATTTTGTGATGTTCGTAAATGTGTTGTAATGCGATTTAGATGTAATATGGAAATCAATGTTCATAAATCAAGGGTGGGCAACTTTTTTCAATGGCGAGCCACTTTATTATTTTTACAGCTGCTAGTTTTTATAGCTTTTTAGGTTGGGCACAAACCAACTTCAATCAATCAATCAATCTTCGTTTTGCGTCCAGAAACTCGGTTCTCCGAGGTAGGACGTTATTTTCTTTGCCATCAACTTTTTGCGCCAAATTAGACGATCAGTTGTATCCATTTCATTTAAATTTAGAGCTTTCATGTCTTGCTCGATTGTTTGCGACCAGGACTTCTTTGGACGGCCTATGGAACGTGTGCCAGGTACTTCAACATCTGCAAGAGAAGTTATGGCACTGTTTCCACTTCGTTTGACATGACCAAACCACCGCAGACGGTGTTGCCGGCATTCGTCCTTTATATCATCTAAACCAGCACGACGCAGGATTTCGGTTGATTTGATCTGGTCCTTCAGACTAATTCGTTGCATCCATCGGAGCATTTTCATGTCGGTTTGTTGAAGTTGTTGTTCCAGTTTGGTTGTCATTGGCCATGTTTCTGCACCATATAACAACACCGGGCGTATCACAGATTTATAAAGTCTTGATCGTAGTGGTAGTGGGATGTCACGCCGCATCAATATAGAGGCAAGGAGATGCCATTTATTCTAGGCTGCACGTATGCCTGCTCGAACGGCAGCTTCAGCTGTTCCAGTACAATCCAGAACATCTCCTAGATATGAAAGATGTGACTTTCTCTACCTTAATGGCTTCAAAAACATTGCTATTTCGAATTTGTTGTTGTGGATTGATGCTCATCATCATATCCTACAAAAATATCATCAACATATCGAGTGTAAATGTGTGGTTTTAAATGTGGATGTTGTTCAAACGTCTTGTTTTCTAAATGTCCTAAATAAAAATTAGCGAAAAGTACTCCTAGTGGCGAACCCATGGCTATACTATAATTTGTTTATACATTTTTCCTGTTGGGCTTATGAAGGGTGCCTTGGTTGTACAAATTTCAAAAAGCGATTTGAGATGAGATTTGGGAATTTTGATTCGTATATATATATATATATATATATATATATATATATATATATATATATATATATATATATATATATATACAATCTCTCAAGAATTAAGTTAAAGAAACAATGGAACTTATGTATGTATATATATATATATATATATATATATATATATATATATATATATATATATATAAATAATCTTTAAATTAATCTTTATAAATAATTATATATATATATATATATATATATATATATATCAATCAATCTTCGTTTTGCGTTCAGAGACCCGCTTTACTGAGGTAGAACGTTGTTTTCTTTGCCATCAACTTTTTGCGCCAAATTAGACGATCAGTTGTATCCATTTCATTTAAATTTAGAGCTTTCATGTCTTGCTCGATTGTATGCTATCAGGACTTCTTTAGACGACTTTTGGGACGTACTAGGTACTTCAACATCTGAAATAGAAGTTATGGCACTTTTTCCACTTCGTTTGACATGACCAAACCACCGCAGACTAATGATTAATTTTCCACAAATTACCCTTATGCCATCACAAAGAAGAACAACGGCTCCTAGTCCCCAGCAGGTCTTAAGTAGTCAAGGGGTGCCAAGAATCCCTGGGAAGTATGCAATGGCGGAGGGATGTTGCAGAAAAATTCAGAATGGCCCCTCTATGGTACTTAGACATGGAACGCTCAATGTTGGATCACTGACTGGCCGCAGCATGGAAACCGCAGATATGCTCGAGCGTAGAAGGATTGATATCTGCTGCCTTCTGGAGACCCGATGGAAATTGAATGTTGTTTGTCATGTCAACTCAGACAAAGAAAAATATAAACTATTCTGGAATGGTCAAAAGACGGCCAAAAATGGTGTTGGAATTTTTGTCAGAGAACCGCTAGCCCAAGAAGTACTGGATAAGAGTTGATTCATTAATTAAGTTCTTTAACTGAAACATATCAAACATCTCTAACAAATTTATAGTATGACGATCATTCTGTTTCTCAAGATGGATGTTGAAATTTAAACTGAAAGAAACAATATTTTCTAGAAATACTTTCTAGTAAAATTCTTCAAAAAATAAATTAGTAACTGGTGCTGATCCTGGATTAAAGGTGAAAGGATACTGGTGAAAGGATTAACTCACGTCTCATGTGGATCAAGCTTCGCCTAGAAAAGCAAACAATGATTATTTTTTCTGCATACGCACCACAGACAGGCGAATCAGAAGAAATGAAAAATGACTTCTTGGCTGCGTTCTCTGACACCATCTCAACAATACAAAAATCTGAAACAATCCCGATTGGAGGCGATCATAATGGCCAGGTTGGAGAATAAACAGATGGTTTTGACAATGTGCATGGCGGTTTTGGCTATGGAGAACGGAATGAAGATGGCAAACGCATCCTTAAGTTTGCTGAAAGTCACGGATTTTGTTTGCCGAACACATATTTTAAAAAGAGGTTGGAACATCTCATAACATACAAAAGTGGACCATCAGCCACGCATTTTGATTTCTTCGCTGTCAAACAACAGCACCGAAGGCTATTCAAAAATGTCAAACTTATACTTGGCGAATCATGTGTCGCCCAACATAGACTCCTTATGGCAGACCTGGTTGTCGAACTGTCTAAACATAAGTCAAAACGCGGAAGCTGAAAAGCAATATTCATCGAGAAAAATTTCAACAGATTGTCGCCACACAGTTAGACCACCAATCGCAATCTAGTACAGATTGGAGTACATAAAAAACCGTTTTGATAAACGCTGCAACTATAGTTTGTGGAAAAACTGGTACAAAACGTCAGCATGAACGGGACACTTGTATCGTAAAGCAAAACAAGCAAAGCGTACAAAAAAGACATAGTTGGTGCCACATGTATCAAAAATGACAAAAATGAGATGGTTCTTGAACAAGATGAGATCAAGCTACAATGGAGAGAATACTTCAACCGTCTGTTAAACGAAACAAATCCCATCAATGTTAACTTTGACTCTCCAAGGGTGGAGAAATTGCTCAATGCCGACTGAACGGAACTATAGCATGACAGTTCCGCTATACAAAGGCAAAGGTGATCCATTGAACTGTTCATCATATCGGGGTATACGTCTGTTAGAACACTCCCTGAAAATTGTCCAGAAAATCATTGAGAGAAGATTAACTTGTGCATTACAATCGGAAATTATCAATTTGGTTTCTTAGCGGGGAAATCAACAATTGATGCAATTCACATCCTTCGGCAACTGCAAGAAAAGTACCTCGCAAAGCATCAACAACTATCACACATTTTTGTAGACCTTGAAAAAGCATTTGATCGAGTTCCCCGTAAAGCAATCAGGTGGAGTCTACGTCGACAACTCATTCCAGAATATCTTGTTCGACTTGTGATGGAAATGTATACGAATACTAAGACTTTTGTCAGCACAACGGTTGGAAACACAGATGCATTTGACATCGGCGTTGGAGTTCACCAAGGCTCGATTCTCAGTCCACTGTTATTTATAACTGTGATGGAAGAAATCACAAAACCGATACGCACTGGTGACATTTGGAATCTAATAAATGCTGATGATATCGTTTTAACAGCCACGTCTGAGCAGAATGCAGCACAGATGTTTGAAGATTGGAACACCAGACTCGCCGATCATGGATTCAAAGTCAACATCAGCAAAACCAAAGCAATGAACACTGGTGAACCCATCCAATCCACAGCTACTGGACGATGGCCCTGTTCAGTTTGTAAAGCTGGTGTAGGTAACAATTCAATCAAGTGTCAGCAGTGTAACCAGCGGTGTCACAAACGTTGTTCAAAAATAAATGGTACTTTATCTAAAGTGTCCAATTTTGTTTGTCCTGCTTGCATCAATCCACAACAACAAATTCGAAATAGCACTGTTTTTGAAGCCATTAAAATAGAGAAAGTCACATCGTTTCAATATCTAGGGGATGTTCTGGATGGTACTGGAACAGTTGAAGCTGCCGTTCGAGCACGCATACGTGCAGCCTGGTATAAATGACATCTCTTTGCCTCTATATTGATGCGGCGTGACATCCCACTACCAATAAATTTATAAATCTGCGATACGTCTAGTGTTATTATATGGTGCAGAAACATGGCCAATGACAACCAAACTGGAACAACAACTTCAACGAACCGACATGAAAATGCTCCGATGGATGCAACGAAGATTGATTGATTCAATATATATATATATATATATATATATATATATATATATATATATATATATACACATATACAATATATATATATCTCCACGTTGTATCGGCTGTCATAATTTCATATTGATTGTATTGATTTACTCATTAAATTAGAAAATAGTGTTAGTTTCGTAAGATTAACCATTGAACTTTTTAATAATGCAGTAAAAAAAGGGAAGTAGTACAAGATTTAGCACCAATGTTGTGGCATTCATTTGGAATGAATTATTAAATAATAATAATAAATAATAATAAATAATTATAAATATATATATACGTATACAATATATATATCTCCACGTTGTATCGGCTGTCATAATTTCATAGACCGATTAAATTTATGTTCTCTGTATTGATTTACTCATTGATTGCAAAATTGTGTTAGTTAGTTTTGTAAGATTAACCATTGATCTTTTAAATAATGCAGTAAAAAAAGGGAAGTAGTACAAGATTTAGCACCAATGTTGTGGCATTCATTTGGAACTATTGCTGCATTACTTCAGGAAATCGTAAGCATTTACCCTGCTATAAACCCTCCGAATCTCACGGTATGATTTTTTAGTTAGTATTATTCATTGTTATTAATTATTACTAATTATTTACGTTTTTTATAGGCCCATCAATCAAACAGAGTTTGCAACGCGCTTGCACTTATGCAATGTGTTGCTTCACACATTGACACCAGATCAGCATTTTTATCAGGTATATTTGGCTTGATTTGGTGGTTTTAGAATTTAAAAAAATTCCACATTTTTATTTACCCTGAGTTTGTAACAGTTTATATTTTGCTGATTGGAATCAACTTCGTATGAAGTAATTTGGTTAAATTGGTTCAAATGACGTTGTAATTAAATTAATTTTCAGCCCACATTCCATTATTTTTGTACCCTTTCCTTCACACTGTCAGCAAGACTCGTCCATTTGAATATCTTAGGCTGACAAGTCTTGGGGTTATTGGAGCTCTTGTAAAGGTTAAAAATGTTTACAAAAGTATTTGATTTTAACTCTACTATTAATTCAGTTGAAACTACAATATGATTATGACATCGAATATATCCATAAAACAGCTTTTAAATATTCTTCTAACTAATTTTACCAGACAGATGAACAAGAAGTCATTAACTTTTTGTTAACAACAGAAATAATACCCCTTTGTTTGAAAATTATGGATTCTGGAAGCGAACTTTCTAAAACAGTTATTTTTTTTTTATTTTAATACACCGCAAATTTATAAATCACAATTTTGATTTTCAAAAGATCCCATCTGTTTATGATCAAGAAAAACATCTGTTTAATTGTCTATTTGTTGCATCTAAATTTTTTCTTACATAAAAATTCTGACATTTTGAACATTTTTTTTAAAAGTTTTTTACTTGTTCAAGTTTCTTTTCCATTTTTTGGGGTTAATTTTTGTTCTCTTTTTGGTTCTTTTTCTCACAAATGTTGCTCACTTTTTCGTTGTAAACAATTAAGTTTGGCAAAAGATTATCACCACCCTGTTACTGAAAGATAATTTTAAATGCATTGAAGATTTCAAAATTATCACGTCAATTTCGTTTTGATTATCAATTATTTATGAAGTAATTAGTTGATTATTATTGTTATATTATTACAATTCCCTCTTCAATATTTCTCAGAGGTATCAACGACAAACCAACAGGGCATAGAAATGCACGTGAATCAATGCACCACACACATTGCATGTGATATGCCGGGATTTTTTTGCATTCGAATCCGGTCAATGCAACTACAGTGACCAATTACCGTTGACCAATTGCCAATGATCATTACACCATCGCGCCGCCCAATTTGATTAGTACAAATTAATAGATTATCGGTAGTTTGATTCTATTTCAATTATCAAAATCGATTTTCATTACTTTTTTGTAATTTTTTTGCGTAGTAGCTTTTTTCAAGTTAATGTTACCAACAATTAAAACAAATCAAATGACGGTTAGTTAAATAACCTTTATAAGAAATAGCCTGCAATTACTTTTTGATCAGATTCAAAAATTCGTTGATACTGTTCTAACCGAACCCTTGAACTTGTAGGGTACAGTTACTTCTCTTTATGTAGATTCTTGACTTCAGAACAGACTTATTTTAGATGAACTTTATTAGGAAGAAAACAGTGCTGGTAATCACTTATGTGTATTGCTGCGACACTTTAATTCAATCGTTATTATCGTTAGAATACAATACAATAACTAATCAACAGATAAATCGATGAATAAAACCAATCGTCAATAATTAGACTTCTCCCGTCAGATGTTTCTTGGCTATAAATTCTCAGTATTCGCTTCTCAGAAGATTATCGTTAATTTCGTTAATTCACTCGCAGACCGCGTGTAGAATTCTTTGTGATAAACTTCCTAGGAAGTTATCGATAATTTTCTTGCAGTTCGCACACAAAACTTCTCTGCGATAGGACTTTTTTTTCTAGACCTCCTTTCTTGGACCTCTCTCTCACTTGTTCAGTTGTCCATTTATATAGATACCAATGCGCTTGTAAATATGCCTAATAAAATGTGTGACACTTTTAGACGAAGCCTGATGTTATCACACTCACTCCATGACGTCCATAAATGAGTTTTTTCATGCGTGTCAGATTGCCTAATTAATTTACATGTTCTTCAAAGATCCATTAGTTTATTAGTTTTGTTAGTTCACCTATGCATGCTTAATATTTCATAATTATTAATTTGCATCTCGACTTCACGTCTGCAACAATATTTTGGTCATTTATAAATTGCCTTTCTTTAATAAATTTGTAAAGCAGAGAGTTTAGTATCTTTGGTTCGATAGTTGATTAAATGTTTAAAGTAGATGCACCAGCTAAAATTCTTTTTTATTTTTTGTCCAATTATGAATATAAATCAAATTTTTCTATCTGAAAATAATTGAAATCGGTTTAATTTTTTCCGACATTGAACTATCGCTACAGTTGAACCATGGATTTAAATGAATTACAAAAGCGTTAGTTTATATTCTAAAAAACAATTTCAGGTTGCAACATTTATTTTACAAAAAATACTGCTTGATGAAACAGGATTATCATATATCTGCCAAACATATGATCGATTCTCACATGTGGCCATGATATTGGTATGTTTTTAAAAAAATATAAAACATATACGTGCTGTACACCCCCCCCCACACACACACACATATATATATATATATATATATATATATATATATATATAAATGTCAAATTTGTTATGAAAACCTCGTCCCAATATATATATATATATTTTGGGACGAGGTTTTCATTATAACAAATTTGTTATAATGAAAACCTCGTCCCAATATATATATATATATATATTTTGGGACGAGGTTTTCATTATAACAAATTTGATTAAATGATTTTGCCCATTTAGCGTTTATTAATTTCCTAAAAAAACATTCAACAACACGTAACTGTTGCAATTCATATTTATTAAAACTTCCAATCATAGTGTGGCTAACAACGTTGTTTCGACAAAGATTTCATCTTCAGAGACTATAATTTGAAATAACGGAATATAAATTGAAATAAAGATTTAAAATCATAGAAATTAAGAAAATACAATTGCAATGAACCGAGATTGGAGTAAAAATGATTACCTAGTAATAACATGTAAACATGATATAAATATGAATAACGAATATAAATAAAATATATATGAAAGAAAATAAAACAAATAAATTAAGAAAATCAAGTATTAAAATATAAATAAAATTGGTAAGTATCAATATAGAACTATAAATAGACTGAAAACGAAACGTGTGTGTAGATGAATGCGGGTCCTGAAGTTAATAAAATTCGTAATGTTATTGTCGTTGGCAAGAGTGTACTATAAATAGACTGAAAACGAAACGTGTGTAGTGATGGGATGGTACTGGTGTAAAAGGTGGGATGTATTATGCGAACGGGTAAAGTAGAGAGCAATGTGAGTATAAGTTGTTAAATTATGAAAATATGATGACAAAAAAGGTGAATAAATGAATATTAGATATTATATAATGTATCGAGTGACGTGACGACGTAGGATTTTTGACGAGTAGTCACAAAAGGTGTATTCAGAGGTTGGGAATCGCCCAGTGTTGAACGATATTCATATCGTTGCGGCAACTTCGTCTGTTGCGGATCATTTCCACCGGGGACCGTAGACGTCAAATTGCAATATTGAAATAATAGTTGGATTATTGCGCGATTGATTACTTATAGGTCAGGGGAACATAGATCAATGATCGACTATATATTGGTAAGGGCCAAACATAGGAAGTATGTGAAGAATGTGAAGGCGATACCTGGTATGTTGCAGCATAGTATGGTTGTGATGGATGTGACATCAAAAGAAATGGGGAGGAGGAAGAAGGATAAGTTTGTGGCAAAGAGAAAGACATGGAAGTTGCAGGATGCAGAGGTGAGGAAGGCATTTGAAGTGAAGGTGGCTGAAAATTGGGAGAGTGGTAAGGATGGAGATGTTTGGGAGAGATACAGGGACTGTGTGTTGGCTACGGCAGATAAAGTATGTGGATGGACGAAAGGAAAGTGTAGGCATGGTGAGACGTGGTGGTGGGATGAAGATATAAGAAGGGTTTTGGAAGTCAAGAAGGAGAGGTTTAGGGTATGGAGAAGGGACATGACGGAGGAAGCGGAGTCTGAGTATAGGAAGGCTAAGAAGGTTGCAAAACAGGCAGTGGCAACTGCAATGACGAAAGCATCAGATAGGTTAATGAAGGAAATGGAATCTGATGTGAGTTCGAGGAAAATGTTCAAAGTAGCAAAGCAGTCAATGAGGGATAGGAAAGATGTTATAGGGAATGGATGTGTTTGGGATGGATCTGGCAAGTTGTGCATAGATGAGGAGGAAAAAGCTC
>NW_008705459.1:869938-873400 GCF_000326865.2 Helobdella robusta | reverse complement strand
GAAAGCGGGGTTGCGTGATACTGAGGCGAGTGACAGATGTGGATGGAGTCGAGGGGTATTTCGGTTTCATCATAGGTAGCCAAACGGCAACCCCCGATCTCGGGGAAAATGCCGTCTAAACGTGTGTTGTTGTTGTTGTTGAAATAATAGTTGGAGAGTGTGTTCAAATCTATTAGTTTGTTTACTCACAGTTGGCTTGCATTTGTTGATGTACAGGATCTCACGGATTTTCAACCGACCTGGATGTGCTTCGAAATCGAGAATTGTGGTATTCTGATCAAGTATGGTTCGCGTAAGAATCGTGTAGTGTACGTTTGCCATATGTTCTTTGATACCACCATCCTGTACGTGTGAGGTGAGCCTACGGGAGAGAGTTATACGCGTGTGACCGATGTAACTATGCACAACACAGTGTGGCATGAGACACGTAAAGCGGTACACGGTATATGTATATATATATTATTGATGAAAGTCACAGCATGTTCGGCGCTAGTTAACTTCCAATGTAACTTTTCGTTTTTTCTAACGGTTGATCGTATATCATTTTCAAGTTTCTTTAGTTCAAAACCAAAATTTATATTTATTTTATGCATGATAGAACAAAAGCTTTTTTCGGTATTCCTATACCATCTTCAGTGTATAAATTGATATGTTGTGTTTGTGCCCAGATATATATATATATATATATATATATATATATATATATATATATATATATATATATATATATATATATATACTGTGCCAGTGTGCCTCTACTGTACTATGTTGATGCCTTGCTTGTTTAAAGTGAATAATCAATTTACAATCTTCAACATCGTTAAATACAACACTTTAACGTGTTTTCATTATCGATAAATATAACACTTTTACGTGTTTTCATTATCGATGATTCCGCTGTTTTTAAATTTATTGGTAAAAAGAATTCCAACTGCCAGTTGTTGAATATTTTGAGCAAAAGGCTAGACCCACCGCTTATAACTGGTGGTTGTCGTCAGGATGGGTGTCCGTACGTAAAAACTTTTTCCCAAATTATTCCTATACCATCACAAAGAAAACCAACTGCCCCTAGTCTTCAGCAGGCCTTAAGTGGTCAAGGGGTGCCAAGAATCCCTGGGAAGTATGCAATAGCGGAGGGATGTTGCAGAAAAATTCAGAATGGCCCCTCTATGGTACTTAGACATGGAACGCTCAATGTTGGATCACTGACTGGCCGCAGCATGGAAACCGCAGAAATGCTCGAGCGTAGAAGGATTGATATCTGCTGCCTTCAGGAGTCCCGATGGAAATCGAATGGTGTTTGTCATGTCAACTCAGACAAAGAAAAATATAAACTATTCTGGAATGGTGAAAAGACGGCCAAAAATGGTGTTGGAATTTTTGTCAGAGAACCGCTAGCCCAAGAAGTACTGGATATTAAAAGGATTAATTCACCTCTCATGTAGATCAAGCTTCGCATAGAAAAGCAAACTATGATTATTTTTTTTTACATACGCACCACAGACAGGCGAATCAGAAGAGATAGATGAAAAATGACTTCTGGGCTGCATTCTGTGACACCATCTCAACAAAACCAAAATCTGAAACAATCCTGATTGGAGGCGATCTCAATGGCCACGTTGAAGAGAAAACAGATGGTTTTGACAAAGTGCATTGCGGTTTTGTCTATGGAGAACGGAATGAAGATGGCAACCGCATCTTTGAGTTTGCTGAAAGTCACGGGTTTTGTTTACTGAACACATATTTTAGAAAGAGGTTGAAACATCTCAAACATACAAAAGTGGACCATCAGTCACGCAAATTGATTTCTTCGCTGTCAAGCAACAACACCGAAGGCTATTTAAAAACGTTTAAGTTATACCTGGCGAATCATGTGTCGCCCAACATAGACTCCTCGTGGCAGACCTGGTTGTCGAACGGTCAAAACATGAATCTAAACAAATGCCTCGGAGAATCAAAACGTGGAAGCTGAAAAGCAATATTCATCGAGAAAATTTTCAACAAAAATTGCCACACAGTTAGACCACCAATCGCAAGCCAGTACATACAAAACCGTTTTGATAAACGCTACAAAACTGGTTTTGTGGGAAAACTGGTACAAAACGTCAGCATGAATGGGACACTTGGTGGTGGAATGACAATGTACAAAATGCAATAGCTGAAAAGAAAGTTGCATACAAGCAATGGCAAAAATCAAAGTCTGTTGATGACCATAAAATTTTCCGTGAGAAGAACAACTATGCAAGACGTCAAGTTGCACTGGCTCGGACAGATCAGTGCAGAGAGTGGCTCACTAAAAGCTAAGGTGAACATATGAAATCTCTGTATCGTATAGCAAAACAAGCAAAATGTACGAAAAAAGACATAGTTGGTGCCTCATGTATCAAAAATAACAAAAATGAGATGGTTCTTGAACAAGATGAGATCAAGCTACAGTGGAGAGAATACTGCAACCGTGGAAGGTCCGATTCTGAAAGCTATAAAGGATGGAAAGGCAGCAGGGTCCTCTGGACTCACAAATGACATTATCAAAGCATCTGGTACTGCAGGTATTCAAACGTTACTACAACTTTGCCGTGAAATATGGAGAAATCGCTCAATGCCGACTGAATGGAACTATTGCATGACAGGCAAAGGTGATATTGTTGGTGATGTCAAACGAAGTGTAAATAGTGTAACTCATCAGTAGCCCGAGTTAAGACATCAACTTAGTGCATTTACTATCTCAGTTGAAAAAATCAAACTAAGATGTTTTCTAGGTAATTACCAGAAACACATTTTGGTCGATAGAGACGTACTGTTACTCTGCCGACTAAAGAAAATTGTGAGTCGACTTGAATTCACAAGTACGTGAGTATGGCGGTGAGTGAGAAGAATTGAAAGAAAAGCTCTTAGTGTGGAAAATATCCATGGAAAGAAAGGGATTAGATGTAAATGAAGGTAAGACTAAAGTTATGTAGAAGGGAGAAAATTCAGATACTTTTCAAGTGACAAATTTTCCTGTGCGGTGTGTAGCAAAGGATTTGGAGGAAGTTCCATACTTAGTATAAAATGTGATAAATGGCGCAGAAACGATGCTGTAGTTTGACTGGAAATCTTAACAAAAGCAAAGGATTATGTTCTTTTGTTATCTAGGTGACATGCTAAGAGAGGTAAGTGGATCGGATAGAGCTGTTGAATAGAATAAAAGTAGGATGGAAAATTTCAAAAATATGACGTCAATGCTGTAGTCCAGATGTATAACATCGGGTCTGAATAGTAAGTTTTTTTGTATTAGTCTTTATTATTGCAGCTCTGACATTTGCAGAACCGCTTACAATGTTACACATATATTATCTATAATCTTCTTATGTTCTTCATGTCTTCATTGATTTGAAGCAGCCATTTTCGCCACAAAGGGTGTTTATCCTTTTCGCACGACGTACACATGTATTTATGTGCACGCGCAAGCACCGCATCAAT
>NW_008705459.1:861596-869742 GCF_000326865.2 Helobdella robusta | reverse complement strand
ACACTCGGCTACTCGGCCGACCAACATGCGACAACTTACGTTGTCTACCCATTTACCAACCTCGGAAGGATGGACGGCTGGGTTGGCCGAGGGTCGACTACCCGGATAAAACTGCAGGATTCGAATCCGGGTCGTGAGAGTAGTAGACGGACACGCTAATCACTCGGCTACGAGACCCCTAAGTTATATAAAGTATGTGTAAGTTCTACATTTCTTTACCCAGTCATCATGTGCTTTCTTTTTCAGATGACCAAACCATCTCAGTCTAATTCTTCCAATTCCATCTGGCTACTTATCTATTCCCAACCCTTTCTTTATTACCTCATTACTTAGACCATTCCTTAAGGATATTCCCATTATTCTTCTCAACATTTGCATTTATTTTCTCCAGCCTTCTTAAGTTTTCATTCGATAGAGCCCAAGTTTCGCACCCTTACTACAGGCAACTTTTTACACATGCTCTATATACCTTACCCTTCAGACCCGATGGTATACCTCTAGAATACAGCACTGAAGTAATTTCTCATAATTTTTTCTATCCTAATTTTATTATATTGTCGACCGCATCATCCGACCACCTTCCTCACTTAGCATATCACCTATATAACAAAAGAACACCACTTTTTCAAATCCCAAATTTCCCGAGTGCCCAGTATCACCTTCGCTTATTAATATCTTTACTTTTGTCGAGGTCTCCTTTCAAACCACAGCATCGTTTGTGCGTTCATTTGTCACATTTTACACACAGTATGGAATTTCCTTCGACATCTTTACCACACACCGCACAGGGGAATTTACCTCTTTCACATAACTTTGGTCTTGTCTTGTTCTTTATTTACCCAATGTCTACTTCATTTGTATCTACAGCGATGTCTATATCCCATCTACTTCATCCATAATTTGCTTTCCTCTCTGGGTCTAAAATAATGACGCCTTTGTTATCCTTTATGCAATTTACTCAAACAACATCCTGTCTCTTCCTATTTCTTCCCCGTTCAATATGCTTCCATGGTTTCGGTTTCCTTAATTTCCAAATTTTAATTCTAGACTTTGTAATCTTTTTTGTCTTACCTTCCCGCCAGTTGCTTAACACACTTCATTAGAGAATGCTAACGTTTTTAAATCAGCTGTGGCTTTTTTTGCCAAAATGACATCTACTGTACTCTTGATTAATTTGGATTGATTAAATAAAATTTGATTTGATTTGATTTGATATCCCCTAATTCAAACATCATTAACTTTTACTTTCTTATACTAGGTGTTTTAAATCCACACGTTCCAGTCGATTTTAAAATATAATATTTTTTCGCCTTTTTCCATACCCATTTTCACTATACACTTGTTCATAACTAGTACATTCTTTTCCAACATGTCCATTCAAGTCATTCATAAAACTATTATTTCTTTTCCAGCTATCTCAGCCATTTCATTTATCTCATCCCAAAATCTATTCTTATCCTCTTTATTTCTACAGCTTTGCCGTGCATATCCTTAAATAACATTTTACTATATTTAATTTTCTTTTCATTTTGTCTTCTGATTTTCTCCCAGTAACAAAAATGGCATAAACAACTGTATTGATTAAATTTTAAGGGTCAGAGGTATATTTTTCCTTTTATCGTTTTGATGATCTGGTCTGTAGACTCAGATCATGTCTCTTAGAAATTAATGAGTGGAGGATGGCAAATAGACTTAAATTGAATCAATCAAAAACTCAGTTTTTACCGGTTGGAACTAGGCAGCAATTAAAAATAATGAACATTGAATCTAACAGACTTGGCGATTATGACATTGAGTTTTACACATCTGCACGCAACCTGAGATTTGTTTTTGATATTAACATGTCTTAACGTTCATACTAGGGCAGTTTTAAAAGAATGCTCTGGACAATTGAGTAAGCTTAGGCTCATCAAACGATCTTTAAACAAGCATATTCTTCAATGTCTTGTTCATTCCTTTATCCACTCAAAAATAGACTATTGCAATAGTCTATATTACGGCCTCTGGTGAAAATATATCTAGACTTCAGTCGGTTCAAAATTGAGCTGCAAGGTTGATTTCAGTCACGTTAAGCCAATTCCTTTTGCTCTTCACTGGCTTCCGGTTTATTGAATAGTTACTTTTCAAGATATGTTTAATGGTTTTTTAAATGTATTATGGGAGTCGCTCATAAATATTTAACTGACAGAGTCAATTCCATAACAATGCCACAGCTGAATCAAACATTGCGCTCTGACAGTTCAGGTTTACTGTTTGTGCTTGACATAAACTTGGCTTTTGGTCCTGCTGTCCGGAATGGTTTACCTTAAGACCTTCGTGATCTGCGTTGTCTTTTATTAAATTTCGTAAAATGTTTAAACACCATCTTTTTGTCCAATCTTTTACCCGTTTTAATGTCTTTTTTTCCATTCATTGCATTGCTTTAATAAAGTGCTACGCAATATACTGCAATTATCGTTAGCGCCTCTGAGATCTTTTTAAACGGCGCTTACAAACAATAATAATAGTAATAATAATCTCTAAGCATGGTCATTCATTTAAAAAAGTGGTACCGTCTGTACGTCTTATATAAAATTTGTTTATTTTTTAATTATATATTATAATATTATATATTATGAATTATATATTATATTATTTTTTGATTTTTTGAACTTGTTTCATCAACTTTCGATTTAACAATAAAAAGTTCATGTAAATTTATTAAATCAACCAAGGGTAAAATGGTAATTCAGCTTTCTAAAGAACAGTCTGCTCGATTACTCAAGCATGTTGTTAGATGCTATTTGAGACTTTCAGACAATGCCAGGTATTAAACTTTTTTTAAATAATTAAACTGCCTATTATAAATTAACTTTAAAAAATTTTAAATAAACTTTTTTGAAAAAGAAATGAAAAGTTTCGTCGAAGATTCCAGATTTATTGTAAAATAATAGCAATAATTATGCAGAATAATATTTTATCTGTTAATATTAAGACGTCAAGTTGGTAATGATGTATGTAATAATGATTCTTTGTTGTATGTTTATTTGAGGTTTATTGATATCTATAAGGACAACTTCTGCAATTTTTAGATGTATTGTGTTGGTGGTTTGATAAATTGTTTTTAGTTGTTGTCAAGAATTTGGCGGGTTATTTGAGTTGCATATGTTGATTGCAAGTGAGATTTGGTGGCTCCTTTTTGTCTATGCATTGTGAGATGTCTTGATAGTGAAGTGGTCGTAACACCAATATACGAATGTTGTTGACGCGCACATTCGTCAATAGAGCATTTAAATTCATATATTACATGATTACGCTTCAAAGTTACAATAACAACGAAGATGAAGAATACGATACAAACTAATATACTTTGCTGAAGAACTTTGCATTGTTTAAAGAAGCTATATAAACCTGAAGTTGCACTGAAGTTGATTTATGAAAAATCGAAGCAAGGCCTAACTGCATGATGAATTCGGATGACAACAGTTTTTTTAAATTTTTATGATGAACTTGGATAATTCTATTTTCAACAAAGTGAACAATTTTCAGAAAATTCTAGTAAAGAACATTGAAACGACAAACTTTAAATTGATTAATGCCAACAATTTGGTAGAATTAATACAATACTGTATATACTGTTTGATGTCCGATGTCAACTTTTCCTTTCACAACTTCGGAATATTTTTTTATTTCCTGCTCACTCTGTTCAAGTTTTGTACTCGTAATTTCTTTATATAAAGTGCAACTAGGTCTGAAGATGATTGAAAAATCGAAATAGGTCCCATACACTCAAGAATGAATTGGAAAACTGTATATTATTCTAACTTTAAGAAAATAGATATGACGACAAAATTTTGGTTAAAATATCGAGAAATGTAATAAAAAAAATATCCAACGCTAGAATTTTGGTAGATTTCACAAATTACTATATATATATATATATATATATATATATATATATATACTGCAGCATGAAAATCGCAGAAATGCTCGAGCGTAGAAGGATTGACATCTGCTGCCTTCTGGAAACCCGATGGAAATCGAATGGTGTCTGTCATGTCAACTCAGACAAAGAAAAATATAAACTATTCTGGAATGGTCAAAAGACGGCCAAAAATGGTGTTGGAATTTTTGTCAGAGAACCGCTAGCCCAAGAAATACTGGATATTAAAAGGATTAATTCACCTCTCATGTGGATCAAGCTTCGCATAGAAAAGCAAACAATGATTATTTTTTCTGCTTACGCACCACAGACAAGCGAATCAGAAGAGATGAAAAATGACTTCTGGGCTGCATTCTCTGACACCATCTCAACAATACCAAAATCTGAAACAATCCTGATTGAAGGCGATCTCAATGGCCACGTTGGAGAGAAAACAGATGGTTTTGACAAAGTACATGGCGGTTTTGGCTATGGAAAACGGAATGAAGATGGCAACTGCATCCTTGAGTTTGCTGAAAGTCACGGATTTTGTTTGCCGAACACATATTTTAAAAAGAGGTTGGAACATCTCATAACATACAAAAGTGGACCATCAGCCACGCATTTTGATTTCTTCGCTGTCAAGCAACAGCACCGAAGGCTATTCAAAAATGTCAAACTTATACTTGGCGAATCATGTGTCGCCCAACATAGACTCCTTATGGCAGACCTGGTTGTCGAACTGTCAAAACATAAGTCTAAACAAATGCCTCGGAGAATCGAAACGTAGAAGCTGAAAAGCAATATTCATCGAGAAAAATTTCAACAGATTGTCGCCACACAGTTAGACCACCAAGCCAGTACAGATTGGAGTACATACAAAACCGTTTTGATAAACGCTGCAACTACAGTTTGTGGGAAAACTGGTACAAAACGTCAGCATGAACGGGACACTTGTATCGTAAAGCAAAACAAGCAAAGCGTACAAAAAAGACATAGTTGGTGCCACATGTATCAAAAATGACAAAAATGAGATGGTTCTTGAACAAGATGAGATCAAGCTACAATGGAGAGAACTATCACACATTTTTGTAGACCTTGAAAAAGCATTTGATCGAGTTCCCCGTGAAGCAATCAGGTGGAATCTACGTCGACAACTCATTCCAGAATATCTTGTTCGACTTGCGATCGAAATGTATACGAATACTAAGACTCTTGTCAGCACAACGGTTAGAAACACAGATGCATTTCGGCGTTGGAGTTCACCAAGGCTCGATTCTCAGTCCAGTGTTATTTATAACAGTGATGGAAGAAATCACAAAACCGATACGCACTGGTGACATTTGGAATCTAATAAATGCTGATGACGTCTAAGCAGAATGCAGCACAGATGTTTGAAGATTGGAACACAAGACTCGCCGATCATGGATTCAAAGTCAACATTAGCAAAACCAAAGCATTGAACACTGGTGAACCCATCCAATCCACAGCTACCATATTAAATCTACCGAAATCCTGCGTCGTGCTGGTTTAGATGATATAAAGGACGAATGCCGGCAACACCGTCTGAGGTGGTTTGGTCATGTCAAACGAAGTAGAAACAGTGCCATAACTTCTCTTGCAGATGTTGAAGTACCTGGCACACGTCCCAAAGGCCGTCCAAAGAAGTCCTGGTCGCAAACAATCGAGCAAGACATGAAAGCTCTAAATTTAAATGAAATGGATACAACTGATCGTCTAATTTGGCGCAAAAAGTTGATGGCAAAGAAAACAACGTCCTACCTCTGGGAACCGGGTCTCTGGACACAAAACGAAGATTGATATATATATATATATATATATTTACAATATTCTATAAATTCTACCGAATGTTTGGCGTTAATTTGTTTGTCGTTCGTTTTTTTAATTTTTCTCATTATAGTTTTTTGGTGAACGTTTAGTTTAGTAAAATTCAATATAAACTTATTTTCCGAATTCACGCTGCGAATAAGGCCATATTTCGATTCCGAATGAATCATCATCAGTGCTTTTTGATGTTTATAATATTGACTTTGTCTAAATGAACTTAGATGGAAGTTAGGTTTCAGGTTTCTTTATTGGCCGGTCATCTTCTTTGGTCTCCTTTTCTTCATCGATAGCATCATATTTTTCTTTATCACTATTTACAATGCTAGTTTTTATTACTTTGTAAAAATTATGGTCTATTACCAACATATATATATATATATATATATATATATATAAATATCATAATGAATCTACAACTACGTGAGTAGATATATGAAGGGTGAGAATTTCCGACCTGCTCCCGCAAATACGGTCGGCCAGTACAAGTACATACAGTACACCGTCTCTCACCCCGACCAAAGGTGAACACCTAACTCGTTCTAGGCTAGACGCATTTTGTCCCTCATCAGTTGCCCAATTTTAAATTGCCAGTTATTCCAACTCGATGCCTACTAATCTCAATAACAATGAAAGACAAAAAATAACAACTACAAAGATGAAGAATTTGGCACCAACTAAGAATTAACTTTGTTTTGTTTAAAACAACTATGTAAACCAAACCTGCACTGAAGATGATTTGTATCGAAATAAGGCCTATCTGCATGATGAATTTGGATAACACCAGTTTTATTAAATTTTTATGATGAACTTGATTATTTCTATTTTAAATAAATTGAACAATTTCTAGAAAATTCTACTAAGGAAAATTGAAACGACGAATTCATACAATTATATATATAAATATAATTATATGTTGGTAATAGACTATAATTTATACAATATTCTATAAGTTCTACCGAATGTTTGGCGTTAATATGTTTGTAGTTCGTTTTTTCGATTTTTCTCACTAAAGTTTTTTGGTGGACGTTTAGTTTATTAAAATTCAAAATAAACTTATTTTCCTAATTCATGCTGCAAATAAGGCCATATTTCGATTCCGAATGAATCATCAGTGCGATTTAGTTTATATATTTATATATAAACTATATAAATTTATATATATTTATATACTTTATTGGCTGGTCCATCTTCGTTGGTTTCCTTTTCTTCATCGATAGCATCATATTCTTCTTTGTTACTATTTACAATGCTAGTTTTTATTACTTCTTTGTTTTCATTGTTGATTTTAAGATGCGTGTAGTTGCTGTTCTGGATTATTACTTTGGTGTCGCTGTCGAGGATTTCACGGCTAATAGTGATTGAGTGTGTTGAGTCCAAATGAGAGTTGATAGCACCACTCTGTTTATACATCGTAAGCCTTCTAGTCAATAAGGTAGTAGTAATCCCGATATATGAGTCATGTTGACGTGCACAGCCGTCAAAGGCGCAATTAAATTCATATATAATGTGATTACGCTTTAACACAGAGTTATCTCTAGGTCTACAGTTGTTTTTCAGTATTAGGTGAGACGTCTTTTTATTGTTGTAATAAATTCGGAGTTTAACTTTACTATTTGGGTTAGTTGGTGTGACATTTTTATTGATGATATGTTAATAGCTTCATCTACTTTGTATGCAGTTGACATGTGATTTCTGTAATACAAGATGATGTTTATATATATATATATATATATATATATATATATATATATATATATATATTTCAAAAATTCAACACTACTTTCAACATTGTTCAACTTTTTTATATTTCTTTTTAATTTATTAATTTCGGAGAAATTAGACATTTTATAGTTTTTAAAAAATTTTTTTTATTAAATAAATTTGCAAATAGCTATTTCGAGTTATAGATAACTTATCTTCAGTGCATACTTTATAAGGTATGTAAGATATTTGATAAGAAGGAACAAGTAATTATTAATTTATATAAATTATTTAATTAAAACAGAAAACCAATAAAATAAATTTAATAACTATAAACAATATAAAACGCGATTTTTAAATTTTTTTTAACGGCAAGATTGTTTATATTATGGTTGTTAAGGTAAATATCAACGCTCAGCCGAGAAGCGTGAATTAATTTATTTAATTAACTACATAATTAATATTATTTTTACAATATTTAAAAACGTTATTATTATTATTATTGTTAACGTTATTATTATTATTATCATCGCTGTGGTTCTTCTTGCTTCTTGTGATGATGTTCCATTTGCAAGTGATATTTGCGCTGTGGGTTGTGGCGTTGGTATCTACAGTGTTGACACTGTTGTTGTTGATGTTGTTGTTGGTGTTGTTGATGTTGTTGTTGTTATTGTTGATGCTGTTGTTGTGTGTGAT
>NW_008705459.1:857270-861546 GCF_000326865.2 Helobdella robusta | reverse complement strand
ATGTTGTTGTTAAAGTTGTCATTATTGGTATGATTGTTGTTTACATCATCAATATTGTTGGTGATAACATTGTTATAATTATTGCTGTTGTCGTAATTGTTGTTGTTATAATTATAATGATTGTTGTTTTTATTTAGTAGTCTATTTGAAGGTAGAATGTTGTTAGACTGTACTTGAATGTTCATGGAGGGATTTTTGTTTTGTATGAAAATTGATTCAGCTATTTTCAGGTTTGTGATGTTGTTATTGCAATAAACTATTTGCGTGTAATTTAACATTTGTCGTGTTAAAGTGATGTTATGCTGTTGTTGATAATGTTGTTTAATTTTGGTATCAGACAGTTGTTAACGCAACATTTCAAAAATTCAACACTACTTTCAACATTGTTCAACTTTTTTATATTTCTTTTTAATTTATTAATTTCAGAGAAATTAGACATTTTGTTTTTAAAAAATTTTTTTTTATTAAATAAATTTGCAAATAGCTATTTCGAGTTATAGATAACTCATCTTCAGTGCATTATATATAAGGTATGTAAGATATTTGATAAGAAGGAACAAGTAATTATTTATTTATATAAATTATTATTTATATTATTAATTAAAACAGAAAACCAATAAAATAAATTTAATAAATATAAACAATATAAAACGCGATTTTTAAATTTTTTTTAACGGCAAGATTGTTTATATTATGGTTGTTAAGGTAAATATTAACGCTCAGCCGAGAAGCGCGAATTAATTTATTTAATTAACTACATATTATTAATATTATTTTTACAATATTTAAAAACGTTATTATTATTATTATTGTTAACGTTATTATTATTATTATCATCGCTGTGGCTCTTCTTGCTTCTTGTGATGATGTTCCATTTGCAAGTGATATTTGCGCTGTGGGTTGTGGCGTTGGTATCTACAGTGTTGGCACTGTTGTTGTTATTATTGTTCATGCTGTTGTTGTTGTTGATGTTGTTGTTGGTGTTGTTGATGTTGTTGTTAGGGTTGTCACTATTGATGATGTTCCAATTGCAACTGATATTTGCTCTGTGGGTTGTAGCATTGGTATCTAAAGTGTTGGCACTGTTGTTGTCGATGCTATTGTTGATGTTGTTGTTGATGTTGTTGTTGGTGTTGTTGATGTTGTTGTTAAAGTTGTCACTATTGGTATGATTGTTGTTTACATCGACAATAACAACAACAGCAACAACAACAGCCGTATCATTAGAAACCAAATCAACAACATTAAAATTTTAAAAATCGCGTTTTATATTGTTTATAGTTATTAAATTTATTTTATTGGTTTTCTGTTTTAATTAAATAATTTATATAAATTAATAATTACTTGTTCCTTCTTATCAAATATCTTGCATACCTTATATATAATGCACTGAAGGTGAGTTATCTATAACTCGAAATAGCTATTTGCAAATTTATTTAATAAAAAAAATTTTAAAAAAACAATAAAATGTCTAATTTTTCTGAAATTAATAAATTAAAAAGAAATATAAAAAAGTTGAACAATGTTTTGAAAGTAGTGTTGAATTTTTGAAATGTTGCGTTAACAACAGTCTGTTACCAAAATTTACATTAACACGCCAGACTAAATCACGGACTAAATCACTGCAGAAATCAAAAACAGAAAAACATTACTCTTGAATGAGTTATCAAGAAAAGAAGAACTTTTTAAAAATATGGAAGCGTCAATAAAATTGTTATGTGACTCGATTGATGATAGATCGTTAAATGAAACCAACTTCATCAAAGAACGCCATCGAGACCATTGTTTCCAACGAATTAGGAAAAAACTTAGCAATTTATATCGCGGACCAGTTTTGTTGCCACAACACCAAGATCATTTCATAAATGTTAGTAGCCATCAGTTGACAATAGATGAAAAACAATTTTTGAACCTCGGCTTAAGTTGTCACCTCATAAAAAACAAACAAATGAATAAACATATTGAGATTGAGATGTTGATAAATGAAATTTGGAAACAAGAACAATTAGGAAATGTGAAAGTATATCAACAATTAGCCAATTAAGTGAATCTAACAAAAGACGAAATTCGTGTAATAGCAAATTGTTGACGAACGAATTGAAAATTGCTGCTAAAAATTATAAAATTATAAAAAATATTGAAAGCCGATAAATCTAATTTATGCGTAATATTAGACAATAAAACTTATTTATCTAAATTAAATGACATATTGAAAGATGAAACTAAATTTAAACTGATAACTAAAAATCCAACACTATCGCTTAAAACGAAAACTAACCAAATTATTCGACAAATCAATGCTAACTCAACAGAACATAAAATACCGCTATTAACTGGAGACTACAGACCAGGTTATATGTATGGTACTGTCAAAATTCACAAAACTGGCGACCCACTTCGTCCAATAATTAGTCAAATACCAACAGTCACATATAATGTAGCAAAATGGCTCAACAACATCCTAACTCCATATATTCCAAATGAACATTGCATTTCTTCATCATCAGAATTTATTCACATCCTAAAAACTAGATCATCATCAGGCATCATATCATCAATAGATGTGGAATCTCTTTTCACTAACGTTCCTGTTGATGCCACAATAGATATTCTTTTAAACTATGTATATAATAGTGCTATGAATCCACTAAAAATTAAACCTCATCTGCTAAAACAGTTACTTCAAATCTGCAGAAAAGAAGCTCCTTTCTACACTCCTGATGGAAATATGTATCAGCAGGTCGATGGTGTAGCCATGGGCTCCCTCTAAGAGTGATGTTTGCAAACTTCTACATGGGATATTTAGAAGAAACTGTTTTCCAAAAGAAACCACATCTCAAACCCGAAATGTATGTAAGATATGTTGATGATACGTTCATTATAGTAGAAAATGAAAACAACTTGATGGACCTAATTGATGAATTTTAATCCAACTCAGTTCTTTCCTTTACCCATGAAATTGAAAATAATAAACAGCTACCATTTTTGGATGTCCTGATAACCAGAAATGACATTGGTTTTCAAACGCAAGTTTATGTAAAAGACACCAATTTGGGATTTTGTCTTAATGATAAAAGCGAGACCTCAGAACAATATAAAAATAGTGTTATATTTTCTTTAGTTAACAGAGCGTTTCAACATTGCTCTGATTATACACTCATCAACTCAGAATTTTTAAGAATAAAAAAATTTCTCGTGAACAATAATTACTCTTTGAAACAAATTGATCAAGTTATAAATAGATTAACCAAAAAATATCATGAAAATACACAAAATATACATCAAAATAAGGCAATTACCAACAACGTTCCAAACAACAATGAACAGGAAGATAATGACAACCCCTCCACCACGTCTAATAACTTTGATAATAACAGCATCACAAACCTCACCACAAACAGTAATAACAATAATAACAACAACAGCAACAACAACAGCCGTATCATTAGAAACCAAATCAACAACAAAATGAATGACAAAAATAAGATAATATTTTACTACAAAAATACCTTTTCAATGGCGTATAAAGAAGATGAAAGATTTTTAAAAGGAATAATACGCAGAAATGTAATAGCGTCAAATCCAATTAATAAAGTTGTTCTTCGAATTTACTATCAAAATTTAAAAACATCCCAACTAATCATGAAAAATAATTGCCTTCCTGCAACTACTCAACTACAACAAATTCATCTAATATATGAATATAAATGCTCCGTCGGTGAATGTTCGCACCGCAACAATGCTTCATATATTGGAATGACAACTACCACATTGTCAAGACGTTTGACCATGCATCTACAAGATGGAGCAATTAAACAACATTATCATCAACATCACTTTAACACGACAAATGTTAAATTACACGCAAATAGTTTATTGCAATAACAACATCACAAACCTGAAAATAGCTGAATCAATTTTCATACAAAACAAAAATCCCTCCATGAACATTCAAGTACAGTCTAACAACATTCTACCTTCAAATAGACTACTAAATAAAAACAACAATCATTATAATTATAACAACAACAATTACGACAACAGCAATAATTATAACAATGTTATCACCAACAATATTGATGATGTAAACAACAATCATACCAATAGTGACAACTTTAACAACAACATCAACAACAACATCAACAATAGCATCGACAACAACAGTGCCAACACTGTAGATACTAATGCTACAACCCACAGCGCAAATATCAGTTGCAATTGGAACATCATCAATAGTGACAACCCTAACTACAACATCAACAACACCAACAACATC
>NW_008705459.1:846110-857220 GCF_000326865.2 Helobdella robusta | reverse complement strand
ATTTTGGCAGATATTGTTAACACTTGTATTTGCTAAAAGTTTTTTGTGTTTTTAGGTTTTATTTTTGTGTTTTTCGTTTGAAAGTGTTAAGGATTTCAGGGAGCTTTGAGGAGAATGGGTGAATGCTACGTTCATTAGATTAAGTTCGTTTTTTATGTTTTTACTTGGCCACCTAGAGGATGGAGCAAAAAGAGCAGTTTGGTGTGATAAAGATCGGGGGCCGAATTAAGCCTGCAGCAGGCTATAAAAAAATACCAAATTTGAGTACTCGCTTCTTTAAACAAATTGCTATTTAATCAATGTTATATATCAATTACAATTTTTAGGTTGTTAAATCCATAATCAATTTTGTTGAGTCTTAGTATTTGCGAGTTTCTTTATGATTTTTTTTGTACAGAAACATTAATTTAATTTGAGTTGGCCTATAACATTGAATATGAGGGTTGGTAAGTTAGTTGTCACATGTTGGCCGGCGAGATGGCTCAGTGGCTATCATATACTCAAAGTATATGATGCGGTGCTTGCGCGTGCACATAAGTACATGTGTACGTTGCATGAAAAAAATAAACAGCCTTTGTGGCGAAGATGGCTGCTTCAAATCAATAAATGAAGAACATAATAAAAGATATATGGATAATATGTACGCAACATTGTAAGCGGTTTTGCGTATGTCAGAGCTGCAAATATATAGACTAAAAAACGTGGACGTTGACTTAAAAACAATCGCGTCATTATTATTTACAACCTCCAGTGATGGCAGTACTTGGAAAATGTACTTTAGTACAAAAAAATTGAGTACTTAGTATTTTTAAGTACTTAAGTATACTTAATTTGAAAGATTTATAAATTCATTAACTTCAAAAGTCAACCCATCATTTACATTAATTTATTTTCATCAATAAAATTAAAAGATTTTGTTTTTCAAGTAAAAGTGAAGTTTCAAACTTAAAAGATTTGTTTTAGGGGTAAGAATCGGCCTGGCTATATAAACGTTTAACAGAAGCCGATGAGGGCACAGTGGAGTTGTATACTTCAAAAACATTTGTATGACAGAAGGATACCTAAAAAAAAACAATAATTTAGTTTTTAACCGAAAATATTATCCAATTTTTTATTAATGCTAGTGTAAACAGTTAAACACCATTGCGCTTAAAATTATCTGGGTTTATCTAGGTAGTTGCACGAGAAAAAAATGCATGAATCTTATTTACGTCCTAATGACTGGTTATTCCAATATAACTTCGAGTATGTTGCATGACGTGTTACCATGGAAAATAGTTTACACGGTCGGCTTAAATATATTTATCTATAATGTATAATATAGATATATAAAATCTCAACAATACCAAAATCTGAAACAATCCTGATTGGAGGCGATCTCAATAGCCACGTTGGAGAGAAAACATATGGTTTTTACAACGTACATGGCGGTTTTGGCTATGGAAAACGGAATGAAGATGGCAACCGCATCCTTGAGTTTGCTGAAAGTCACGGGTTTTGTTTACTGAACACATATTTTAGAAAGAGGTTGGAACATCTCATAACATACAAAAGTGGGCCATCAGCCACGCAAATTGATTTCTTTGCTGTCAAGCAACCACACCGAAGGCTGTTTAAAAACGTCAAAGTTATACCAGGCGAATCATGTGTCGCCCAACATAGACTCCTTGTGGCAGACTTGGTTGTCGAACTGTCAAAACATAAGTCTAAACAAATGCCTCGGAGAATCAAAACGTGGAAGCTGAAAAGTAATATTCATCGAGAAAAATTTCAACAGATTGTCGCCACACAGTTAGACCACCAATCGCAAGCCAGTACAGATTGGAGTACATACAAAACCGTTTTAATGAACGCTGCAACTACAGTTTGTGGGAAAACTGGTACAAAACGTCAGCATGAACATGACACTTGGTGATGGAATGACAGTGTACAAAATGCAATAGCTGAAAAGAAAGTTGCATACAATCAATGGCAACAATCAAAGTCTGTTGATGACCATAAAATTTTCCGGGAGAAGAACAACTATGCAAGACGTCAAGTTGCACTGGCTCGGACAGATCAGTGCAGAGAGTGGCTCACTAAAAGCAAAGGTGAACAAATGAAATAGCAAAACAAGCAAAGCGTACGAAAAAGGACATAGTTGGTGCCTCACGTATCAAAAACGACAAAAATGAGATGGTTCTTAAACAAGATGAGATCAAGCTACAGTGGAGAGAATACTTCAATCGTCTGTTAAACGAAACAAATCCCATCAATGTTAACTTTGACGCTCCACCCATAGAAGGTCCGATTCCAGACATCACTTTAGAGGAGCTTACAGAAGCTCTGAAAGCTATGAAGGATGGAAAGGCAGCAGGGCCCTCGGGAATCACAAATGACATTA
This sequence comes from Helobdella robusta, assembly GCF_000326865.2. NCBI lineage: Eukaryota > Metazoa > Annelida > Clitellata > Rhynchobdellida > Glossiphoniidae > Helobdella > Helobdella robusta. The sequence continues at coordinate 854,837 of NW_008705459.1, read as the reverse complement.
TCAAAGCATCTGGTACTGCAGGTATCCAAACGTTACTACAACTTTGCCGTGAAATCTGGAGAAATTGCTCAATGCCGACAGAATGGAACTATAGCATGACAGTTCCGCTATACAAAGGCAAAGGTGATCCATTAAACTGTTCTTCATATCGGGGTATACGTCTGTTAGAACACTCCCTGAACATTGTCGAAAAAATCATTGAGAGAAGATTAACGTCGTGCATCACAATCTGAAATTATTTATTTGGTTTCCTAGCGGGAAAATCAACAATTGATGCAATTCACATCCTTCGGCAACTGCAAGAGAAGTACCTCGCAAAGCATCAACAACTATCACACATTTTTGTCGACCTTGAAAAAGCATTTGATCGAGTTCCCCGTGAAGCAATCAGGTGGAGTCTTTGTCGACAACTCATTCCAGAATATCTTGTTCGACTTGTGATGGAAATGTATACGAATACTAAGACTCTCGTTAGCACGACGGTTGGAAACACAGATGCATTTGACATCGGCGTTGGAGTTCACCAAGGCTCGATTCTCAGTCCATTGTTATTTATAACTTTGATGGATGATACGCACCGGTGACATTTGGAATCTAATTTATGCTGATGATATCGTTTTAACAGCCACGTCTAAGCAGAATGCAGCACAGATGTTTGAAGATTGGAACACCAGACTCGCCGATTATGGATTCAAAGTCAACATCAGCAAAACCAAAGCAATGAACACTGGTGAACCCATCCAATCCACAGCTACTGAACGATGGCCCTGTTCAGTTTGTAAAGCTGGTGTAGATAACAATTCAATCAAGTGTCAGCAGTGTAACCAGTGGTGTCACAAACATTGTTCAAAAATAATTGGTACTTTATCTAATGTATCCAATTTTGTTTGTCAAATTCGAAATAGCAATGTTTTTGAAGCCATTAAGGTAGAGAAAGTCACATCGTTTCAATATCTAGGGGATGTTCTGGATTGTACTCGAACAGCTGAAGCTGCCGTTCGAGCACTCATACGTGCGGCCTCGAATAAATGGCATCTCCTTGCCTCTATATTGATGCTTTGTGACATCCCACTATCACTACGATCAAGACTTTATAAATCTGTGATACGTCCGGTGTTGTTATATGGTGCAGAAACATGGCCAATGACAACCAAACTGGAACAACAACTTCAACGAACCGACATGAAAATGCTCCGATGGATGCAACGAATTAGTCTGAAGGACCACATCAAATCTACCGAAATCCTGCGTCTTGCTGGTTTAGATGATATAAAGGACGAATGCCGGCAATACCGTCTGCGGTGGTTTGGTCATGTCAAACGAAGTAGAAACAGTGCCATAACTTCTCTTGCAGGTGTTGAAGTACCTGGCACACGTCCCAAAGGCCGTCCAAAGAAGTCCTGGTCGCAAACAATCGAGCAAGACATGAAAGCTCTAAATTTAAATGAAATGGATACAACTGATCGTCTAATTTGGCGCAAAAAGTTGATGGCAAAGAAAACAACGTCCTACCTCGGGAAACCGGGTCTCTGGACGCAAAACGAAGATTGATTGAATGTATAATATAGATAGTGTCATATACAATACATTTAAGATGGTATTGTTGAGATACCAATGTGGAAAAATCTTGGCATGCTTTTGTTGTTTACATAGAATAATATTGAAACTTTAAATTTGACTCCGCTTTTCATTAATACTCATGACCAACCGAAGCGCTTCATTTTATTTAAATAAATTATTAAACAAATAATTTAAAAAATTGTTTAAATATTGAAAATGAAATAAAGTCATTATTATTAAACAAATAATCATAAGATATATAATATGGATATTGCAGACGCGTTATATATATTCATTGTTCACATATATATAACATCAAGGTCAATCTAACAAATATATGTTGAAAAATGAATATCTATCAGGCGGAACCAATATTGTCAAATTGGCTAAACAGTTTGAACTAATATATTTTTGTTTAATAATATTACACGGAATAATTAAAAATTTAATTTTATTATATAAGCATTATTATTATTCGGCTACGATGAAGCGTATCTAACAGGCGGACTCAATCATGTCAAATCGGCTGAACAGTTTGATCAAATAAATTTTCGTTTAATGAAAATACACGGATATATTAAAAATTAATTTTGTTACATAAGAATCTGCGTTTCGTTATTATTTTGAAAACGATACATAACGATACGATAACAATACGATAACGAGGTATTGAAGACTATATATTGATATAATAAAATCATGTGCACAAGTATGTACACAAGTTGTATGATGATTTTTGAGTTTTTGAAAGATAGTATTTGAACATCGCGCAATAACAATGACGCTTGGCACATTTACAGTCTGCCCTTAGTTGTTTTCCCGCCAACTCCGCTTTACAAAATGTACTGTATTAAAACAGAAAAAAGTTAAAGGTCAATTACACTCCTCCAAAGTTCAGAGGATTCAACAGAGCGCAAAACATCGTAAATGAACATCGTGCTAAACGACGCATTACACACGAAGCAGGTGATACGCGGGGATATTTTTGTCACATTCGAACCCAGTTACTGCGAAACAGAACCAGGCGACCTTAACCATTAGACCATCACGCCGCCCAGTTATTTCGCCCAGAAAACAGCCATTCAATTGAAAAATTAAACAAAAGTTTGTTTTGTTCGTATTTTTTATTTGATACGAGACTTTTTGGAGAATGTCTCGATTTAATAACGATACGATATTTTTAGAGTCTTTATTAAACCAAAGTCATTCCATTGGAAAAAATTAAATAAGTTTTAATATTTTATATCACTTTATTTTTTTACAGTGTGCACTTTTACCATTTCCACACATTGAAATAATGGTACGAGACGGAAATTGTGTCTTTTATTTTTTATTTCGATATGATAAACTTTCCTAAAAATGTCTTGTTTAAATAACGATAGGAGATCTCTGGTATTGTTATTAAAGGATACGAGATTTTTCGTATCGTTTTATAACGATACGAGATATTTTTTTACCGTTATTATTATTAAATCTCTGTCGATTGGTAACGAAAATAACGGTTCGAGACGCAGGTGCATAGTATAAGATTCTATATATTATTTTGTTGACATCATAATACAATTTTAAAATTGTACAGTATATTATCGAATATTTTAAAATTGTGTTATACTTTGATTTATAAATTAATTTTAATGAACTCGGTGAATTAAACAGGAACTGCAAAGAAGTATTGGACTTAATTATGGAAGTTTTTGGTCCTTGTTGTTATCTCGCAAACAACCTAAGTGCACCACAGTTTTGAAGTTTCCTGTATCTGATGTGTTACAACGTCATTCCTGCTCTTGCTTGTAGTATAGTTTATAATTTGATTAACACAAAATGGCAATACCAGAATAGAATAACGTGATTGTACTTTTTGGACTTTTTTAAATTTTAGATGTTTTTTAGATTATGTTTTGAAACGGAATAAAATTAAGAAAAATACTTTTAAAAGTATGCTGCATGTTTAAACTCTAGTGTTACTTTTGAAAAAAATGTTCATGTTTTAATTCTCGTAATTTAATTCGCGGCATTCTTTTTTTTTTTAAACGAGTTATTTGCTACAAATTTTTGTACCAGATCCCCGTTTTTTGTTGGCTTCTCTAAAAAAAATTACGTTTATACTAATATAAATTGTTTTAATTTTACACGTAGTGGTAGTTGACGACTCAACTTCCTTCATTGTTTTTTTGCCCAAAGTGACATAAAAATTACATCACAAAACGGACCGGATTAGCGTAGATCCAGATGTTTATGTTTCGTCAGTAAATACCGTCAGTGAAACAGCACATTCAATCCAGGACGTTGCTCGTCAATAGTTTTATATTTCTGATGCTGCGTCACATCAGAATTTATCAAATGGAGGCATTGGTCCATTGTTAACAGCTCAAGGTTATCGACAAATTTTTAGTGTTATTTTGGAACAGGAAATAGCGAAAGAGTAGGCCTGTTATTTCAATTCAGTTAAACCTGAAAACGAAAACGACGAAACCAAGTATTCATTTGTCATAACTATGGCGTGATGGCTCAATGGTTAAAGGCGCCTGGTCTTGCTATTGCATTGACTGGGTTCGAATACAAAGAGATCCCCGCCTATCATATGCAATGTGTATGATGCGTGGTTTGCACGCGTATTCATATACGCTCTGTGTGTTTGTCGTTGAAACCTCTGAAGCAAACGCAAAAGAGAGAGAGAAACCTTTAACTTTTTAATCTTTATGGTAAATATTTAATAACTTTCTTTTTTGTTGTAATGATATTTGATGCTAATAACATTCAACCCCCAACCTGTGTATCAATCAACTTCGATATTAGGGTTTGTTTATGACATTTGTTTGTTACATTTTGAAACCGCAATTTTTTAACATTACGTAAAAAAAGTTATAAATGTTTTAGTAAATGAGTAATTAAGTCATAACACACACACAAACACATTTATATAAAAAAATGGATATATAGGTACATATATAATATATATATACAAAGATATATTAAACAATGCATACTTTTTTATAAACTTTTTATTACAAATAAAAACGTTAAAAATTTATTTCGTGCACTTTAGAGAATAAATGATGTTTCTCTTAAAGTTCATCATTCCACGTTCATTCAGGTGGATGCCGTCAGGTCCTATATTATTATCTCCTCCCACTCTGTCAAGCTTCCAGAAATGAACAATGTTAGACTGGAATTGTTTCAATGAGACATTTAGTTTATCAACTTTCCATTTCTGAACGTCTTTTCTATAAACCAGGCTTAATATGATTATTCGGCGCGGTCTGATTTTGTTCTCTAACAGTCTGAGTAAGGATTCATATCTTGCGGCCACGAGTTCCGGGGTTTCAGTCGTCAAATCATTGCCTGGCATTTAATATTAATGATTAAAAATTAAACAAAACTGTTATTATATTAAAAGAATAATGAACCAAAATTGGGAATAAAATTGTCTATTGGAAGATGCAAGTAAAACAGGACGTTCAATCATATAGTTTTATTTTTATGATTCTGCGTCAAATCAAAATTAGTCAAATGGAGGCATTAGTTCATTGTTAAAAGTTCAGCGTAATTGACAAATTTTTACTGTTAATTTGATACAAAAAATAGCGAAAGGTATAGGAAGAGAAAAGTTACTTAAGGATTTTTATAACTAAAAATTGTATGAAGCCGCAAAAACAAATGTTACGATAACTATATCTGTTAGCGATATTGATACCTGTAGCGTGCAATCACCAACTCATGCACATAACATTTTGATTTTCAGCACACACCACACACACATATTATATATATTATACAACTATCATAATACATGGGTTAGTAATACTTGGTACATATATATATTTATTTAATCGCTAGGGTTTGGATTTTTTAATACTAAACGTTTTTCTTTTATTATTATAACGTATTATTATATTTTTTTCTGTTTTCATACATTTCAATTAAAGCTAAAACTTATATTTTATAAATATGCCTTATTAATTTGTCGCAAAAACACTCTAATTTATTATATTTTACCACGTATATATAGTTAAAATTTATACGCTTGTCAATCTGTACTGTTCACAATTATAGTCATCACAAACTTTTTTCAATTTAAAATATTTAAATTTCACTTTTTGCTGCAATTGCATTAGTATTTATTAATTTTGAGCTAAAATAAAAACATATTTTGTTTTTTTTTTGTTAGTTGAAATGTTCACGCGTTAAAGAACTATAATTCAATTACTGTGCAATGCATATTATTCATTAAACGGATCAACATTTTTATTAAATTACAGTCTAGTTTGGATGAACGGGGTTGGTTTGGCCACGTTTGCAGGAGCCTAAAGCAGAGAAATAACTTCACCAATCGAAAGCGGTAAATGCACTGTCGAAAATGTAAAAAACCAATGATAACATTAAAAATAGAAATTCAAAGATTGCATGACTTATTGCGGAGGAATAAATGCTTTTTAGGGTTAACTGAAAATGGTCCCAAAGGCAACGTTGAATCTTCACAAAACCTACAGAACATAATAACATGCAACAACAATGCCTTAGCCAAGTGGTTGATTGATAACAAAACAATCGTATCCTTAAGATACTGTAAGAAAATATAACTGACATACAATGTTTGTTGCAGCAAGTAGATAACACTGATGTCATCAACGAAGCACAACGGCAAGCCACTCAGACATCACATGATGAAAATGTTGCAATTGTTAAAAACAATTCGCCGGCAGGAGGTATTGATATATCATTTATAATGTATTATAATTTGCATGTGCTACATTAATTTATTTGTAATAAACATTGCCTCAAATCTAATATTCCCTTTTTGCATGATGGTATTTTTTCGTCATCTATTTCTAATTCCCAAAAGGTACTAGAACTGAACGAAAAAGGAAAAGAAGTTAGTTGCATGATGTAAACCAACTGCACCATGCATCTTTCAAGTAGTACAGTTGAAGAAGAGGTGTCTCAAGGCTACCGATGACGCAAATTTAGAAATGTATGGATGACGCGTTTAAACCAATATTTAGAGATGTGCACGAAACGGGAGAAAGTTTTGTTTTATATGAAATTTTAGAGGAGGAAATTGTCTATTAGATTATTTAAATGTTTTTGAGATGCACACATAAATGGATTTTTGGCTATTTTTTAACTTTTTCGTTACCGAGAACGCAAATTTAGAAATGTATGGGTGACGCGTTCAATCCAATATTTTGGGAATGTGCACGTAACGGGAAAACGTTTTCTTTTATATGATATTTTAAGGGATGAAATTTTCTATTAAAATATACAATATTTTCCAGATGCACACATAAATAGATTTTTGGCGATTTTTTAACTTCCTCGTTACCGATGACTCAAACTTGAAAATGTAGAGTTAACGTGTTCAATTGAATTTTTGAGAATGTGTACAAAACGGGAGAATGTTTTGTTATATATGGTAATTTTGGGAATAAAATTATCTATAAAAAAATGCAAATATTTTCCAGATGCACACATAAACTGATTTTTGGCAATTTTTTAACTTTCTCGTTATCGATGACGCAAATTTGGAAAAGTATGGTTAACGCGTTCAATCGAATTTTTGAGAATGTGTACAAAACGGGAAATAGTTTTGTTATATATGGTATTTTTGGGATTAAAATTGTCTATAAAAAAATCTAAATATTTTCCAGATGCACGCATAAATGGATTTTTGGCGATTTTTTAACTTTCTCGTTACCGATGACGCAAATTTGGAAATGTAGGGTTAACGCGGTCAATCAAATTTTTGAGAATGTGCACAAAACGGGAAAAAGTTTTGTTATATATGGTATTTATTTTTGGGAATAAAATTGTCTATTAGAATATGCAAATATTTTCCAGATGCACACATAAATGGATTTTTGGCGATTTTTTAACTTTCTCGTTACCGATGACGCAAATTTGGAAATGTAGGGTTAACGCGTTCTATCGAATTTTTGAGAATGTGCACAAAACGGGAAATAGCTTTGTTATATATGTTATTTTTGGGAATAAAATTGTCTATTAGAATATGCAAATATTTTCCAGATAAAATCCATTTATGTGTGCATCTGGAAAATATTTGCATATTCTAATAGACAATTTTAATAGACGCGTTACCCATACATTTCTATATTTGCGTCAACGGTAACCTTGGTACACCTCTCCTTCAACTGCACTACTTAATAGATGCACCATGCAGTTGGTTTATATCATGCAACTAACCTCTTTTCTTTCTAAAGCATTGTAGTTACTTGTTATTATGCTCTGTAGGTTTTGTAAAGATTCATCGTTGCCTTTGGGACCATTTTCAGTTAACCCTAAAAAGCATTTATTTTTCCAGAATAAGTCAATCTGTGAATTTTAATTTTTTATTGTTATCACTAGTTTTTTACATTTTCGATTGGTGAAATTATTTCTCTGTTTTAGGCTCCTGCAAGCTTGGCCAAACCAACCCTGTTCATTCAAAGTAGACTGTAATTTAATAAAAATGTTATTTCGTATAAAGAATAATATGCATTGCACAGTAATTGAACTATAGTTCTTTAACGCGTGAACATTTAAATTTAAAAAAAAACAAAATATGTTTTTTATTTTAGCTAAAAATTAACAAATTCTAATGCAGTTGCAACTAAAAGTGAAATTTAAACATTTTAAATTGAAAAAAATTTTGTGATGACCATGAAGATGACTATAATGTGAATAGTACAGATTGACAAGCGTATAAATTTTAACTATATATACGAGGTAAAATATAATAAACTGTAGTGTTTTTGCGACAGACAAATTAATATAGCATATTTATAAAATATAAGTTTTAGCTTTAATTTAAATGTATGAAAACACAAAAAAATATAATAATACGTTATAATAATAAAAAAAAAACGTATAGCACCAAAAAAAGTGCAAACCCAAGCGAATGAATAAATAAATAAATATATATATATTTACCAAGTATTACTTGCCCACGGATTATGATATCTATATATAATTGTGTGTGTGTGGTGTGTGCTGAAAATCATAATGTTATGTGTATGAATTGGTAATTGCACGCTACAGGTATCAATATTGCTAACAGATATAGTTATCGTAACATTTATTTTTGCGGCTTCGTACAATTTTTAGTTATAAAAAAACCTTGAGTAACTCTTCTCTGCCTATACCTTTCGCTATTTCTTGTTCCAAATTACA
>NW_008705459.1:801207-845880 GCF_000326865.2 Helobdella robusta | reverse complement strand
CAGACTAATGATTGGCCACCCAAAATTAACACATGGATATATATTAAATAAGTCAGATCAAACATTATGTCAATATTGCGGACACAAATTAACAATCCAACATATTATAACTTGCGAGAACCCAATTACACATAGACATAAACATTTAATATATAAACAGCTTTCAGAATATTTTAAGAATAACAATAATATTATCAATGTAATACAATTTCTGAAAGATTGTAACTACCACGATATGATTTAAATATTTTTCCCATAGTATTTCTCTTTCCCCACGTTCAGTGCAATAAACATTTTTCATATTATCTGAACTTCTATTTTTCCACATGAAGAAAAAAAAATATTTTTTTTTAATTTGGCAAACAATTGCACCATTTTGGGAGCATAAATGCCGTTAAATATGAACAACAACAACATAACAACAAAAAATAAAACTATCGACGAGCAACGTCCTGGATTGAACGTCCTGTTTTACTTGCATCTTCCAATAGACAATTTTATTCGTGCACATTCTCAATAATTCGATTGAACGCGTTACCCATATATTTCCAAATTTGCGACATCGGTAACGTAAAATGGTATTCAAGAAAAACACCGCTCGCGTTAGCCATCTTCAGTTTTCGACAAAAGATGTTCACTCCTGCACTACGATGAAGTGCGAGTCGGTTTTTGCAGGAGACCTACCTATAGAGCTGCGTTATTTTTACTGGCTTAGTTAAATGAAACTAAAGCAGCTAAATTAAACTAATTTTTGAATGTAAAAAGGCTCATTCAATTAAAAAAAACGCAACCTACCTAGAGAGCTGCCTGAAGCAGGCTCATTCAATTAAAAAAAGGAACCTACCTAGAGAGCTGCCTGAAGCAGGCTCATTCAATTGTCAATTATATTTGACCAAGTAGAGACCGACAAATATTACAATTATACAACACTTTAGTCCAATCACTGCATGTGATGAGGGTACATTTTCTATGAACCCAGCGGAAACAGTTTTGACACTGAATCCACAACTCATCAGCGCTTTCATTACAACAAAGCGCTTTTTTAGTTATAAAAAAGTAAACCTTTAGTAACTTTTCTCTGTCTATGCCACTTTTCTGGACGTAACTCACGAATTTTTCAATAAAAGAATCCATATCGCAAAACTCGCAATTGTAAGAAAACTAGTTTCAAAAATTGTTTTGAAAAAGCCGCCTAGCAAACAAGCGCTGAAAAAGAACTCTGTATAAAAGCGAACTTCTACGCAACAAATTTTAAATTCACTTATTGATAATTTTTGTGTTACCAAATTATGAAATTATGAATTAAGATCTATTTTTGTTCTTATTATATATAATTGTTTTTCCTTGCCGTAATTATGTGTATTAAACAATTTGTGTGTATAACAATTATTGACATTATATACGTTTCAGTTCAATTATACACGTTTAATTACATTTCTATTTCCATGTTAAGAAACCACGTTTTTCATTTCTATGTTGGCCATTTTGTTACTTGCTGTCAAGGTTAAATTTATAAAACTGTTCGAGCAATGTCTATTTCATTGTTTGGCGACAGTTATGTGCGTAGAATGGAATTTTTTTTAAAAATGAAAAATGACGTTATTACCCAAGGTAATAAACGTGTCTTATTAAAAGGAAAGCCTGGTGGGAGGATCGGAGGATTGATTAACTTCTTCCGGAAGCATACCATTCCTATTGAAACAATAATCCTTTACATCGGAGGTTGATTCATTTGTTTAATAAATAGTTTAATGTTGGTTAATTATTCTTTTAATATAGTAACAGTTTTGTTTAATTTTTAGTCATTAAAATTAAATACCAGGCAATGATTTGGCGACTGAAACCCCGGAACTCGTGGCCGCGAGATATGAATCCTTACTCAGACTGTTAGAGAACAAAATCAGACCGCGCCGAATAATCATATTAAGCCTGGTTTATAGAAAAGACGTTCAGAAATGGAAAGTTGATAAACTAAATGTTTCATTGAAACAATTCCAGTCTAACATTGTTCATTTCTGGAAGCTTGACAGAGTGGGAGGAGGTAATAATATAGGACTTGACGGCATCCACCTAAATGAACGTGGAATGATGAACTTTAAGAGAAACATCATTTATTCTCTAAAGTGCACGAAATAAATTTTTAACGTTTTTATTTGTAATAAAAAGTTTATAAAAAAGTATGCATTGTTTAATATATCTTTGTATATATATATTATATATGTACCTATATATCCATTTTTTATATAAATGTGTTTGTGTGTGTGGTATGACTTAATTACTCACTTACTAAAACATTTATAACTTTTTTTATTTAACGTTAAAAAAAATTGCGGTTTCAAAATGTAACAAACAAATGTCATAAACAAACCCCAATATCGAAGTTGATTGATACACAGGTTGGGGTTGAATGTTATTAGCATCAAATATCATTAAAACGAAAAAGAAAGTTATTAAATATTCACCATAAAGGTTAAAGGTTTCTCTCTCTTGCGTTTGCTTCAGAGGTTTCAACAACAAACACAGAGCGTATATGAATACGCGTGCAAACCACGTATCATACACATTGCATATGATAGGCGGGAATCTCTTTGTATTCAAACCCAGTCAATGCAATAGCAAGACCAGGCGCCTTTAACCATTGAGCCATCACGCCATAGTTATGACAAATGAATACTTGGTTTCGTCGTTTTCAGGTTTAACTGATTTGAAATAACAGGACTACTCTTTCGCTATTTCCTGTTCCAAAATAACATTAAAAATTTGTCGATTACGTTGAGCTGTTAACAATGGACAAATGCCTCCATTTGACAAATTCTGATGTGACGCAGCATCAGAAAAATAAAACTATTGACGAGCAACGTCCTGGATTGAATGTGCTGTTTCACTGACGGTATTTAATGCCGAAACATAAACATCTGGATCGACGCTAATCCGGTCCGTTTTGTGATGTAATTTTTATGTCACTTTGGGCCAAAAAACAATGAAGGAAGTTGAGTCATCAACTACCACTACGTGTGAAATTAAAACAATTTATATTAGTATAAATGTAATTCTTTTTAGAGAAGCCAACAAAAAACGGGGATATGGTACAAAATTTGTAGCAAATAACTCGTTTAAAAAAAGAAAAGAATGCCGCGAATTAAAACACGAGAATTAAAACATGAACATTTCTTTCGAAAGTAACACTAGAGTTTAAACATGCAGAATAATTTTAAAAATATTTTTTTAAATTTTATTCCGTTTCAAAACATAATCCGAAAAACATCTAAAATTTAAAAAAGTCCAAAAAGTACAATAACGGTATTCTATTCTGGTATTGCCATTTTGTGTTAATCAAATTATAAACTATACTACAAGCAAAAGCAGGAATGACGTTGTAACACAACAGATAAAGGAAACTTCAAAACTGTGGTGCACTTAGGTTGTTTGCGAGAGTGTAACACAATTTCAAAATATTCGATAATATACTGTACAATTTTTAAATTGTATTATGATGTCAACAAAATAATATATAGAATCTTATACTATGCACCTGCGTCTCGAACCGTTATTTTCGTTACCAATCGACAGAGATTTAAAAATAATAACGGTAAAAAATCTCGTATCGTTATAAAACGATTCGAAAAATCTCGTATCCTTTAATAACAATACCAGAGATCTCCTATCGTTATTTAAACAAGACATTTTTAGGAAAGTCTATCATATCGAAATAAAAAATAAAAGACACAATTTTTGTCTCGTACCATTATTTCAATGTGTGGAAATGGTAAAAGTGCACATTGTAAAAAAATAAAGTGTTATAAAATATTAAAACTTATTTAATTTTTTCCAATTGAATGACTTTGGTTTAATAAAGACTCTAAAAATATCGTATCGTTATTAAAACGAGACATTCTCCAAAAGGTCTCGTATCAAATAAAAAATACGAACAAAACAAACTTTTCTTTAATTTTTCAATTGAATGGCTGTTTTCTGGGCGAAATGACTGGGCGGCGTGATAGTCTAATGGTTAAGGTCGCCTGGTGCTGTTTCGCAGTAACCGGGTTCGAATGTGACAAAAATATCCCCGCGTACCATATGCTTCGTGTGTAATGTTCATTTATGATGTTTTGCACTCTGTTGAATCCTCTGAACTTTGGAAGAGTGTAATTGACCTTTAACTTTTTTCTGTTTTAATACAGTACATTTTGTAAAGCGGAGTTGGCGGGAAAACAACTAAGGGCAGACTGTAAATGTGCCAAGCGTCATTGTTATTGCGCGATGTTTAAATACTATCTTTCAAAAACTCAAAAATCATCATACAATTTGTGCACATACTTGTGCAGATGATTTTATTATATCAATATATAGTCTTCAATACCTCGTTATCGTATTGTTATCGTATCGTTATGTATCGTTTTCAAAATAATAACGAGACGCAGATTCTTATGTAATAAAATAAATTTTTAATAATTCCGTGTATTTTCATTAAACGAAAATTTATTAGATCAATCCGTTCAGCCGATTTGACATGATTGAGTCCGCCGGTTAGATGCACCAAAACCGTGGCGAACATTACATTTGTATTTTTCAGCCAATTTGACAATTTTGGTTCTGCCTGATAGATACACCAAAACCGTCGCGAACATTACCTTCGTTCGCGAACATTACCTTCGTTTCCTCTTCAATTCTTCAATTGCATTTATTTCTATTTTTCATTAATAAAAATTTATTGTTGATTTATGTTAAAAATGGCTCTTAGAGAAAGGAATGAAAATGGTTGATCTGATACGTAGTATTTTAAACACAGAAGATGCTGAGAGGTGGGCAAAACAGAACGGTTTGATAGCAGCCACGATGACATGCCACTGTCTTGCAGACATGAGGTTTACATACTTTTCATGCTCAAACAATTTTTTTCCGTTAATTATTTTTCGTTATCATTTTATACTATTGCCTTGCATGCTGTAAGCTGCATCTTACATGCAAAGAGGTCGAGGAACCAGGATGCACACCCAGTTAAGGCACGCTGGGTTTTTAGAGGCATCAATACGCAAACGTAGGATGTCTTTCTGGTGAAAGTAGATGGACGAGATGCTGCCACGTTGTTGCCATTGATACAGCGAAAAAGTTTAATGTTTTAAAAATTTATTTTGGTTGGTTATGAAATATAGTTCGATTTTAATAATTTTAGGTACAACAGTTTGAACGGATCAATGGACTGTTTATAACACCATAACAAACATAACCGGTCTAAGCCACCAAACTGTGAATTACTCCATTACATTTCTGGCAGTAAACGCAGTGCACACAAATGGAGTGGAGAATTTGTGGCGATGCGCCAAACAAAAATGTAAAAGAATGAATGGTACGTGCGATGCTCACCATCATACCTTGCTGAGTTTATGTGGCTGCACACCATCGCAGATAGAAAAAAGCTGTTCTAGAAAGCTTTGGAACTTATTCGACATTATTATGTGGTTTAAAATTTTGACACTTTTTTTATTAACTATTATTAGATACTTCTGTTTTCTTTTTCTAATAAAATATAATTTGCAAATAAAATTACAAATATTTCTCATGTTTATAACATTTAAAAAAAAATAAAAATAAATATTAGAATATCATTGAAAATTACATATAGAAAAAAATTAAGGCCCTTCGGTTAAAAAATTTACAAATTGAATAAAAATCTAGGGGAGGCCTATTTACAACATGCAACACTTTCTTATGGGTTGAAGAAGGGATATGCAAAGAACCTCAATTATTTTTAACTTTTAATTATTTTCGGTAATGTCGATTTTATTTTCAATTTATACCAAATAAAAGTAATTATTACCACCTTGAATAACAATTTAAAAATATAAAATTTTAACATTTTAAATAAATTATTTTGTACGCAGACGACACCAACATACTTTTTTCTACTAAGAAACCAAAAGAAAATGTACAGACAATACATAAAACTTTAGAATTAATTGCTGATTGGTTTGCTTTTAACAAATTAATAATAATAAATGTTGTTATATTCTGTTCGGACCCACAATAATAACGAATTTAGTACTTGACTTCAACATTACCATTGACGGACATTCTTGTGAACCACACATCAATACCATAGCTCAAAAACTTAATAAATCTCTAGGTGTATTCTATAAAATTAAATCAACAATCAACTACGACATTTTCATAGATTTCTACTATGCACTCGTATATCCCCATTTAACATATTGCCACATCTTTTGGAAAAATAGCCCAGATACTTATCTTAAACAGATTGTAAAAATGTCAAAATCGATTTGTACACATACTTCAAGATCTCCCTTTAAGGTGTCACGTTAGCCATTACTACTCCAACATAAATTTGCTCAACATCAAAAACATTCACACACACACACACACACATATATATATATATATATATATATGTGTGTGTTGGTAATAGACCATAATTTTTACAATATTCTATAAATTCTACCGAATGTTTGGCGTTAATATGTTTGTAGTTCGTTTTTTCGATTTTTCTCACTAAAGTTTTTTGGTGAACGTTTAGTTTATTAAAATTCAAAATAAACTTATTTTTCGAATTCATGCTGCAAATAAGGCCATATTTCGATTCCGAATGAATCATCGTCAGTGCTCCTTGTTGTATATATAGGGAAATATTGACTTTGTCAAGATTAACTTTGATGTTGTAAAAATTAACTTTGGTGTTGTAAAATTGAACTTTGATGCGAATTAGGTGTCAGGTTTCTTAATTGGCTGGTCATCTTCTTTGGTCTTCTTTTCTTCATCGATAGCATCATATTCTTCTTTGTCACTATTTACTCTAAGTTAAAGCGTAATCACGTAATATATGAATTTAATTGCCCCTTTGACGGCTGTGCACGTCAACATGACTCATATATCGGGATTACTACTACCTCACTGACTAGAAGGCTTACGATGCATAAACAGAGTGGTGCTATCAAATCTCATTTGGACTCAACACACTCAATCACAATTAGCCGTGAAATCCTCGACAACAACACCAAAGTAATATACCAGAACAGCAACTACACGCATCTTAAAATTGCACAAGCAGTCCTAATCGACATCAATAAACCAAAAATAAATATACAACAAAAAATGACAACCTCACTTCCAACCCGGCGCTTAACCAACAACGAAAACAAAGAAGTAATAAAAACTAGCATCGTAAATAGTGACAAAGAAGAATATGATGCTATCGATGAAGAAAAGGAGACCAAAGAAGATGAGCCTTATTTATTTTAGTCCAAAACTTAAGTGTTTTTGAAGTAGGATCTATTAGAATGGTCAGATATTGACAGCGAAAGACAGTATGAAAACGTTGTGTGCAGTATTTTTAATAAAACTCAAGAAACGTCAATTATTAATCAGGAAACACTGTTTTAAGATGAAAGTCAACCAAAAATCAACGTGAAAAGCAAAAAAAAACATTACCACCAGTCTTATTTTGTCCCGTTTCGCAAATTTGGTTAGTTTCTTGACTCTTCCCGTCAAAGTTGTCTAAATTCGCCTCTGGATATAATGCTGGTTACCGTAAGAGAGGCCTTAGAGGCATTAGTATCTATGCCTAAGTGTCTGTCGGTGTGACATTGTTTAGATATTGTAAAAAGTATTTTTAACAATATCTAAACAATGTCACAACAACGCTCAGAATTCTGCATTATCAAATTTCTTTGTTGGTTACATTCAGCCAAGAAATGCGTTTTTACTGGTGAAGAATGTTTGCTTGACGAAATACCATGAAGACACTTTCACCTTTCAGTCAAAAAATCTGAGGCAACATCTATTACTCGGGCAATAAGCTTCAATAGATATATGTCCGCATTTTTGATAACTTTTCAGTAGTTCATGAATGTTTTGTGTTTGCTTTAGAGGATATCTACAACATCGATGAAACAAGAATTAATTATTACAATAAATCGTCCGAGCAAAATTGTTGTCAGAAAGGTGTGAAACAAGTGAAGCAAGTTGGTGCTATTGTTTTGCAAGAACGTGGTCTTTGGTTAATGGCTGTTATTGTTAATGTTAATTAATACATTTTTTGATCTGAAAATATTTCTTTATAGCAATAAAATTGCTTAGCAACAGTTAATAAATAATGGCTAAACGTACTCTGGTGTTTAGTGCAACATGTCCTGTAAACGAAAATTTTAACATTTTAAATAAAAGCAATATTTTGTAATTAATAATAAATATACGATCGTAACTTTTGACGATATAACTAAATAAATAAAACTGCCTTCGCTCACTTCTAACGGTTTAACAAGAAGCTTACTTCCGTAGGGGAGTTGGAGGGTGATTTTTTATCGTTCGAGTCAAAATTAACGATCGTATATTTACTAATTTCAAAATATTGCTTTTATTTAAAATGTTTTAAATTTAAATTTTTTTAAATTATTATTCAATGTGGTAATTAATTACTTTTATTGAGTATAAATTTAAAAAAATAAAATCGACATTACCGAAAATAATTAAAAGTTGAAAAATTGAGGTTCATTGCATATCACTGCTTCAACTCATAAGAAAGTGTTGTATATTGGTAAATAGGCCTTCCCTTGCTATTGACTCGAACGATAAAAAATCACCCTCCAACTCCCCTCCGGAAGTAAGTTTCTTGTTCGACCGTTGAAAGTGGGCGAAGGCCATTATATTTATTCTAGATATATGGGTTATCTTCATATAAAATGTTCAAATTTAAGAATTCTATGTTCTATGGTGCCGATCGGTTGTAAACAAATTTTTTCGATAAATTTTTTGCAATAAAATCGTTTTAATTTGAAGTTTTTAATCAAATTGTGATTATTACTATTCTCATTGTTGAAAAAGTTTTTTTTGACAGAAAAAAGCAAAGACTTTCAAGAAAGAATAATTGGAGAAGCGATAATAAGCAAAAACAAGGTTAGTTAAGCACGTGTCAAAATTTTGGAAGCCAGAAAATGTGTAAAGGTATGAAGAAATGCGATAAATATGAAATGTATGGTGTGGGTGAAAGTTTTGTGGGCTCGGACTGCAAAACATGCTGTAAATTGGAAGAATTAGACAGAAAATATAATGAACAGCATGATAAGATCGCCCAACTCGAACAACAGCTTGTAGAGCTTCTAAGCAATAAAAAATCAACAAGCGAAAATGAATTTGTGAAAAAGCAGTTTAAAGAACAGAAATCACGTCTAGACAAAATTGAAGAGCAACTGCAAAAAATAAAAAAAAACAGATGAAAAAAATATCAAGAAAACGGTTGAAGCCAACAAAGAGACATGGACCACAGTTGTCAGAAAGAGTGTGGACAAAGAGTTGAAAGTTGTGCAAGAAACAGTCAAAAGTGTCGAAGAGAAAGTGGAACTAAATGCAGAAGAAGGAAAACGAAAAGAACGCAAAAGAAATAACATCGTCATCCATAAATTGACAGAAAACAACGCGTCAGAAGCAAAAGAGAAAAATACGGCTGACAGAAAATCTGTTACGTTTCTTTTTAATGAAGTGTTAAAGATTCCGTGCGAGAATACGGATATAAAAAGTGTGTTTTGACTTGGAAAAATCAAAGAAGGAGAAAATGGATGACCTCTTTTGATAGGATTTCTCGATGGAACACTGAAAAACAGAGTTTTAGAAAATTTGTAAAAACTCCGAAATGCGGATGAAAATTTTAGAAGGACATCGGTGACGCACGATACGACAAAAACAGAAAGAGACCAATGCAGAGAGCTAGTGAAGGAGTCAAAAATTAGGCAAAGCAAAGAAACATCGGGGGAATTTATTTTCAAGGTGAAAGGTCTACCAGGAGACATGAGAATTGTAAAGCTGAAGAAATATTAAATACAACGGGTGACAACGCAGAGAAAGCAACAATAAAAAAGAAAAAAAACAAACCTGAAATTTTAAAATGTTTCTGTGTGAATACAAGAAGTATTGTAAATATTGATAAAAGAACAGAACTGGAGTTATATATAGAGAATGAACAACCCGATATCATAGGTATAACTGAATCATGGGCGAAAGAATCAATTCAAGATAGTGAGATAGAACTGAACGGATACGTAATGTTTAGAAAAGACAGGGAACACAGTAAAGATAAAGGACAGGGTGGCGGAGTGTTATTGTACATAAACGAAAAACTGACTGCACTGGAAAGAAAAGACCTGAAAAACGACAAATTTAAAGAAATTGTTTGGTGTGATATAAAGAACGATACTTAAACACTGCGTGTAGGAGTATGCTACAGAGTACCAGATTCAACAAAAGAGAATGACAGCGGATTACGTGAACTGATCAGAAATGCCACAAAAGTGCCTTGCGTAATAATGGGAGACTTTAACCACCATATTGACTGGAATCATAGAGAAGGCAAAAAGCTGGTAGACGAACTGTTTCTGGACTGCATAGACGAAAACTTCCTTACTCAGCATGTGATGGAGCCAACAAGGGGAGAAAATATATTAGATTTAATAATATCAGCAGAAGAGAACTTAATAGAAGAAGTTAGGGTAGGAGAAGAATTTGGAACGAGCGATCATAGGATACTTAGATTCAACATAGTGTTAGAGCAGAAAAAATAAGACGAAGCTTATTCAAAGCGCTACAAATATTTCAAAGCAAACTACGTCAAGGTCAGAAATAAAATCATAGAGATGAACTTGGCAGAGCGATTGAAAGATTTGGGAGTG
Source organism: Helobdella robusta (assembly GCF_000326865.2). Classification (NCBI taxonomy): domain Eukaryota; kingdom Metazoa; phylum Annelida; class Clitellata; order Rhynchobdellida; family Glossiphoniidae; genus Helobdella; species Helobdella robusta. Next base: position 835,207 of record NW_008705459.1, on the reverse strand, counting down.
CAAAATAAATAGAAAACCTTTGTGTTCTGTATGAATAAAGGTTGTTGAAGAAACTATACCGACTATCCGGAGAAGCAACAAAAAGCTACCGTGGATAAATAAAAATGTACAGAAAACAAGAAGATCAAAATTTAAAGCATGGAAGAAGATGCAGGAGTTAAGACAGAGATATCTCAGAAATGCTAAAGATATCTCAAAAAGTGAGTTAGAAGCAGCAAGGGATAAATACATCAGAAAGAGAAATCTAGCAAAGGCAACAAACAGGAAAGCAATAAAGGAATATGAAGAAAAGCTAAGTGAGAACATAAGTAAAGACAGTAAAAGCTTTTTCAGTTACATGGGAAGTAAACAAAAAAGGAAAGATAAAGTGGGGCCTCTGAAAACTGATCATGGCAACATTGTAACGGAAGAAAAAGAAATGGCTGAGATGCTCAATAACTACTTTGGATCGGTGCTGACAAAAGAAAATACAAATAACATAAAGGAGCCAAAAAAATTGCTTGGGGGAAGCCAAGAAAGGATGCTTACAAGTGTTTACATAACAGAAGAGATGGTTGTCGAAATATTAGGCAGTCTCAAAGAGAATAAAACTCCAGGAATAGATGAGCTGCACCCAAAATTTTTAAAGGAAATAAGACATGAAGTAGGAGCCACACTGTGCGAAATATTTAATGACTCTTTAAGATCAGGAGATATACCAAGGGATTGGAGAGACGCTATCGTCACGCCATTGTTCAAAAAAGGACGTAGAAGCGAAACTAGTAACTACAGACCAGTTAGTTTAACTTGCATTAAATGTAAAATATTAGAAAAAATTATCAAGAAGAATATAGTCGAGCACTTAAATTCTAACTGCATAATCAATGACAGCCAACATGGTTTTATGAAAAGACGATCCTGTCTATCTAACCTATTGGATTTTTTTGAAGATGTTTATGCTAACCTAGACCAGAATAACTCGGTAGACGTAATATATTTAGATTTTGCAAAAGCATTCAATAAGGTGCCACATAAAAGGTTATCCAAAAAGTTACAGGCATGTGGGGTAGAAGAAAATCTGCTACAATGGATAAAAAATTGGCTGAAAGATAGGAGACAACAAGTGCGGATAAAAGAAATAAACTCGAGATGGATAGATGTAACAAGTGGCGTGCCTCAGGGATTGGTATTGGAACCGCTATTATTTGTGATATACATTAACGACATCGACGAAGGAATAGTCTCTAAGATTTCAAAGTTTGCAGATGATACCAAATTATGTGGGAAAGTCAACAACGATGAAGATGCAGAAATATTGCAAAAAGACCTAGCAAGACTGTACCAATGGTCCAAGGACTGGCAAATGCTTTTCAACGTTGACAAATGTGCAGTCATGCACTTAGGGAGGAAGAACGCTAGATATGAATATAAAATTGGTGAAAGAGAACTACGATCGACAGAGGAAGAAAAGGATCTAGGAATCATTGTTCATCAAAGCACAAAACCGTCAAGACAATGTACAGCTGCAGCGGCCAGAGCCAATACGATCTTGGGATTTATAAGAAGAACAATGGTCAGCAGAGAGAAGCATATTATACTGAAACTGTATAAAACCCTGGTCAGACCTCATCTGGAGTACTGTGTTCAAGCATGGAGCCCATATATGCAGAAAGATAAGGAAGTTTTGGAAAAAGTACAGCGTAGAGCCACAAGAATGATTAGAGGAATCGGAAAAATGGAATACGATGAGAGATTGAAAAAATGCGACTTGACATCATTGGAAAAAAGAAGATGTAGAGGAGATCTAATCCAAACATATAAATTGATCACGAATAGGGAAACAACTCCATACTCGAGATTTTTCAGGCTAGTAAACAGTGATGAACTACGAGGACACAGATTTAAGATTTTCAAAAACTTGGATAGAAAAATAAAGAGCAGATTCTTCAGCAGTAGAGTGGTCAACGCCTGGAACGAGCTAGGCGATGATGCAGTCTGCGAATTCACTCAACAGCTTCAAAGCCAAACTCGGACAGATAGGATATTAGGAGATCTAATTAGTAGTAGTTCTTACACAGACCATAGTCTTCTGAACCACTTTAAACCCCGTTAATAATAATAATTAATAATAATAATAATAATAATTGTTATAATAATTTGATAAATAATTAAATTAAATGAGCAAATAAATAGCAAACAAACAAAAGTTACAAATTGTTTGAGGTATACAGTGTGAATAAATCATAGATGTGTTTTCTAAAAAAAAAAAATCAATAATTTCTTGTCACCTTGCAGATGTTTAACGGAAGTGATAAATACGTCTGGTGCTCCACATGTATTTTAATTCCTATTTTAGCGTAATCAGCCTATGTTATCGTAACCAACGTATTATGTTTTCCTTGATTACAGTTTTATTTTTAATCAAGCAGCCTAATTTGATTTCAATGTACTGAGTAGTGATTTGAATAGCTGTTATTTTTATTTTTTGAACAGAAAAATTATGGACAAGGTTAGCTATCTATCGTTAAAATAGCTAATTTGAAATTTCAAAATCGTGCGTGTACGTGTGTTGTTAGTAGTTTTGTTAGACAGGCTAGGTTAGACTACAGCGTAGAGACAGTGGTATAGCTTATTATAGATTTAGATTTTTAGAATATCGATAGATACTGCAATAGAATGTTAGATTGGTATCTCATCACTAATGTTTACAAAATGGCTTTTAAATTGTGGTTGGAGCTTAATATTAAATTAATTAAATGGTCATGTTTTAAAAGTGGACTGGAAATAAAAATGTAAAATAAATGGTCTTTTAAACTACCATTAACGCTTTTAATAAACTTGATTTAATAAGTTTGATGGGCAATGAAACATTTAAATTAAAAAAATATATTTTAAACTTTCAAAAACGTCTATATTTTTGGATTGATGCATAAAAATCGTTTTTATTTTAAAATTCGTTAAATCTGACCATGATTTTGTGCTGCTATAAGCCATGCACATTTTTTAGGCCGAATATTATTTTAAAAAGTATTTGTAAGAATTTCTGTTACTTACAATTGAAAATAAATTTTTTTTAAATAATTTTTTAAAAATTTTATTTGCGCATCGTAATTTCAATAATATTTATTATCTTTGGCAAGAATTCATTTTCCTTTTTCTTTCAGTTGTGAGCAGCGAGGTTTGTGAAGATTTGGTCAATTGTTCAAATTAAATAAAATTTGCTTTTATCTTTTAAAATTATTTTCAAGCCTTAACTTCAATTTTTATAAATAATTTATATATTTTTTATAAAATTTTAATTTTTGTATAATTGTCAATAGTTGCTGCATTGATTAGGTAGGTGGGTTTGGAAGCACTATGGAAAAATAAAGCCATCTGCTTATTTGAACAAACTGGTACTGCAAAATCTGAAGGTACTAATAGTGATACTATCAATATTTAAATTTTGTTTATTGTTGTTCATTGATTGTGATAATATTTAAAAAAATTAAAATAAAATATCTAATAATGAAATGGTAAATTTTTATAGCAAATTTTGTTATGGCTTTTTAAAAATTTAGGAATTCATTGTTAAGAAAATGTTTTGGCAAACAAACATGATGTAGATGCATCTGTATTCGTACTATATGCAGATAACCAACGCCTAACAGAAGCTGCTTTGAAGCAAGCTAAAAATATGTTAGATACTGGTGCAAACCCACCGCTTGTAACAAACGAGGTAAATCGTTATATATTTTAACATGAATTTCATTGCATTTGAGATTATATTTCATGATGCCAGGTTCACTGGAACCCCGGAAGAGAAGCTGATGGCCGCGCTCTGGTTGCCTGGTGTAACAAGTGAAATTTTAGTTGACGATAATGGTACAATCACTTGTCATTTGGTATCCTGTTGCTATCAAGGGAGAAGAAGTCCAACCAAAAGGAAACAGCAACTGCTCCAACAACGTAAACTTGCGTTTGAAAAATTGTCTGTCTGTGCAGGATCAACTCAGTTTACCCAAAGAAAGAACCAAAAACTGTGTTCAAATGGATTGCAAAACTTCAATTGATCAAAAGTACACAGATGACTTTGACCATGAAACTATATATTTTCAATGAAGCATGGGTAAAATTAAAAAAATAAGATGGGGTCGATTGGACAAAATTTGTATGTTTGTGTTGTTTGTACATTAGTCTGGGAGAGACAACCAAACTTGTACTTTGTGGGAGCAGTGTGATGGCTGCATAAACTGGTACTACTGTTCATGTGTTAAGACAAAGACTACGCCTTATAGCAATTATAACATCTCAACGTCGAAGTCGGCATGCGGTTTCCTCACGACTTATAATTTCTATTCTTATCTCTGTTAACACAAGTGTTATAATTATTAATACATGGTCGTGAAATAATGTTAGTTGTAATATTACTGGGGATACTATGTCTTGTAGCAGCAGTTGTCCTCAATAAGGCATATAAGTGAGTCTATGACTTACTCCTAATTAGAAACATTAGGATTTTATTTATAAAAACAAGGATTAGATACCCTTCTATTAATAGCCTACCATAAGAGTCGGAAGAACAACAGTTTAAACACCAAAGAATTTGGCGGTGTCTTATTCAATTAGGAAAACCTGTCCTTTAAAGTTATGCCAATTGATAGAAGGTTTATTATATTCCCAATACGGTTTGTTATAGCTGTAATTATGCCAGCAGCTAAAAACTTAGAGTTTTTATAGTAGATAACTAAGATGAATATAGTAGAGTTATTAAATCATTTGTGATCAAATATTGGATCAGAGAAAAGATGTATTAATCTCATAGATTTTAGGATGCAGATCCTAGCATAGCATAAATTCGAATTCACATATTACCAAATATATAAAGATATATTTAGTAAATTTCATAAATTATATTTAGTATCTAACACCAGGCTCCTCTAATTTATTGTATGGTGTCCTGTTTAATGGTGATCATAACACATATATCGTGAATCTTAGCCTATGGAAAACTGTAATTCCTAATGATAGATATATACATGATACAAAGGTAATTGTAGCACCAGATAATAGCATTCCCACGACTAAATAACCTTAGATTCTGACTTTTACCCCCATCATTAATTCTACTAGTTACATCAGCACTAGTAGAAAAGAATGCTGGAAAACGATGAACAGTACACCCACCATTAGCAGCCAACTTAGCCCATTCAGGACCATCAGTAGGCCTAGCTATTTTTTCGCTTCACCTAGCAGGCGCTTCATCAATTCTAGGATCATTAAACTACTTTATAACAACAGTTATTAACATACGATGGCAAGAAATACAAATTGAACGACGCGATGGTGTAATGGTTAAGGTGCCTGGCATTGTTGATGCAGTGTCCGGGTTCGAATGCAAAAAGATCCCCGCCTATCACATGCAAAAGTGTGTGATGCGTTGATTCGTGCACCGTGTGTTTGTTGTAATAATGACAATGCGCCTCAGCCATGGCGCTATACAAAATGACATTATTATCATTATCTTAATGTCGAATTCGTCGTGCGATTCTCACGCTTTCATCGTCTAAATGTCATATTCACCCGCTCGTGATTCCCACGCCTTATAGCATCTCAACGTCAAAATCGTCGCGCGGATTCCACACGACTTATAAAATCCAATTCTCCGTGCGGGCTTTTCACGCCTTATAGCCTTTCAACGTCTAATTCGCCGTGCGATTCTCACGCCTTATAGCATCTTACCGACCAAGTCGCTGTCCGGCCTCTCACGCTTTTATAACGTCGCGTGATGGCTCAATGGTTAAAGGCGCCTGGTTTTGCTATTGCAATGATTGGGTTCGAATACAAAAAGATCCCCGCCTATCATATGCAAACTCTGAAGCAAACGCAAAAGAGACAGAAACATTTAACATGTCCAATTCTCACGCCTTATAGTATCCCAACGGCGTGTTTGCCGTGCGAATTCGCACGCCTTATAGCTCTGACCTTTTAAAATTTGTTACTTTTCATTTGAACACACTTTCATTTTTTTTACATACATTTTTTTCTGACTAAAAGACATACCTACGCAAGATATAATCAAGTCTCTTAACTTTTACGACAAAATATACAGTATATAATGTTAGTGTTATAAAATATAATAAATAATGGAACAGTATCATCAAACGTTAAACTGGATAATATGTACGGGTGAGCTGTAAAGCTCTTTCGAACCGTTGATTACGGTTCTTGATACTGCACTGCCACATAAGTTCATCAAGATATGATGAAAGATGTGCATCGCATGTACCAACCGTCCGCTTAAATTTCTGTTTGGCACAACGCCACAAATTTTCAACGCCATTGGTGTAGACACCATTAGGTGTCCACAAAAGTCACTGAGTGATTTACTGTCTGGTGGACTAGTCCAGTGACTGCGTTGATGTTGTTGTTATACTAACCAATATGCATTTCCTTAGACGTATTTTGCTTTTGGTGCTTTTTTGAATTTCACGAAGGACATGTTGGAGCCACACTGAAAGGTTTTATGTCCGGCCAACAAACCATGTTCCTCCGCACCTATCTTATAGCGTCCTCTATAATGGAATGTAGTGCCATCTTCAGATCAGCAACTGATGGGTACGCCATTTTAAAATAAGACAAAGCGACGCGATTAGAGATGGCGAAATAATCAAACAACAATAAGACAAATAAGAGAAAGGAACGTGATTAAAGATTAGATATGGCAGAATATTTAAATAATAATGCTTTCTTAAAAATTTTAGACAACTTTTAAAAATTTTTTTTCAAATTGTCATAAACATTAACGAATATGATTACATATTACCAATACATTATTAAATCATTATACAAAAAAAAATAAATTTGTTAGCTTTGACATTTTTTTCATTTAAATTTAGAAAAAAAATAACCGCAGTCATTTATAAATATAATTTATAAATATCAACCAATCATCTTTTAGCGTCCAGAGACCTAGTTTTCCCGAGGTAGGACGTTGTTTTCTTTGCCATCAATTTTTTGCGCCAAATTAGGCGATCAGTTGCTCGATTATTTGCGACCAGGACTACTTTGGACGGCCTTTGGGACGTGTGCCAGGTACTTCAACATCTGCATGAGAAGTTATGGCACTGTTTCCACTTCGTTTGACATGACCAAACTACTTCAGACGGTGTTGCCGGCATTCGTCCTTTATATCATCTAAACCAGCACGACGCAGAGTTTCGGTAGATTTGATGTGGTTCTTCAGACTAATTCGTTGCATCCATCGGAGCATTTTCATATAGGTTCGTTAAAGTTGTTCCAGTTTGGTTGTCATTGGCCATGTTTCTGCACCATATAAAAAGACCGGACGTATCACAGATTTATAAAGTCTTGATCGTAGTGGTAGTGGGATGTGTGTTTCCAACCGTTGTGCTGACGAGAGTCTTAGTATTCGTATACATTTCGAACAAGATATTCTGAAATGAGTTGTCGACGTAGACTCCACCTGGATGCTTCACGGGTAACTCGATCAAAGGCTTTTTCAAGGTCTAGAAAAATGTGTTATAGTTGTTGATGCTTTGAGAGGTACTTCTCTTGCAGTTGCCGAAGGATGTGAATTGCATCAATTGTTGATTTCCCCGTTAGGAAATCAAATTAATAATTTCAGATTGTGATGCACGACGTTAATTTTCTCTCAATGTTCTAACAGACGTATACCCGATATGAAGAACATTTCAATGGATCACCTTTGCCTTTGTATAGCGGGACTGTCATGCTATGGTTCCATTCAGTCGGCATTGAGCAATTTTTCCAGATTTCACGGCAAAGTTGTAGTAACGTTTGGATACCTGCAGTACCAGATGCTTTGATAATGTCATTTGTGAGTCCAGAGGGCCCTGCTGCCTTTCCATCCTTCACAGCTTTCAGAGCTTCTGTAAGCTCCTCTACAGTGATGTCTGGAGTCGGACCTTCGACGGGTGGAGCATCAAAGTTGACATTGATGGGATTTGTTTCATTTAACAGACAGTTGAAATATGCTTTCCACTGTAGCTTGATCTCATCTTGTTCAAGACCACACTCACTGTCGTTTTCGATGAAGATCCATGTCGTCAATGCGCACAACAACGATACGAGTATTGTTCGACTTTGGATGCATTCAAACCGGCTAATGCGCATTTTTTGACCCGACGTCCTGAAACATCAGTCGTTACGTCGCTGGCCCCACTATTTGATATTTAATATTAATACTGTTTTTACACATGTGTATACACATTTATCATGCATACTTTCATATTCATTGGATACTTTCCTACACATGTACAACACTTATATCCATTTTGATAATATAGATTCATACTGTCCGTTCAACTAAATAAAATAAAACTGTGGTGATACTTTCCTACACATGCACAACACCTATATCCATTTCGATAATATGGATTCATACTGTCCGTTCAACTAAATAAAATAAAACTGCATACCTCGTGCAAATTCCACACATACACTCGTTTTATCTTACATTTTTACTTACCGCTGTATTGTTTTAAATTACTCTAGTTGTTTTACGTAAATATGCATCTATTTATTTATTTTAATATTAAACTATAACTTATTTCACTAATTATTTAATTTCATCTGCATTACAAGGTAACATTTTGCTTTTAATGTAACTCTTTATATTATATATATATATATATATATATATATATATATATATATATATATATGGATTATGACTATTGGCAATGACTATTTTTTCTGCATACGCACTAGACAGGCGAATCAGAAGAAATGAAAAATGACTTCAGTGATTCAACATTGAGCGTTCCAAGTCTAAGTACTAAGTACCATAGAGGGGCTATAGATAAACACTAATAAATCGGTGGAATTATTACATATTGTGAAGAATTCGGTTTTCTACAAGCAAATATATATATGTATATATATATATGTATATGTAAATATATATATATATATATATATATATATATATATATATATATACAATTTGGTATGAGGTTCTCAGATAAACAGCTTCGTGTTGTTGAAATTTTATTTAAAAAACTTCTAACTGCAAAATGGGGTGTAATCTTCAACCGAACATATATATATATATATATGGATTAGACTGTCGTATATACAGTTATTAAGAAATATCACGGCATTTTCCGTATGTTGAGTTTGTAACTATCTTTTTTTAATTTTTCGAACAACAATATCACAAACTTTATTACACTGATGATGGTAAAGGTTACCGAAAAAAGCTTCTATGCAAATGTATGTATGAAAATGCAGTCTAAAATAATTAGAAATTTTATTATTAATTTGAAAAAATTGAATAATATCGATAAAATAATTGTTCGAAAAATTGAAAAACTTAGTTACAAACAAACTCAACAAGCGGAAAATGCGATGTTATTTCTTATTAACGATATATATATATATATATTCTACCGAATGTTTGGCGTTATATGTATATGTATATATATATGTATACATACATATATATATTGTTTATTTGTATTCTATATATATATATATTGTTTATTTGTATAAACAACAAGCAAACATTCGGTAGAATTTATAGAATATTGTAAAAAAAAATATATATATATAATATCTGTGTGTGTTTGGTGTATGTATATATTTATGTGTACTATGTGCTTCTTAATGGTCCTGGACATGACATAAAACTGCATCCACGCTGCCTTGCGTGCTTTTGAGCGAAAGGTTAGGCCCACCGCTTATAACTGGTGGTTGTCGTCAGGATGGGTGCCCGGATTTAAAAACTTTTCCCCAAATTACTCTTATGCCATCACAAAGAAAAACAACGGCCCCTAGTCCCCAGCATGCCTTAAGGTCAAGGAGTGCCAAGAATCCCTGGGAAGTATGCAATAGCGGAGGGATGTTGCAGACAAATTCAGAATGGTCCCTCTATGGTACTTAGACTTGGAACGCTCAATGTTGGATCACTGACTGGCCGCAGCATGGAAATCGCAGAAATGCTCGAGCGTAGAAGGATTGACATCTGCTGCCTTCAGGAAACCCAATGGAAATCGAATGGTGTCGTCATGTCAACTCAGACAAAGAAAAATATAAACTATTCTGGAATGGTCAAAAGACGGCCAAAAATGGTGTTGGAATTTTTGTCAGAGAACCGCTAGCCCAAGAAGTACTGGATATTAAAAGGATTAATTCATGTCTCATGTGGATCAAGCTTCGCATAGAAAAGCAAAAAATGATTATTTTTTCTGCATACGCACCACAAACAGACGAATCAGAAGAGATGAAAAATGACTTCTGGACTGCATTCTGTGACACCATCTCAACAATACCAAAATCTGAAACAATCCTGATTGAAGGCGATCTCAATGGTCACGTTGGAGAGAAAACAGGTGGTTTTGACAAAGTACATGGCGGTTTTGGCTATGGAAAACGGAATGAAGATGGCAACCGCACCCTTGAGTTTGCTAAAAGTCACGGGCTTTGTTTACTGAATACATATTTTAGAAAGAGGTTGGAACATCTTATAACATACAGAAGTTGACCATCAGCCACACAAATTGATTTCTTCGCTGTCAAGCAACAACACCGAAGGCTATTCAAAAATGTCAAAGTTATACCCGGCGAATCATGCGTCGCCCAACATAGACTCCTTATGGCAGACCTGGTTGTCGAACTGTCAAAACATAAGCCTAAACAAATGCCTCGGAGAATCAAAACGTGAAAGCTGAAAAGCAATATTCATCGAGAAAAATTTCAACAGATTATCTATCGCCACACAGTTGAACCACCAATCGCAAGCCAGTACAGAACCGTTTTGATAAACGCTGCAACTACAGTTTGTGGGAAAACTGGTACAAAACGTCATCATGAACGGGACACTTGGTGGTGGAATGACAGTGTACAAAAGGCAATAGCTGAAAAGAAAGTTGCATACAATCAATGGCAACAATCAAAGTCTGTTGATGACCATAAAATTTTCCGTGAGAAGAACTACTATGCTAGACGTCAAGTTGCACTGGCTCGGACAGTTCAGTGCAGAGAGTGGTTCACTAAAAGCAAAGATGAACAAATGAAATTTCTGTATCGTATAGCAAAACAAGCAAAGCGTACGAAAAAAATATAGTTAGTGCCTCATATATCAAAAATGATAATAATGAGATGGTTCTTGAACAAGATGAGATCAAGCTACAGTGAGAGAATACTTCAACCGTCTGTTAAACGAAACAAATCCCATCAATGTTAACTTTGACGCTCCACCCATCGAAGGTCCGATTCCAGACATCACTTTAGAAGCTCTGAAAGCTATGAAGGATGGAAAGGCAGCAGGGTCCTCTGGACTCACAAATGACATTATCAAAGCCTCTGGTACTGCAGGTATCCAAACGTTACTACAACTTTACCGTGAAATCTAGAGAAATTGCTCAATGCCGACTGAATATGGAACTATAGCATGACAGTCCCTCTATACAAAGGCAAAGGTGATCCATTGAACTGTTCGTCATATCGGGGTATACGTCTGTTAGAACACTCTCTGAAAATTGTCGAGAAAATCATTGAGAAAAGATTAACGTCGTGCATCACAATCGAAAATTATCAATTTGGTTTCCTAGCGGGGAAATCAACAATTGATGCAATTCACATCCTTTGGCAACTGCAAGAGAAGTACCTCGCAAAGCATCAACAACTATCACACATTTTTGTCGACCATGAAAAAGCCTTTGATCGAGTTCCCCGTAAAGCAATCAAGTGGAGTCTACGTCGACAACTCATTCCAGAATATCTTGTTCGACTTGTGATGGAAATGTATACGAATACTAAGACTCTTGTCAGCACAACGGTTAGAAACAGATGCATTTGACATCGGCGTTGGAGTTCACCAAGGCTCGATTCTCAGTCCATTGAAATTTATAACTTTGATGGAAGAAATCACAAAACCGATACGCAGTAGTGACATTTGGAATTGAGTATTAGCTGATGATATCGTTTTAACAGCCACGTCTGAGCAGAATGCAGCACAGATGCTTGAAGATTGGAACACCAGACTCGCCGATCATGGATTCAAAGTCAACATCAGCAAAACCAAAGCAATAAAAACTGGTGAACCCATCCAATCCACAGCTACTGAACGATGGCCCTGTTCAGTTTGTATAGCTGGTGTAGATAACAATTCAATCAAGTGTCAGCAGTGTAACCAGTGATGTCACAAACGTTGTTCAAAAATAATTGGTACTTTATCTAAAGTGTCCAATTTTGTTTGTCCTGCTTGCATCAATCCACAACAACAAATTCGAAATAGCACTGTTTTTGAAGCCATTAAGGTAGAGAAAGTCACATCGTTTCAATATCTAGGGGATGTTCTGGATTGTACTGGAACAGCTGAAGCTGCCGTTCGAGCACTCATACGTGCGGCCTCGAATAAATGGCATCTCCTTGCCTCTATATTGATGCGGCGTGACATCCTACTACCACTACGATCAAGACTTTATAAATCTGTGATACGTCCGGTGTTGTTATATGTTGCAGAAACATGGCCAATGACAACCAAACTGGAACAACAACTTCAACGAACCGACATGAAAATGCTCCGATGGATGCAACGAATTAGTCTAAAGGACCACATCAAATCTACCGAAATCCTGCGTCGTGCTGGTTTAGATGATATAAAGGACGAATGCCGGCAACGAATGTCAAACGAAGTGGAAACAGTGCCATAACTTCTCTTGCAGATGTTGAAGTACCTGGTACACGTCCCAAAGGCCGTCCAAAGAAGTCCTGGTCGCATACAATCGAGCAAGACATGAAAGCTCTAAATTTAAATGAAATGGATACAACTGATCGTCTTATTTGGCGCAAAAAGTTGATGGCAAAGAAAACAACGTCCTACCTCGGGAAACCGGTCTCTGGACGCAAAACGAAGATTGACTATGTGCTTCCTAACTACACAAGGCTACTTAAATAGAGGAAAAAAATTATCGAAATAAGTTGCTTGTCATCATACCTTGTCTGAAAATCTTTTTTAGCACTTTATTAAAAAGCATGTTTTAAGGATCTCGTTGATTTTTTTTCAATGTATACAAATAAACAAAATATGGTCAGATGCAAACAATATAATTTAACATGTTATATTAATATTATTTTAGTTAAAAATAATAAGTTTTGGAAAAAATTTTGATTTTCATAGTTTTGGTAAAATAACAAAATATAAGAGAAGTATCAAAAAATCAAACTATTTTCACAAAATATTTTCAAACATTTACACAAAAATATTAAAAAAAAATTGAAGTAGTTCATCTACTTGAGAAGTTATACTGTTTGTTGTAAATGACACCAAAGAACAGCATCGTAGACATAGGACTAAAACTGAAGTTTTTAAGTTGGAAGTTTTTTCGGTATTAGTGGCTGCACAGATTTTTATGAGATTTTTTCAAAATATTTTTAGGTGTTTGTGCATGTTTGAAAATGTGAGTATGTAAATGCGTCTACGCTTGCCGGTCGTGCGACTACTTATCTATAAATACATGGTAATTACAGTTGGACCTCCATGTAACGAATTTGGTGATTCAAGGAAAAAATTTCGGTATATAGAAATTTCTTTATATAGAATTTGTTCGTCAAAAAATATGCTATATATACGCTACATATTTGTGAAAAACAACATCCTGATCATTTATTTTAAAGGCGAAATTTATTCTTTGCTTCATGCAACGATGATTCCGATTCCATTAAAGTTAATTGAGGCAGAGTTTCTAAAAAAATAAACAGGTTTGAAATAAAAAGATATAAATTTCTAAATAAATTAATAAAAAAAAAGAGAACCGTTTTTCTCTTCTTTTGCAATTACTGCAAAAATATCTACCAAGTAAAGACGACGGTGCTTTCATACCCAAAAGGTAAAACCTTCACGCGTTTGTTGTTCACATAGAATAATATTGAAAACCTTTAAATTTGATTCCGCCTCTAATTAATATTCATGACCAACGGAAGCGTTTCATTTTTTTTTCATAATAAATTGTTTGAATGTTGAGAATTAAATGAAATTATATGCTATTGCCTTGCATGTTGTGACAGTTTCTGCGTCTGTCAGATCCTAATTTTTTTTTAATAATAAAAAAAACTAATGAAATTATCTTTGAAAAATGTTAATTAAAATGTATGGTGCCGTATATAATTAAGCTCATGTATTAAAATACCATTTAAATAAAATAGTGCAATTTCTAACATGAAAGAGCTTTTATATAAAGATGAAATGGCTGTTTAGTCCTCAGTTCAAGAAATAAAAATGGTTGACCTAAAAACCAGAATTGCAAACACCGAAGATGCTGTTAGGTGGGTAAAAGAGCACGGATTGCATGCAGTCACGAGGAAATGCCATTGTCTTGCAGACAGGAGGTTGCAAAATGCACAACAGCATCCGGTGGCTGCTTGTGGAGATGCAAAAATGGTAACTACCGCTTCACTAAAACGTTAGACACGGAAGTTTCTACAACCGTAGCAAATTGTCGCTAACAAACTCTATTCTGTTAAGATTTTTTTCATTTTCTATAATTTAAATATAATAAATTTAATTTGTTTAAAGATAATGATACGAGTTTTTGTTGATAATTTCAATGTTGGATCGTCAATGTGTTTTGCATATCTCGTAAAATTCGTTTCAAATTTAATAAAACAGGCCACGTTTTTTGCTGTATAAATGACGTTAGCAAAGGCTACTATAGCCGAGCTCTTAGATTTGAACGTCTGGAGCACATTACCTGACTGGTTCAATTTACATCGGGATTTATATGTAGACTGGCTCGTGATAACCCTGCACATATAGGCGGTTCCGGACACATTGTTCAGATAGATGAGAGTTGTATCTAATCTGCAAAAAGATCAAAGAACCAACGTGCACGCCAAGTTAGAGCACGCTGGGTTTTAGGAGGCATCGATATGCAGACAAAAAATCCCTTTTTGGTGGAAGTGGAAAGGCGAGACGCTGCCACGTTGTTCCCATTGATACAGCGACATGTTCTGCCCGGTTGTTTCATAAAGTTTAATGTTTTAAAATTTATTTTTGTTGGCTATGAAATATAGTTTTATTTTAATAATTTTAGGTATTACTGCTTGGTCGGATCAATGGGCTGCTTATAACTGCATCACACCCGTAACCGGCCTAAATCATCAAACCGTGAACCACTCCATTATATTACGGACAGTAAACGGAGTGCTCACAATAGAGTTGAGAATTTGTGATGATGCGCCAAACAAAAATTTAAAAGGATGAATGGTACGTGCAATGCTCACGTATGATGATGCCTTGATGAATTTATGTGGCTGTGTATCATTGCAGATCTTAAAGAACGGTCCCAGAAAGCTCTGGAACTTATTTGACATTATTACCGTTTGAAATTATGATACCTTTTTTTTTTTTTTTTTTGTTTCCACAATTAGCTATTTTCATTATTCGATTAATACTTCTGTTTTCTTTTTTTTTATATAAGTATAATGTGCAAATAAAATTATAAATGTTTTTAACATCTTTTTGAAATAAAAAAAATAATGATATTTATTAAAACATCATTTTTACTTAAAATGATGAAATTTAAAAATTACAAATTGAAAAAATAAAGCGCTTCTGTTGGTCATACATATTAATTAAAGGCTTACGCGTGGAGTGATAAGGTTTTACCATCTCAAAGAATAAAAATGTCTAGACATAAGTGGCGCAACTAAAAGTTAATTTTATTTTAACTATGAAGAGAGGTTCATATCAAACAAAAACCAACAAACAAAAAAGCAAGATAAAAATTTGAAAAAAAAACCGGTTAAGTTTTACATTTTAATAAAAAGCATGTGAAGGGCGGACTTTTAACAGAATTTAATAAAGGTGGAAGGACAGATGACAATCATGTTTAAAAGAGTACTTTTAGTAACCCTACTTTTATAAATTTTGCTCATTTTAGAAAAATTATTTTTGTTCTATAGGGACAGTCTTATATGTAAAATTACAAGTGACATAAAAAAATTCGTTATATAGAGATTTTCGTTGTGTAGAACATAAGGAGGTCCGACTGTATTTGAACAAATTCTATGGTTGAGTTCTTGGTAAATATTCATATGCGTTTCAACAGTTGTCGGGCGTGTTTTGAATTTAGCTTGTTTAATGTTGTTTTTTGCTGGTTTTTGATTAAAGTTAAAGCTCCAATTTTGGTTAAATTAAATGGTAAAATCAATCTTCATTTATAGTTCTTTTCTATTCCAGGTTGGACTTTTGTGTTCCTGACATCAACTTCTGTCTCCTAGCTTCTCGATCATTTGCGTCTAAATCTTTGAAATTTAGTGCTTTCAAATCTTCCCGTATAATTTGTATCCAAAACTTTTATGGGCGGCCCTGTACCAGGCACCAGATGATTTGTGACAGAAATTATCGGTTCATTTTTGCTTCGCTTGACATGACCAAACCATCGTAGACGATAACGTCGACATGCAACTTTTAGGGTGCACAATACTGCACGGCTCAGGATTGCACTGTCATATGGTTATGGTCTCTCAGATCAGCGTAATGCATCCATCGAATCATTTTCATGTCCGTTTGGTGAAGTTGCTGCTCGAGTTTTATTGTCATTTGCCACGTCTCTGCACCATACATCAATACGGAGCATATCATTGAATTGTATAACTTTGAGCACAGCGACAGTAGAATGCCGCACCATTCCGCACTTATACATGTTCCAGTGCAATCCAGTACATCTCTCAGGTATTGAAACGATAAAACAGTTTCTATCCCTGTAGTTCCAATTGTGTTACTGCGCGGACTCTCAATGGGTTACGTTAGTTACGATACTCCATGAAGTCATGGAAAGTCACAAATGTCCAATAAATCTTCTGCACCACCAGGTGGTGGTTTTGTCTTTATTATCAAAGATACATTTAAATCAAATACTACTAACTCCTGTTATTAGTGGTGGATCTAAGAGGAGCCGGAGGTCCCGTTGTTCGTAGTGTTTGTATTAAAAGTCAGTAAAGGCGAATGTTATAATCGAAAAAGTTGGAATAAGTAGGGTCCACGGTCAACGTTGAAATATTTTTGAAATCCTCCTGGTCAACCTTTAAATATCTTCGAAATTTCACTCCCCCCGTCAACGTCGTATAAACATTTTAAAAATTTAGGCCCCATAATCGTGAAAGTTGTCTAGATCCGCCATCGACTACTGTTTCGTGTGCTGAGTGTGTTCAGCCTAGCTTGACGATATTGTTGATTTCATATAAAGTTGATTTGCGTTGGCACGTTGATAAATTTTAAATCATTAACTGTCATCGGAATAAATTCACGATAATTTTTCTTTTACATGAATCTATAGGTTAAACATTATTCTTGAAATTTTAATATAATTTGTTAACATCATATAATTGATGATCATCCATCAAATGTGATAGGCTACTCATGCAACATAATAGTTTGTAAGAATATTCATTTCGCTTGTTATGAAGCTTTGTATTTCAGTAGTGTTTACATTACATAAATAAACGACTTTCAAGCTTTAGTACAGTATTAACCAGAAATGTATTAAAATGTATTAAAAAACTCAGTACGAAGGCAACTTGACCCAAAATTGATAAGTCGAATAGTAACTGTAACTTTAACTTTAACAAAAATTAGCATCAAATAACTAACTGTAACTTTAATTTGATCTGAGCAGCTAACTTTAACTTTCCCCGAGGTCAAATTTACTAAGCGAAAGAACGCTGAGTCAATCCAGTGAAACGCATGACATTTTCACAGAACATAAAGTCTAGAGTTTTTTGCCAAAAACCTAAAAAGGCGTGGTAGAAAAGATAGAAAAAGCAATAAAATCGCCAGGCATATTTAAAATCACATCTAAAATGTTAGAAGGAACTGGAATATACACGGTGAGTTAGCTGCAGCGGTTGATATTTACAATATGGAAATCAGAAAAAAAACCCATGGGATAGAAAAATCAACTATCACTCCGATACATAAAAAAAAAGTAAACAAGAATCCAGCAATGTAAGAGGAATAAATTTTCTTAGTATACCAGAATATATATTTACCGGAATTATTTTGAAAAAATAAATTAATAGATTTAATTTTTAGAAGAAAATCAATGTTTTAAGAGAAAAGCTATGTTGGTTTAGAAGAGGACTAGTATGTACATGTACAGATCAGATTTTTTTCTGTGACGAAATTCTTGAAAAACAAAAGGAATTCAGAAAACAGGTTAAGTTAATGTTTATTGACTACAAGCGTATGATTTTGTGTGCTGAGCAATGATTAGTTTGGAAATATACGGATTACATGCGAAAATAATCAGACTGCTTGAAAACCTATACAGCATCTTATTGGCATTGCCAAAGTAGATGAATGGTTTAATATTGAAACTAAATTAGGACATGGATTTTCACTCATCCTGTTTAATGTAATATTGTGAGACATTTGGAAAAGCCACGCAAACTAAATATCAGAATCATTGAAGATGGAGAATATGCTGGAAATATTTACTTGACTACAGATTGTATGGTAAGGATCGTAGAACGACTAGAAGCTTTGTATAAAAAAAACGGATTATTTGGTTTAAAAATTAATATGGGAAAACTTAACTGATGTCAGTCTCAAACCAAAGAACAGGCTGGCCAACTATCAAGATATACCACTGGGAAAAATAAATTGAAAGTTTTAATGACTCTGCATATGTGGGAATTGAGTTAGAAGCGGACGAAGTACCAAAAATGAAATTAAACAAAAAATCCTTGGTTAACTTCCATTGTGGTTATTTAATCGTAAAGGCTAATATTACAATCTAATTTCGTCATCGTTGTGCTTGTAAATGACACTCTTTCATTTATTAACTACATTCTTTCGGGCGGCGTGATGGCTCAATGGTTAAAGGCGCCTGGTCTTGCTATTGCAATGACTGGGTTCGAATACAAAGAGATCTCCGCCTATCATATGCAATGTGTATGATGCGTGGTTTGCACGCGTATTCATATACGCTGTGTGTGTTTGTCGTTGAAACCTCTGAAGCTAACGCAAGAGAGAGAGTAACCTTTAACCTCTTTCGAGTGGCTAAGCCAATCCGGGCATAACAGTTTCTTCCATACAGTTAGTCGGCAGATGAACTATACCGAATTAATAAGCCGTCCAGCTTTCTCTTTCATGAGAGCCTCTTTGATATCATGAAACGACTTATCTCATCGGCTGCTAGTTTATTTAACATTAATATTTTTTTAATATTTTTCTCCAGCATCCTCTGTCAGACGCTAGAAGCTCTCAGACGTTAAAACCTCCCGTACACTACAATTTATTTTGAGTACTCTCATCGACCTTTCACAAACATGCTTTTATTTGAGTTAAAGACGACCAGTTTAGCAGGTTTCCTCAATTAACTTTTCATAAAGTATATTTATAAAGATTCTATCTAGTTATTCCTATTATGCCCAAGCCAACCAAAACGTTGCAGACCGGCAAGGCTGGCACGATTAAAAACTTCGTTGTTCATAAACCTCTATTTTCTTTCATTTAGAGAATGCGGTATAGACTTTTTAATGAAAAGCATTCAATTTTTTCTTATCTGGCTGAGATTATCTAGATTTCCTGCTGCATAGAATTGTACTAAGCACGTTGGATTTGTAAAAAACGCATCCTGGTCTGGCATATGAGATTTCGATTATCCCAGACTATTTTGCTGAGCTGACATTGCTTTAGACTAGATCTGGCTATTTGGGATCTAAACTAAACATTTAAAGACTGTTTATCAAATTTAATGACTGGTGACGTTTCCGCACCTAGTACTAACACATTAGTTTTTTTAGATTGAATGTCAATCCTAATGATTTACTGCCGCGAGTGAAGTTGTTTATAAACTTACATAGCTATATCACGCTATAAGTATGTTCTTGGATCAGGATGGTTTTTGCATTAATTTTGTTGTGTATGATTTTATTATGTTTATTTAAACTTTTTTGTGCATAATGTTTTTTTCTGGCAGAAAATATTTTTGATTTGTCAATTATAAATTGTTAAACTATTGGTAAGACCTAAATTTTTTTAATTTAATAGCATACCTTAGAAATGGAACATCCTGGAACAAATGCTGCTGAAGTCTATCACAAACACGATTTACCTAGAAGGCCTTCATATAGGTGATATTTTGCTAATTTATAAAATTTAATGTAATTTTTGTAGAATTCTTTTTCTGTATCAGAATTTTTAGTTTTTCCATAATTTTCACACGTTTTATTTAATTTTAAAGCATTTAAATAGTTTGGCGTATGCGTCTAGTTTGCCAGATATGTGTTGTTCGCTTATGTTTATAAGCTTCATTTTTGACATTTATATTGAAAACAATTTTTTGGTGGAGTTTTGCTGTTAAATTGGTCATGACTAACTTCTGTTTTATAAATTTTTCATAAGTTTTTAGAATTAAAGTCTAATTAAATTTAATCGAAATAAATTTGTTTATTTGCTGGATGGAAATCTACACCGCATTGATTTTGTTAAAAGCGTTGTCAATTTATTTAAGTTTAACAAATTTTATACACCTAGAAGTATTAGAACAATAATGTTTAAATTTTAAATCTGGCATTGTAAATTTGGACGTACTATTTCCTTACTTTCTAATAATCACACATTTTTTAAATATAAAAAAACCAACAACTAATTAAAATTCTGCTGAACATGGTTTGGACAATGAAAAATAATAATAATTTAATTTTATTATTAGTATAACTAACAAAATTTTTGACGGTTAACACTCAATAGCTATCACCAATGTTTCGATGCTGCTTGGGATTTGGTAAAAACTCCAGATGCTCCATCTGATCTTTGAAACTTTCACTTTTTCACCTTTGAGTCATTCTTTCACCTTCGAGTACCTATGCGTTTTAACATTCCTTAAGCCTCGTTCGACATTTTGATGACTTTATGATTTGTCTCCTATATCGAAAGCCTATTTCACTGGGTTTTGGCCGATTCTTGAGGTCTTTACTATTCTCATTAGCGATGTTGTCGTACTATGAGACTTGAATATTCATTTTGAGGACTCTTTAAACTAGCATTGCCAACAGTTTCTTTGCTCCAGTTGCCATTTAGTTTTCAACAATACATAAAATCACTAGGTGCCTTAACCATTACACCATTGCACCACCCAGGCTCATTGATCAACAATCTTTTGTATAGCTTTTTAAAGTTCGCTCTAAATTCTGCGGTTGATTTTTACGTCAAATTTTAAGATCAAAATTTGCTCTGTTATTGATCTTCTACTCTTCATTCCCAACTTACCAACAAAACTGAAAAATAAAACAAAACTCTTTGCAGATGATACCAAAATCATGAAAGCAATATCGTTAGATAACGGTGTTGTCGAACTTCAATCTGATTTGAATGAGGCATTTTATTGGACGCAAGACGTCCTACCTCGGGGAAACTGGGTCTCTGGGCGCTAAACGAAGATTGATTGATTGATTTAAATGGACGCAATCTACGGTTCAATATTGAAAAATGCACTGTTATGCACTACGGACCAGGTAATAAAAAATTTCTACTCTAAATAAATGGAATACTTCTTGCTGAATTTGAATCCGAGAGAGATCTTGGGGTGATTTTCTCAAATAATTTAAAATGGAAAAATCAAGTCATCACAGCATCAAACAAAGCAAACCAAAAGCTGAGTCGAATAAAAAAATCTTTTGGGAAATTTGATTATAAGTTGCTTCGTAATTTATACCTAACTTTTATTCGTCTTCTGTTGGAGTTTGAGTGTCAGTTTGGTCCCCAGATCTAAAGGATAATAGCGAGGTAATCGAAGAGTCCAGCACAGAGCAACAAAGTTGGTTTCATTTATAAGAAACTTAGCTTACGAAGATCGTCCTAAAAAATTAAAATTAACAACCTTGGTGGAAAAAAGAAAAAAGGAGATTTGATTCAGTTGTTTAAAATCATGCATAATTTGGACAAAGTTATTTAAATAATCGTTTTAGCATAGTCAAAACCAAAGCGCGAGGTCACAGTTTGAAATATTGAAATAGTTTAAAGAGTTAACAAGACATAGAGACAGAGAGAATTACTTATTCAATAGTCGCAAATACTTGGAACTCATTACCATATGAACTTGTTGAGGCACAATCAATGAACAAATTTAAAGCAGGCATTGATTGTTGGATGAACAACAATCAATCAACGAATCAGCTGTGCCAGCATGCCTGACAGCATGCTCTCTGGATAACCTCCAGAACAGCTTTACTACTACTACTACTACTACTACTACTACTACTACTACTACTACTACTACTACTACTACTACTACTACTACTACTACTACTACTAAAAACTTTTTATCTGTAGATTAGAAAAGACGTATCATTTCAGTTGATCTCAATCGTTGGAAGAAGCGATCGTTGAGAAGCATAAATTGTTTCTAATTCATGAAATTTTTTAAAATCTTGAGAATTGTTTCGACCTTGCTTGGAATACACGTAAATTATCGCACCACAAATCATCAGTTTCATCTATTTCAGTCTGCGACTTTTTAAAGTATGTGAAATCCAAAGCTGAAATAAGGGTCAAAGGAAATTGTTCACTTGAGTTCACATCAACAAATTTTCGTTTCTGTCGTTTTCGAAGGTTAGGATGATAAGCTAAAAAATTTAATTCAGTCTTTGTAAAGGTTTTTTCTCGTCAAATCAAACTCGTAATTTGTGAACAGAAACTTTTATTGACTTAATAAAATCTGATACAAAAATTATAAAAAGTTCAGATAACAAACCTTCGTGTATCTTTTTAATTGTCAGGATATTTTTTAATGTTAATGACGACAACGCTATATTTGGAAACGGTGAGTTAACGACAACTGTTAACTGTAGGATACAGGCTGTTTGAAACTGTGCTGGTTGATGACAAGGTCGACTGTAACAAGCTTGTTGACAACTTAGTTGAATGTAAAAAACTGTGGACTGGTTGACGACATGGTTCACTATAGAATTTCTACTACATTAAATTAACGAACAAAAAATTTTTGCAACAAAATTACGACAACTACTACTGACGTTCAGCGACGACCGACAAATTACTACTAATACCACCAACGTTCACCAACGATCGACCAACTACCATGAACCGACTACCACTTTTTAACCACGACCGATCAATTACCACGAACCGACTACCAACGTTTTATAATTGACTACCAACACAACACCCAACTTTTCCCAACTCGCAATTACAAACATTCACCACCTATTTAAACCTATTTAAAAATTATCGCAAACTATCCTTTTTTAAGTATTACCGCTGTAATAATATCAACTGACCGTTAATTACCATTGGTTGTTATTTTAATCCTGCCCCTTTTCATTAGTTGTTGTTGCTCTTTTACCGTTAACCAACATTATCATATACCCTTCCGACGTTCAAAAGCTGACCCTAATCCTAACCTTAACTCTGACAGTAGTTGTCAAATGGACATTATCTTGATCCCATTCCAACATTTCTCTTTGAAATCGGATCTGCTTCTATCCCACCGTTCCTTCATAGTTTGATAAACGAATGACTGCGAACGTCGGTTATGTCTAAATCTCAGATGAAGCCAATATGAGGCCAATGTTAAAAAAGGCTGGTCTGCTACTTGATGGGTGAGCACCTACAGACCTATATCGAATCTTACTTTCATTTCAAAGGTCATTGAAATAGTTAATCAGCTCTTCATTTACCACACAACCGTAATGGGTTTTTATTTCAATTTAATTAGTCACGACAACAAACGTTTGATTATTAACTATTATTGATTATTAAATTCACGAGAATTTCCGAGCAATTAACTAACAATAATATCCGATTGCAAAACAAAATAACAAAATATTTAAAACGTAATAAATCAATTAAATCAACAAATTCGTCAATAATTTCCATTTTTCAATTATATGGTGAGGCTGGTGTTGATTATGATTGTATGGGGATCAACATTGGTGATATTTATATTGATAATAATGGTGAATCTGATATTGAAGACGATGAAGTTAGTGGCTATAGTGATGTAACTGGTGATGATGGTAGTAATGATGTAGGGGTGATGGAATCAATGATGTTAATTGTGATAGTGATGGAACTGATCCAAAAGTTTGTAAATTTGTGAACTGATTACGTTTTGGTTATTTAAACATTAGATATATCATTTTAAAGGCTGATACAGTTTATGGTTTGTTATATGAAGATTTAGAATAGTTGATTGTTAATGGTTGGTTAATGGGCATTATCTTGATCCCATCCAGAATGGTTAATGCCATCACAAAGAAAAACAACGGCCCCTAGTTCCCAAGCAGGCTTTAAGTGGTCAAGGGGTGCCAAGGATCCCTGGGAAGTATGCAATAGCGGAGGGATGTTGCAGAAAAATTCAGAATGGCCCCTTTATGGTACTTAGACTTGGAACGCTCAATGTTGGATCACTGACTTCCTCTTCCCCGTATTTTTGATGCCACATCCATCACAACCTTACAAAGAAAAATATAAACTATTCTGGAATGGTCAAACGACGGCCAAAAATGGTGTTGGAATTTTTGTCAGAGAACCGCTAGCCCAAGAAGTACTGGATATTAAAAGGATTATTTCACGCCTCATGTGGATCAAGCTTCGCATAGAAAAGCAAACAATGATTATTTTTTCTGCATACGCACCACAGACAGGCGAATCAGAAGAGATGAAAAATGACTTCTGGGCTGCATTCTCTGACACCATTTCAACAATACCAAAATCTGATTGGAGGCGATCTCAATGGCCACGTTGGAGAGAAAACAGATGGTTTTTGAAAACGTACATGGCGGTTTTGGCTATGGAGAACGGAATGAAGATGGCAACCGCATCCTTGAGTTTGCTGAAAGTCACGGGTTTTGTTTACTGAACACATATTTCAGACAGAGGTTGGAGCATCTCATAACATAAAAAAGTAGACATCAGCCACGCAAATGATTTCTTCGCTGTCAAGCAACAACACCGAAGGCTTTTCAAAAATGTCAAAGTTATACCTGGCGAATCATGTGTCGCCCAACATAGACTCTTTGTGGCAGACTTGGTTGTCGAACTGTCAAAACATAAGTCTAAACAAATGCCTCGGAGAATCGAAACGTGGAAGCTGAAAAGCAATATTCATCGAGAAAAATTTCAACAGATTGTCGCCACTCAGTTAGACCACTAATCGCAAGCCAGTACAGATTGGAGTACATACAAAACCGTTTTGATAAACGCTGCAACTACAGTTTGTGGGAAAACTGGTACAAAACGTCAGCATGAACGGGACACTTGGTGGTGGAATGACAGTGTACAAAATGCAATAGCTGAAAAGAGCTGAAAAAATCAAAGTCTGTTGATGACCATAAAATTTTCCGTGAGAAGAACTACTATGCTAGACGTCAAGTTGCACTGGCTCGGACAGTTCAGTGCAGAGAGTGGTTCACTAAAAGCAAAGATGAACAAATGAAATTTCTGTATCGTATAGCAAAACAAGCAAAGCGTACGAAAAAAATATAGTTAGTGCCTCATATATCAAAAATGATAATAATGAGATGGTTCTTGAACAAGATGAGATCAAGCTACAGTGAGAGAATACTTCAACCGTCTGTTAAACGAAACCAATTCCATCAATGTTAACTTTGACGCTCCACCCATGACATCACTGTAGAGGAGCTTACAGAAGCTCTGAAAGCTATGAAGGATGGAAAGGCAGCAGAGCCCTCTGGACTCACAAATGACATTATCAAAGCATCTGGTACTGCAGGTATCCAAACGTTACTATAACTTTGCCGTGAAATCTGGAGAAATTGCTCAATGCCGACTGAATGGAATTATAGCATGACAGTCCCGCTATACAAAGGCAATGGTGATCCATTGAACTGTTCATCATATCGGGGTATACGTCTGTTAGAACACTCCCTGAATATTGTCGAGAAAATCATGGAGAGAAGATTAACGTCGTGCATCACAATCTGAAATTATTAATTTGGTTTTCTAGCGGGAAAATCAACAATTGATGCAATTCACATCCTTCGGCAACTGCAAGAAAAGTACCTCGAAAAGCATCAACAACTATCACACATTTTTGTCGACCATGAAAAAGCATTTGATCGAGTTCCCCGTGAAGCAATCAGGTGGAGTCTTTGTCGACAACTCATTCAAGAATATCTTGTTCGACTTGTGATGGAAATGTATACGAATACTAAGACTCTCGTTAGCACAACGGTTGGAAACACAGATGCATTTGACATCGGCGTTGGAGTTCACCAAGGCTCGATTCTCAGTCCATTGTTATTTATAACTTTGATGGATGATACGCACCGGTGACATTTGGAATCTAATTAATGCTGATGATATCGTTTTAACAGCCACGTCTGAGCAGAATGCAGCACAGATGTTTGAAGATTGGAACACCAGACTCGCCGATTATGGATTCAAAGTCAACATCAGCAAAACCAAAGCAATGAACACTGGTGAACCCATCCAATCCACAGCTATTGAACGATGGCCCTGTTCAGTTTGTAAAGCTGGTGTAGATAACAATTCAATCAAGTGTCAGCAGTGTAACCAGTGGTGTCACAAACGTTGTTCAAAAATAATTGGTACTTTATCTAAAGTGTCCAATTTTGTTTGTCCTGCTTGCATCAATTCTCAACAACAAATTCGAAATAGCACTGTTTTTGAAGCCATTAAGGTAGAAAAAGTTACATCGTTTCAATATCTAGGGAATGTTCTGGATTGTACTGGAACAGCTGAAGCTGCCGTTCGAGCGAGCATGTTCGAGCTGGAATAAATGGCATCTCCTTGCCTCTATATTGATGCTTTGTGACATCCCACTATCACTACGATCAAGACTTTATAAACCTGTGATACGTCCGGTGTTGTTATATGGTGCAGAAACATGGCCAATGACAACCAAACTGGAACAACAACTTCAACGAACCGACATGAAAATGCTCCGATGGATGCAACGAATTAGTCTGAAGGACCACACCAAATCTACTGAAATCCTGCGTCGTGCTGGTTTAGATGATATAAAGGACGAATGCCGGCAACACTGTGGTTTGGTCATGTCAAACGAAGTGGAAACAGTGCCATAACTTCTCTTGCAGATGTTGAATTACCTCGCGCACGTCCCAAAGGCCGTCCAAAAAAGTCCTGGTCGCAAACAATCGAGCAAGACATGAAAGCTCTAAATTTAAATGAAATGGATACAACTGATCGTCTAATTTGGCGCAAAATGTTGATGGCAAAGAAACGTCCTACCTCGGGAAACCGGTTTCTGAACGCAAAACGAAGATTGATTGATTGATTAACTAATATCATAAAAGTTGACGATTTATATACTATAAGTTTGTTACTGTTTTTTTTATAAATTGCATAGATTAAATCAATGTTATTTTTTATATAGTCAAGTGAATTATTTAACCAATACTTGCTCGATTGTTATTAGAAATAAGCCTGATTTTTATTTATCTAAACCACGTACAAATTTTTTTTATAATTCTGTTTTTTCTGTCTCTAAGCGTCTATGGGATTTCTTACCTGAATACGTTAAAAATATTACTTCTCTCAGCTTGTTTAAAAGAAGTATTCTTGAAATGATTAGAACTAATTATTTTAAGTCTCTCATTCCAATTCATTAGCTTCATTTGTTTCAATTTATTTTTTAATTTTATGAATTAAACGTTTTACTCAAGTTTATTATTAAATATTTCTGTTAATGTTGGTCAGGGTCGTCCTACACGTTTAGGCCTCAGATATATTGGTAATATAAATGATTTTGGTTTATTGATTGATAATTTGGTTTGCTAGGTGGATTGATGATTTGGTAAATCAATGGATATAATTGCGTGAATTGATGGACAGATGATTTGATTTGGTAAATAACTGAATGGATATAATTGAAGTACCTGGCACACGTCCCAAAGGCCGTCCAAAGGCCTGGTCGCAAACAATCGAGCAAATCGAGCAAAACATGAAAGCTCTAAATTTAAATGAAATGGATACAACTGATCGTATAATTTGGTGCAAAAAGTTGATGGCAAAGAAACTTCCTACCTCTGGGAACCGGGTCTCTGGACGCAAACGAAGATTGATTGATTGTTAATGATTGATTCCCATAGATTTAGAACCTGATCAGTTAAATTGGCCAAGCCGTTTGGATTCACGTTTGTTGATTTTTTGCAATCTGGCGACCCTTTTCATGGGGGTTTAATTATTTATTATCATGAATATATTTTAAATATATTAGGATTAAATTGCCGGAATTAAAGACATTCGAAGCAATTGTTTTCATCTTAACAATAGGTACAGTTAATGTTATATTATTAGACATTTATCGAACGGAATCGCAGTTGGTTTCTAAAGCATTTTTTTTAGGAATTAGTAAATATTTTAGACAATATTTATATTTTTAGTAATCATGTGATATTATTGGGCTTGTTAACATACAGGTTGAAAAAAATGATAATGTTGAGGCCAGATCACTACCCAACGTACTTGACTTTTTTTTCAATTCAAAGTGTGATAAATGACCTCATATAAACACACATGAACCTCTACACATGTACTTGGTGAAACGTTGGATTTAGCCGTGCCAGTGATCAATATGCTTGCTACTGATGTTAAAATATATCCTAGTGGAATTATCTCAGATCACAGTTTTGTTTCATTTTGTTTGTCAGTATCTCGAACACTTGTCTAGAAAGTTAATAAAGTTGTATGTGCGTGATTATTTGATTAATGATTAAAGATTAATCCAGACCTACCAGTTTGTTTACTTGTTGGTTACTCATTCAGTTGATAAACTGACTCTTATTTGAATTGGTTTCAAAACGTGATCCAGGGTTAGGACAGATTTAACAAGGCTTGGGGTACAATTTTTTTCATTTGACATTTTCCAAAGAGATAGGTGAAATTTAAAACCTGTATATTGGCAGAGTACTGAGTTGAAAAATGATGTGTAGAGAGAAATTTGAAAAAAGAAGTTCTTTGTGTTGGTCTTATAATTTTCATGGTTTTTGCATGTTTCCATCACTATAGATTTAAAAGTAAATAAGTAAATTTTTAATTTTTTATTCCTTTTTGCAATTTTTAGGTGTACTTATAACAACCTTGTGACAGAACCTCAGTCTTTTGTGGTTCCTTTACAAAAATTAGAAGAAGATTCAAGTGATGGACATCTCACACAGGATAGCAATGCTAGTGATGATACCGCAGGTTTTCAATACTCTTTAAAGTATTAAGATGTAAACATAAATAACTTTTTTTCTTGTTTCCTAAGTTGCGGTTTTTAACACATGTTCGATGTGTTCATCAAATATTTGTGTTTAAAATTATTAGTCAATCAGCTTCTTTTGTGAAAAGATAAATTAACGCTTTTATTATATTATTTTAAAACCAACAATGCAAAAAATGGTACATCCTGTTTACATGAGTTGGGTTAGCCGATGAGTTTACTTTTGAGATGAAGTTGGTGGGTTGAAATGGAACGAAATAAAATGAAAATTTTTCTATAAAGAATTCAGCTGTAAAAGATTCTATTTTTGAAGAAAAGCTGCTGGAATAATATTTTTTGAGTCATAAAAATATTTAATTTTGAATAAGAAGTAATTTTATGCAATTGCTTGTTGTCATAAGAAAACACTTCATTTTGTAATACATTTTTTAATATCATTTCAGTTTCAATTAATAAATCAAATTTATATAGTTCAATTTGTAATGAGCTCAGCTCAAAATCTGCAAAATGTACATTTGTGAAGAAGTACGTAAAAAATAAAACTAAATAAATTAAATATCATAAAATAAAACGAAATAAAATAATATAAAATAAAGAATAAAGGCATACATAAAAATTTAATGAACAAAACTATTGAAAACATTTAAATTACAAGCACCTTAAACTAATGAAATGAAACGATAAAATAGTAAGATAATGTACCAAACAAAAAAATTATCTAATCCAAGAAACCAATCAAAAATTTAATTTTGTGCCTAAAGTAAAACGAAATAAACCATATAACAATCAATCAATCAATCAATCAATCAATAAACTAATAAAAAACAATAATCAATCAAGCGCCTATTAAATAAAATTATATTATCAAATAATTGGTCAATCAAAAAAATTACTAAAAATATACATAATAAACCAAATAAATAGCAAATATAATAAATGAATCAAACAAGTACATTGACATCAGGCATTCAAATAAACAATAATAGAAAAAAATACAACAATCAATTGACTTAAGCAATCAATTATTTAATAAAAAACAACAGTAATCAAATAGTCAATCAAACACCAAATCAGTTTAACAAATTTATTATTAACATATTTATTATTAACAAATAATCAGTCAATCCAAAAAATACTCAAAATATAAATGATAGACCAAACACACAGCAAAAATAGTCATTGAAACAAGTATAATCATATCAAGCAATCAATTAAACAACGGTAGGAAAATTAAACAATCAATTGAACTAGTAAAAAGACAATAAACCGCTGAATAAAAAATCATTATTATTGAAAAATAGCATACAAAAAATCAAATATTCATTTAAACAAAGAACGAAATAATTTTTAAAAAGGTTCTGATATAACAATTTAACAACCAATCATTCACTCAACAACATTCATCTAAAAAATTTCTAAATAGAAAAGTATTGAGACCAGTCCTAAATAACCTAAATAATGAAAGTGATTTAAAAGAAGTAAAAGCAACAGGTAAAAAATTACATAGAAACGGACCAGAGTAAGCGAAAGCAGTTTAACATACGAGTGTTTAACAGATATTATGAAATAGTGAGAATGAGAAGAAGATCTAAGACCAGAGCGTTTAGATTTATATAAAAGGTCAAAAAGATATTTCTTAAAATTGTTAGATTTGTTTAAAGACAATTTTTTATTTAGAAGGTGCCAATGTAATAGATTTAGAAATGTGAGAGAACAGTTGCACGAGAAACCAAACGAGCAGAATTGAAGGCCTAAAGGTTATAAAGTAGAATCAGGAAGCCCAAAAATAGTTACAATAATCAATTATAGGTAAAACCAGCGAAGAAACGATTAATTGAAGAGAAGAATCATCAAGCACAAGTTTTTTAATTTTACGCAAATAAAGTAAGAAGTTTTAGCAACATTATTAAATTGAGAAAACAGAAATAGCATAAAGTTGATTATTGAAAGAAAAAGAATTAATTATACGGGGTAATTCAGAGGTATAGAGTATACAAAAAAAGGACCGAGAATAGAGTTTTGAGGTACAACAATAGAAACGGAATAGAATATAGAAGAAGTTGAGAGTAACGAACATGAAAATTAAAAGAAAACTAAGAAAAACAAAAATCAGTGATGTTAAAAAACTATTAAAAAGGTTTAATATAAGATCATGATCGACAGTATCAAAAGGTGAGGAATAGTCAAGAAAATAGTTGTCAACTTGCAAAAATGACACATTTTTCAAATCTACCTGTAATGGTTCTGTCGCAACGATGATCTCAGCCTCTCTTGTAGATGTTGCAACTACTGCCTGTCATTGTCTAATCCATGATATTATGCCTCCTGCATATATAACTGCAATACCTGTGGTTGAATGTCCAGTCTTTCTACGACATCAAAAGTCTGAATCACTGAAACACTGTAAAACTCCTTTAGTAGTGTCTGATCTGTACACAATGCTCTGATTGATTGTTCCCGCTAAGTATCTAAGCATTCGTTTTATTTTTATTATATCTTCTGGTGTTGGGTTCTCGAGGGAACGAGATAAATGGCTAATGATGTACGCGATGCTTGGCCTTGTACCTAACATCAGGTACATTAATGCTCCAACTAGTTGTCTATAAGGGTATTCTGAACCTGCTATGTCGGATTGATTATCATCATTTTATTTAAGCATTGGGGTATAAAAAGCAAAGAAGTATCTGAACAACAACGCAAAAGGGTATAAAAAAAGCAAAGAAGTATCTGAACAACAACGCAAAAGAAACTATAGGAAGTCATAGATGCATTAGGAACATATATAATATACATAAATATTATTTCGATATAATTAAGAAAAATAATAGGAAACTATGCCGAAATTAAAAAATAGTCACTGGAGAATAAATAAAGTAAGAGACAGGTTAATTTTAACCTGATGGTAAATGTAGAAAAAAATTTGTGCAAAATGAAATTATAGTGACATAGTACATAGTGGATAAGTATATATTTAAAATAAGTTATTATATTAATTATTATGACCTACATTGGAAATGAAATGTATTAATATTAAATTATGATGAAATGATAATCAGGTCTCGGTAGTGAGACGTCTTTCCACGGTATAACAACGTTGGCTGCCTTGAAATCAGATCCTTCAATTGCCACTTCAACTAATTTAGAACATAACTTAGGAACTTCGAATCATCTTAACCATACTTCTTTTCACCCTTATGGCCATTCAGCTGATGGTCATTTCTTCATACCTGGTTATTTTAATTTTTATTAAACGTTGTTTTATTTATCAGCTGAATTCGTACAATCAAATGGAGAAACTGGTATTCTAGTTTAATCCGATTTTAATTTTTTCGGTAATATCTATATGTGAAATTTTAAAAGGATATTTTTTCCTTTTGTTAATATTGAACATTTGGCTTTTTTAGCTAATTATCTTTATAATTTAAAATATTAATTTAAATATAAATTTTGTTATAACTACGAATTTGTTTTAAAATAAACTTCTTTGGTTATTAACTTTGGCATCAATTTTGGATTGTAATGTTTAAAGTTTTTAATTTAGTAATGGTTTTGATCAGTTCAGCAATTAAGTGCCTCCCGTTTAATGACATTGCCTTCTAATTTAATGGTGTCTGCCACCACATTGAACAACTCTACAGCCCAAATAATTGAAGAAGCTTCTAGGAAACGAGAATTACGTCTTCTCAAAAACAAGTGTTTAATTTTATAATTTTAATTTTTTTGTGCGTGTGTTTGTGTGTGTGTGTTGGTAATAGACCATAATTTTTACAATATTCTATAAATTCTACCGATAGTTTGGCGTTAATATGTTTGTAGTTCGTTTTTTCGATTTTTCTCACTAAATTTTTTTTGGTGAACGTTTAGTTTATTAAAATTCAAAATAAACTTATTTTCCGAATTCATGCTGCAAATAAGGCCATATTTCGATTCCGAAT
This sequence comes from Helobdella robusta, assembly GCF_000326865.2. NCBI lineage: Eukaryota > Metazoa > Annelida > Clitellata > Rhynchobdellida > Glossiphoniidae > Helobdella > Helobdella robusta. The sequence continues at coordinate 802,089 of NW_008705459.1, read as the reverse complement.
TAATCATCATCAGTGCTTTCTGCTGTTTATATATGGAAATATTGACTTTGTCAAAATGAACTTAGATGGAAATTAGTTGTCAGGTTTCTTTATTGGCTGGTCATCTTCTTTGGTCTCCTTTTCTTTATCGATAGCATCATATTCTTCTTTGTCACTATTTACAATGCTAGTTTTTATTACTTCTTTGTTTTCGTTGTTGGTTAAGCGCCGGGTTGGAAGTGAGGTTGTCATTTTTTGTTGTATATTTATTTTTAGTTTATTGATGTCAATTAGGACAGCTTCTGCAATTTTAAGATGCGTGTAGTTGCTGTTCTGGTATATTACTTTGGGGTTACTGTCGAGGATTTCACGGCTAATAGTGATTGAGTGTGTTGAGTCCAGATGAGATTTGATAGCACCACTCTGTTTATGCATTGTAAGCCTTCTAGTCAATGAGGTAGTAGTAATCCCGATATATGAGTCATGTTGACGTGCACAGCCGTCAAAGGGGCAATTAAATTCATATATTACGTGATTACGCCTTAGCACAGAGTTATCTCTAGGACTACAGTTGTTTTTCAGTATTAGGTGAGACGTCTTTTTATTGTTGTAATATATTCGGAGTTTAACTTTATTATTTGGGTTGGTTGGTGTGACATTTTTATTGACGATATGTTTAAGAATAGCTTCATCTAGTTTGTATGCAGTTGACATGTGATTTCTTTAATACATTATGATGTTGTTATCTTGATTGTTGGTACTAGGAAGGTTTAGTAAGGCACATAGTAATTTGCCTTTAACAATCTTTTCAATAGAATAAGTCTTATATCCATTGTTTACAAGCAGGTTAGTGACTCTTTTTAATTCAGCGTCGCGATTTTCAATATCGGAAGAGTGTGTGAT
>NW_008705459.1:774862-775302 GCF_000326865.2 Helobdella robusta | reverse complement strand
ACATTCGTGAAGTCCTTGTGTCACTTCTTGTTGAATATCGCCATAGTTTCAACTACTACAAAGTGTTAGAGATCGAGTTTTGTGGAGGTCAATGGTTGCCAATGCCCTGAAAGGATAAGGCACGAGAAAAAAGATTGTAACCATTGTAATTCAACAAAAAATTTTATAACAACTTTTAAATCTGTTTAATTTTATAATTATTTATATAGTATAAATATTTATATAGTATAAATATAAAAAGTTGAATAAAAAACAATGACATTTCTTAAATTAAAATGCATTATAATTTCTTGGTTTTTTAAAACGTAATAGCAATATTAAACTATTTAGGTCTATCACTAAAACAATATAAATATAATATTTCAATTTTTCGTACAATAAATTTCAGTTCATTATCAAGAACTCTACAAAGTTCATAAATTTTTATTAATATTTACATA
>NW_008705459.1:739146-774812 GCF_000326865.2 Helobdella robusta | reverse complement strand
CAAGTGATTAATCGTGAACGCCATCTTCAGAGCCTTGTGTGAAATACAAATATTACAATATATGGGGGTTAGATTGTGTAAGAGATCACGACCCTCTCCATGGTGAATTGATAATATTTTTTTGTTTATGTTTAAAATGTAAAAGAATAGCCTTACCTACAGTTACCACGTTTTAAGTTTTGGCGGTCAGGTTTACAGTTAATAGTCAGGAGTTTATTTTGCTCGCTATTTGCAGACCGGGCTCTTCACAGCTGTCTGGATTGTTTTTTAAAGAACTGATTTCTATTCTGGAAGACATTACAGTACTCAGTTCTTGAATTATTTTAACCGGGGACTTTAATGTTCACGTTGAAAAGACGAATGATCCTCATAGTTCATGTATTTGTGCACTCACGCGTCGACTATTGCAACAGTTTGTTTTATGACTTACCTGATCGATCCATGGCTGAACTTCAATCAATTCAGAATCGAGCCGCAAAAGTTGTTGTCGGAGCTCTAAAATACGACCATGTGTCTCCAATATTGAAGGAACTTCATTGGCTAACCGTCGACAAAAGATTGTTGTTCAAAATTTCAACACTTGTCTACAAGTCTATCTTATAGCTCCATCTTATTTGTCTGACAGGTTCAAAAAAAATCTCCAAAAGCATCTGGAGTACACTTGATATCCGATGTTTCAAACCTGCTGTTGATCCCAACAACGAGTCTCCGTTTAGGCTCTCGTAACATTGCTGTTTCTGGACCAACTGTTTGGAACAACCTGTCTGCTACTTTCAGAAATCCGGACCTAAAGCTGCGTGATTTCAAGAAGAAACTGAAAACTCATTTATTTTCATTGTCGGAGCTCTAAAATACGACCATGTGTCTCCAATATTGAAGGAACTTCATTGGCTAACCGTCGACAAAAGATTGTTGTTCAAAATTTCAACACTTGTCTACAAGTCTATCTTATAGCTCCATCTTATTTGTCTGACAGGTTCAAAAAAAATCTCCAAAAGCATCTGGAGTACACTTGAGATCCGATGTTTCAAACCTGCTGTTGATCCCAACAACGAGTCTCCGTTTAGGCTCTCGTAACATTGCTGTTTCTGGACCAACTGTTTGGAAAAACCTGTCTGCTACTTTCAGAAATCCGGACCTAAAGCTGTGTGATTTCAAGAAGAAACTGAAAACTCATTTATTTTCATTGTAATGCATTATTGATAAATTTTTTCTCTTTAGTCGACATGTTCTAAATATTATTTCGTATTTTCGTTATATTGAATCGATTACTTTTCTATTTATGACCAAATTTTAATCTTATTTCTGTACGATGCATTATGATTTCTCGTTTGTTATCTCAATTATGTTGTTAAGTTCAGTTTTTGTTAGATAGCGCTTTTGAGATTTGTTTAATTAGCGCTTCATAAATGTTTCAATAATATATATATATATATATATATATATATATATATATATATATATATATATATATATATATATATATATTCATATCATCTGCCTTCGGTTAGATGATACGAATACGATCTCTTAAGGGTGCCAGTGGCAAGGTTACAGATTGGATCCAGTGATATTGCAATTGCCGGTCCCACTGTGTGGAACAGTCTCCCTGCATCACTGAGAAAACCTGGACTTCATCTTCAATCATTTAAAAAAGATTTAAGACATTTTTTTTTCGTTGAAGTTGATCTTTTTGTCATATTCGAACCCGGTCACTGCGAAACAGCACCAGGCGACCTTAACCACTAGGCCATCACGTATTGTAATTTATTTATTTAGTTTCTTATTTTCTTAATCAAAAAAAAAATTTTAGTAAAGAAAATCTGAAAGGCAAACTTTAAATTGGTTAATGTCAACAATTCGGTAAAGTTCATACCTTAATGTGTGTGTGTGTGGTGTGTATATATATATATATATATATATATATATATATATATATGTATGTATATATAATTGAATTGTAATGTTTATAGTTTTTATGATTTCGACCGGTTCAGCAATTGAGTGCCGCCCATTTAATGACAAAGTTTGTGTGTGTGAGTGTGTGTGTGTGTGTGTGTGTGTGTGTGTGTGTCTTTGTTTGTTTGTGTGGAATACTTTTTTTGATTAACTGTAAACGTTTTTGCATACAAATTAGTAGTTTTACATAAAGTGCTTAGCCAGTTTGTCATTAGTCTGTTTAATAAATCCATTGTTATCTAAAATTGAAACGAATTTTGATCTAGAGAAGCAGCTAAGGAATGCAGACGTAAAAAAAAAGAATATGTGAAGTGTCTTGAAAATCGAGTTGCTGTGTTAGAGAACCAAAACAAAACTTTGATTGAAGAATTAAAATCGTTGAAAGAATTATACTGTCAAAAGGATGTTCAGAGCTGAAGTTATTTTTTGTTGTGCTTTTTTTGTTTTTATTGGATAATTTTTCTTCGGCAATATTGTGATCCTTCAATGTTTCCTTTCTAATTTGTTAATAAATAAAATGTATTCAAGTTTTACAGAATCCTGTTTTTGTGATTATATTAGTTGGTTAATTGATTGACATTTTTTCATTTCTTGCAAAATGTTCATAATATTTTTAACCTGTCAATTGTAGTTTGTTTTTTAAATTGAATTTTGAATTTAATGTTAAATATTTTCATGTTATTTTATTAATTACGTTGCGTTTGTTTATTAGTTATTTTTATTTATTTAATGTTTTCCATAAACTTTCTTCAGAAAAAAAATTCATTTTATGATTTTATTTATATATGGTCTCCAAAATTATTTTTTTAGAATTTTAAAATGGCGGTGTTTATTTGTAGGATATTGTCGCTGCTAACTCCTTGCTTAATTTACGCTGAGCAGTCAAGATTTGGCTAAAAATTAAGCGTCTCACAACATCAATTCTGCCACTGTTTTGTTTTTTCATTAGTGTTTGACGGTAGCTTATCGTTTGGTAGGCATACTTTTGAATTTAATTTAACTTCTGTCGAAAAAAAGGGTAGGAGGACCTGGAAGAAGAATTTATAAGAGGAAGTGTTGTGAGAAAGTCAGGAAGAATAAATTGGAAAACTGGCCGGCGACCATTTAGATATATTTCATGAAGAGAAATCGGTGGCTAGAGTTGGCTCAAAGTTTATTGTGACTACATGACATGAAATAGAAGTTTTTAATATGCCAATGCCCACTATGACAATGAGTACTGAAACAGAAAATAAAGCTTAACAAACTAGAACCTGTAGCCTTTTAGAAAAATTTTGTATTCTAGTTTACTTGTTATATTTTATATTTACCTATATCACAATCCACATATTCCATTATAGAAGCATCCACAACTTAACATACATTTGGTTACCAGGCTGCAGGAACGAATTAACCAATAGAGACTGTCTAGGGTCCGTAATTTTGAAAATCCGTGATTTTGTCACAAAGTTTTAGTTTAAAATTATATCCTAACTAAATAATTTCACAAATGTCTTTATGATGTCCCTTTTGCTTAATGTTACACGATGAAAACAAAAGAGTAACTTTTGAGTTTAATTTAACTTCTGTCATAACAATCACAAAAAAATTCAGTTTGATAAACAGTTTTTGAATGAACTTTAATAATATTGGCACCGAAAACTTAATCAAGCGACACAGATAGCTCATTGCAAAATTTTTTAAGTGCATCAAAGAATACTATATGCTGTAAATGCAATATAACAACGAAACAGAAAATAAAATTTATCGACTTCGCAAAACTGCAATGATTAAAAAAAACTAAAAATATTTTCGACGGAAGGACCACATTGTTCAGTTGAAAAATCAGCGTAACGTTATAAAATCTTTAAAATGCGAAGCAGCGAGCGGTCAAACGATCATTCAGCAAAGACTACAATTTTTTGGTTGGTACATTTTGCTGCCTTCAAGTTGTTGGTTATAAAATTAATGCAAGCATTTTAATTAACTATTTGCGTTCAAAAGTCAGGACATCATATAATGCACATGCTCTGCCTTGAAATGCGGTTGAAATTATATTAAATTATATTAAATGAAATTATATTAAAAAAGTAGTAAAGATACCAAAAAATAATTCGTTAGTTATTTGAATGTGTGTATGAATAAAATAAATCTTTGCTATAATCAAAACATTCAAGCTAGCTGTATCGAGCAAAGTTTTTCCATAGCTGCTGTAGTCCAGAAATGGGAGGAAATATAAATGCATGTTTCTTTACCATCAGTTATAGACACATATGCGCAAGAAACATAGTCAAAATTTGAACACAGTTTCTAATCAGTTTTTACAATTGCAATATTTAAGTCTGTAAAATATTTATCACCCAGCAGTCCCAGCTAATTAGTACACGAACTATACTATATTCTACGTTATTGGTAGCCGAAAAAAGCACACTCGAAAAATGCACACAGAAAAAAGCGCACAAACGTATTTGCTAACAGGGGAGAAGCGCACATCGAAATAATCGCATACCAAAAAAGCACTCACGGAATAAACGCATATAAAACTAAGCCCACGCAGAAAAAATGCACATCAAAGTAAACGCACACATCAACATGAATGCACATATACATAAGCGCACGCACACAAGTGCATTGCATGCATATTTGTGTATATTTTTATGTATGTGTGCACTATGTCCGTGTACGTTCATGATAAGCGCTTATGTTTGTGTGCGTTTATTTCCATTCTGTTTTTATGTTTATATACATACACTAATGTATTTGTATTCGCTTGTAAATGTTTATTTATTTCAAAGCTCATTATGGGCTTGTATGGTCAAACACTATAATGTTCATTTCAGTTTATTCAGCAAAAAGCATGGAGACACAGAAGCTCAAACGAGCTTGTACGGCCACCCAACCCAAACCAAATAAAAACATATACCTATATGAAACTAACAACATAAATGGAAATAATATCGTATTGCCAGCCAATGAAAACAAGTTAAATTTAACCAAAAATGGGCAGAAATTACTTAAAACAAAAATTGATCATCAAAATTTATCAAGTTAAACAAAACAATTGAATTCATATTAGAAGTTTTTCCTTATAAAATAACTTAAATAATTGAAATAATTAAATCATATCCTGTAAAAAAAAGTTGTTCTTAATTAAGTCAAAAATCGATTTTTTAAATAGCCCATAGTTAGATACCTGTAAAACTAAACACGGTGATTTTGACCACAGTTTTAAAACAAAAACTGAAGATGAAAATAAAACGGTACGAGGGACAATACAGTTGTATAATGGAGTATAATCTTCTTAACTATAACATTAAACAAGAATAATAATAATCTGAGAACGTACAGTTTAGGAAAAGACAACAAATTAGACAACAATAAATAATCTGAAATATGATCCTATTTTTTCAGGTCATAAATACGAATAAAGGAGTATAAACATCTATCTAAGATAATAATATGAGACTTAATGTAACGAACTACAATACACTAAGTGAAATAAGGATAAATAAGAGAATAGTATATATTAAGTAATACACATTCCGGTAAGAGATATTTTAGTCTATAGATTATTCCTAGATTTTTAGATACTTTGTTTTATATGCTAATTGTGTGCTCTTTCCAACTTAGATTGCTTGAAATTGTAACACCTAGAAAGACTAATTTATCCAATCGACCCACCAAATTGTTATTGTAGAAAATGTTAGTAAATTGGTGACAATTTTAGGACCGCATAAGTTTTTGATAAATTAATTTGTAGTTTATTATTTATCATCCACAAGTGAATGTGTGCTTATGTATGTGGGAGCTTATGTATGTGTGTGCTTAAGTATGTGTGAATGTGAACTAATGTCCGTATATGCTTATGTTGATGTACGCTTATGTCTGTGCGCTTATATCGATAAGCGTTTTTTCTGTGTATGCTTATTTCGATGTGCGTTTTTATGTGCTCTCTTTTTTTTAAAAACGCTAATTTCATGTGGCAATATTTTTGATGTACGTTTTTTCTGTATGTGCTTATTCAAATTGTTCTTTAATTTATGATAGACACGTGTCTAATAAAAGGTTAAAAAATTTCACTTCAAGTTTCTTCTCTGGATCATGGATTGGTTCGTCAGCAGCATTTTCATCGAAATGACGTCTCACTCGTCGCACCCTCTTGATTGGTTTAAGTATAGACTCAAAGTTTAAGTCTTTAGCTAATTCTTTAGCATGAACCAATGCTTGTTTAAAGCCAAACATTTTCTAATTTTCTAAACACTTAATACATTTTTTAAGCATTTGTACCAGATCCATGTCCTTGGCCTGCTTCGCTTAACTAACAACACTTATTTAAAATAGTACTTAATACCATGCAATTAAAAAGATTAGAAAACTATAATCTTTTAATTGTTCTGCTAATGTAAGTACTTCGTGTGCAATGACAGGAATTTTGGTATCAAACATTATTAACTGTGTATAATTTATCAGAAAAATCTCTGAAAGCCATATTATTTGTTGCCAAATATTAAGTGTAATTCATTAATCGATCAAGAACATTTCGCCATTTTAAACTTTCTTTTTCGATAAACTTTATTTTTGTCTATCAATTTTGTTTTACCAACTTTCATTTTTATTTCTGTCTCAATCCATTGTTGACAAGCGTTTCTGTGAGACACACTGTTTTTGTGAATTTTTTATGTTTCTGTCGGATCTTTCCTCTTATTAAACCCATCTCTAATTAACTTGTGCGAAGGCGAATAAGTTTGTAAAGATATGGTGGTTGTGATGTGTTGAATGTTTTATATGTGATGCATGGATATATATAATATATGATGTGATGCGTTAATTAATCGGCAGCCAGTGCAGGTGAGCTAAAGATAATGAACGGGAAAACAAACAAGGTAATTCTGAAACAAATTTGGCTAGTCTGTTTTGAATGATCTGAAAAGAGGAAATTAGATCCGCCGGTGTTCTATATAACAGAGAGTTGCAGTAGTCAACTGTGAGAAAAGGTTGAATGTAGCGAATAAACCAAATAATGTAATTGCGTATTTTGATGTGAGCAGAAATGAGAGTTTTAAAAGTTAGAAACGGTCAAGAGTAACACCTAGCTGTTTAAGAATTTTTGATGTAGGTTTAATCTAGCAATTGATACGTTGGAGAGCGGGGAACATTTTGAAAGTTGCTGTGGCATGCCAAAAAACCTTATTTCAGATTTTTGGGCACTTAGTTGAAAAAAATTAGGTGAATGCTATTTCTTTATTGATGAGACACTAGAGTTAAGTCTATCAAGTTGGTAAGAGACATTTTGTTGAGAGATTTCAGATACTATTTCTGTGTCCATCGGCATATTGATAGAAGGATAAGCCATAATTGTTAAAAAATGTCAGATAAGGGACTGGTATAAATAGTGAAAAGCATTGGTCCTAATACAGAGACCTGAGGAACTCTGGTAGATAAAAAAAAACAGAGGAGACTTGTGTGCCAAGTTTAATTGTTATTAATATTATTATTAATATTATTAATTTATATTGCGTCCTATGCATAGCATAGGGGCGCTTGGATAAAAAATGATTTTTGACGTTTCCGTAGGCCTGGATAAACAAAGAATTCTTTAATCGTTTCTTAAAAAGTTTGATGGTTGGTTGTTGACGAATGATGGCAAGCAAACCATTCAATATGGAAGGAGAGCCGTATGTAAAACATTTGTTGACAACTGATGAATTGCTGACAAGTTGATGCAACTGAATATATGAAGACGAACGAAGTTGATGAGATGATGAACGACGCGATATAAGTTGATGAAGATACGATGGTTGGGGTGTTTTAAGTAATTTGTACGTGTGGACGGTGAGTTTAAATATAATTCATTGACGTACTGGTAACCAATGTAGTTAAATGAGTAAATCTGTGCTTGAAGATAAATTAATAATATATAAAACAAATTTTGCAACTCTATTTTGAGCTCTTTGAAGTAAAGTTAAAAGGTAGGAAGGAAGACCGTAGAGAGGAGAATTACAATAATCTAAACGTGATAGTACGAGACATCGAGTCATTGCAGAAGCAATATCTTCAGTGAGAATATTACGAATGACGAATAGTCTACGTATAATAGTTACAAGATTTGATCAAAGCTAAGTCATGCGAATTAAAAGATAGAGAAAAGTCAAAGTTAAGCTTAAAAATTTAAGTTTAGAGGTTGAGGAGAGAGAAGAATCAGCCAAAAGAACGTGTGAATGGGGAGAACATTTGATAAGTTGTTGCGGAGTACCGAAAAACATTACTTAAGATCAGTTGGGATTTAGCTGAAGAAAGGCTGATAAATGCCAATCGTTTATGGCCATAGTACATGGATTTAAGTTGTCAAGCTGAGATATGTGATTAGAGGTGGAAATTGAAGCTGTTAGACATGTGTCATCAACGTATTGATGAAAGAGTAATTCAAAAGTGATGATGATATTAAAAATAGGAGATATGTAAGTAGTGAAAAGAATGAGACCTAGGACAAACCTTTGGAGAACTCCTGTAGATAGGGTGAAGCTAGAAGAAGGGTGGGAGTCAACTTTAATATATTGAGAACGATTAGAAAGATAAGATTGAAACCAGGATAAGGCAGATCCCGTGATGCCATATTCTGCCTCAAGTTTGTCAATAAGCATCTGATGACTAATGGTATCAAAAGCTGCTGAAAGATCCAGGCTGACCATGACAGCACAATTTTGGTTTCAAAATATAATAGTAAGTTAGTTGTGAACATGAAGGAAGGCTGTTTCTGTCGAATAATATTTTCTGTAAGCGGATTGAAAAGAAGAGAAATTAGAAGATGAAATAATTAAGATTAAGGTACACGTTTTATATCCGACCACCAAAAAACTTTCAACTTTTTGGCTTCTTTTGCATTTATTATTGGCAACACCGCGTAAACAAACTAGTCATATTGATTACTTCTTTGAATTTTATTAAACCCTAACCCTATTCATCTACTGTTAGAGCACTGACCTGACTAGCATCACATTCTGTGAAACTGAGTTAGATATTTCGAAATCTGCTGTTATCGATTGAAAGATTTACATGTACGATGTTTGTGCAGAGAGTATTTTACGTAACCCTGTGATTATAGGATGGCCTATAAAACAGTAGTGGAAATCGATGAAAGGCCTAACAATCAAATGGGTAGGCATCTACCGCAGTAGTGAATTTTTGGCAGCATCAGTTGTGATAAGGAAGAAAGTTTTATGATGCAAAGGAACAAAATAAACGCCTCAACGGAACTAATCGCAACATGATTTATTCTTATCTCTGTGGAGAAAGCGTGTAAAAATAAAACACTTCTATTTTTTCGACACCATCATAGATGTCATTGCCCACCAGGATAATTATTGTTTTAACATTTCAAATTTTAAAAAATGTAATTTTATAAAATGTAACCTTATTAATGACTTTATTAACAGTGTAAAGTGTGACTCTATTAATGAGTTTATAATTGGTAAAAAACGTTGATGGTCGGATAAAAAGTACAGATTTTAAATGTAATTTAAATAAATTTTAAAGTAAAAATCAAAAATAACTAGTATGAAGAACAAAAGAAGACGCCAAAACAACAAAACACCAAAGATCTAATTAATTCGTATCTAAAATCGTTTCAAGTTAAGTGTCAAAAGTAGTAATAAGTTGAGAAATCTCAAGGTTGATTTAAATAAAAGTTAAAATTTTCTGGAATAAAAAAGAAATGGATAAAGAAAATACGTTGACCGTGTTCAGTCCGATAATAAAAATCAGTAAAATTAGTACATGAAAAGTTATGTGGACTGTAAAAATCACCAGTAAAATTTTTTTCAATATTTAAAACGACAACAAATTATATAACAAATAAAACAATATTAAAGAATTTACCTCCAAATTTATTATAGTTAAGATACTTTATGTAAGAAATATGCATGACTTACAAATTTATTATAGTTAAGATGGCTACTTTATGTAATAAATATGCATGGTGTGAACTATATCTTGTAAATTTTGTTCGTAGAAGTAAATTTTAGTCTGATATTATTTACTAATTGCACTGTTTTAATTGCACACATTATAAATAACGGAACAAAATAATTATAATAATATAGTTGAAAGGACAAGTAAACAATTTTTAGTCTTTGACTGATTAATTCCGATTGTTTTGTTTCGATCACCATCTTCTACTTAGACCGTACAGGATGTATAGGTGAAACGGGCGAAGTGCTGAAAGTTTTTTTTGGAAGATATATCTTTATCTAAACACACATGAGGTTTGAATTAAATAAAAGTTTGTATTAATTTTTTTTCATAGTCACAGATTGTAATGTTAAGTGTTAGCACTTTAACAGTTAATTAGTTAACTTAACTAACATTAATATTTAATAATGACTTAGTCTTCTTAGTTAGTACTATTATTAATTAGCATAAAATTTATAAATTAAATAGGTAGTAATAGAAGAACTAAAAAAGGAACTTGCTTGATGGATGTAATGTAATATAAAATAAATTATAAAAACAAACATAACCAAGTCAGTTTACCATTACCTTTACTTTACAGTTTTACACAAGGACATTTCAAAAACCTGAGCTGTTAGTTTCAGCTGGTTTATTTACTCTGAAACATTTGGTTGAAGCAGTAAGCTTAGATTTAATTTTGTTTACTAAATTGGAGCTAACACTTGCGATTCTTTATTATATGTTGGATGGGTTGATAACATTATAATTGGGTATCAATATAATATTATTATATATATCAACTTATTAATTAATTAATTAATTTAATAAAATAGATAGTCTATAATTCTATATCTTAATAAATAAGTAAATAAATTAATTAATTAAATTGATCTGATGCTTGAAAATGATGAATGACATGGAAACGAAAGATATGGATACCGTGGATAAACCTGCAAACACTTACTACTTTCTGGAGCCTAAAAGACCATTATCACAAGATATAACTTTCAACTCTTTGCAACAGGATTATAATCACAAAGGTTGATAAGCTGCTAATTATTTATTGCTGTATGTATGATTGAACCGTTTTTATTGTAGCTTTAAAATGCAATGTTTAGAATACATGCTGAGAAGTTAAATTAAGTTTGATTGAGCTATAATCAACATTTTAAAAGCTCCCTCACAACCTGATTGCTCACTGCATGCTTTTTTAAAATAATTTTGTTTAGTGTTTCAGTTATGATCATCAACATGGAAAACCTTAAACTAAAACATACACAACGCAATTTAAATGGGTTTTAATGTCATGCATTTTTTATGCAAATCAACATTGATAAATAAAATTTTTAAAACAACAAGGCTTTTCTATTTACTTGATTTATAAATCTTTCTAATATTCATTTCTTGTAAATATCGCATTCCATTCTACCTTCAACTAAACTACATACGTTCTTTTTCTTTTTTCTTCTTGGTTCTGCACCACTCCACCAAATCCTATCACTTCATTTAAACATTTTGGCTTAGTATATTTCAGAGCTCACACAGCTTAAACTTTTGCTTCAAACTTTTATTAATTATGTTACTTTTCAAGGTTACGCTGCATCTTTTTTTACTACAAATGTATATGAAATTATGGGAAGATTTGCATTTGCACTTTCTAGTTTTCTTAAACATCTTGCTAGTTTTTGCTCTATCAAATAATGTTTATTCCACATAACAGAAAAACTTAATTCTTTTCATTCTGACCTATATCTGTTGCCAAAAATTGGTTGATTGTCATGCGAAGATTGTTGTAGTTATTAACCAAGCAGAAACTTCTGATGGTTTTGTTGAAAGAGAAATTGGTTGAAGTTCTGTTGGGTTGTTGGGACAATTGAAGATATTGGACATTATGAGGACTGTTGTTACATGCCGGGCAGATGCTTTGTTTGGTTTGGATAATTTTGTATTCATGGTGAAGATGCTCTTGCGAAGTGTTGTAACAACCTGTTGCAATTTGAAGGACATTTTGAATTGTTTGTAGCTTTTGAAGATTTGTTTTTGAAGAATTTTGAAACCAGAGGGAACAAGCTTATTCTATTAACAATTCAACACAAAATCAACAAACTCATCAACAATTCAACACAAAATCAACAAACTCAAGCAATCGCGTTGGAAGGATTTCCTGGCCACCTTCAACAAGATAACAAACACAAAACGCCTCTGGAGTACATTAAAACTCTCAGCGGCAAACCAATTCAATACTCAAATATCGCCATCAATTTCAACAACAGGTCAATAACAAATAACCTGCAATGGCCAATTCATTCAACAAAGTGTTCACCTCTGCAACAAAACATTCATCAAACAAACAAAATAAAATCATCTACAAAACTGTCAAGAAACTCCCGCTTGACGATCACCCTACCATCACATCTATTTAGGTTGAAAAAGCAATTAGAACATGAAAAACCATCCAAAGCAACTGGACCGGACAACCTGACAATATTCCACCTAAAGCACTTATACCCAATAGGAAATTCCTTCCTAACCTACATTTTCAATGAATCCCTACGAACCTATAGGATTCCAGAAAATTATAAAATATCTAAGATCATCCCCCTGCTAAAACCTGGTAAACCAGCTAGCGACGCGAAATCATATCGGCCCATATCTCTACTTTGTCCGGCAGCCAAAGTATTTGAAAAATGCCTACTGCCGATCATCTCAAATCATCACACATTACCGAGCCATCAACGTGATTTTTGCCCACTTCACTCAACAACAACAGCTCTTACTACGATGGTTACCATCATCGCAAACGGACTAAACCAGAAGAGGCCAGCTTATCGTACAATTTTAACAGCACTGGACCTCACAAAAGCCTTCGATACCGTTAACTATCGTACCTTAATCTCTGACTTCCTACAGTCAACGCTTCCACGGTCAATTGTCCGCTGGCTTTCAAACTATCTGCACGGTCGCTCCGCCTCCACATAGTTCCGTCGACAATCCTCAAAACAACGTACCATCCGTTCAGGAATACTTCAAGGATCTGTATTGTCACCAACTCTGTTCAACCTCTACGTCTCCAGAATTCCAACCCCGTCTCAATACATCAAAGTCATTTCCTATAAAGACGACTTCACAGTCTGATAGTCGGACCCACCAGCTCAATTGTTACCTGCCGAAGTTCTTTGACTTCTTTAAAAACAGAAACTTAGAGATTTCCACCTCCAAGTCCACAGTCACTCTTTTCACTTCACACACATCACAGTATCATCACCATCCTTCAATCAAAATCAATAACAATCTCCTTCCTCTTGAGCACAACTCTAAAATATTAGGCCTTTCCTTAGACACGATGCTTTCCTTCTTACAACCCCATAAGCAAGCAACATCGAAGGCCTCTAAAAGAACCAATATCTTAAAGGCACTCAGTGGTACTACCTTCGGTCAGGATAAAGAAACTCTTCTACAGACCTACAAAGCCATCGGTCGTTCAACAATCGAGTATTCCTGGGCATCACTAATGTCAGATTCAAGCTTTTCCCGTCTCCAACGCTCCCAGAATCCTGCACTACGTCTGGTTACAGGTTGCCATACCATCGCATTAGAACGACACCTGCACTCAGAATGCCAGATGTTAACGGTAAGGCAGCATTCAGAGCTAATAGTCTCACAATTCCTCCTCCTATGCCATAACCCAAGCCACCCTTGCCATAATAGCATCATACAACCTCGTCCTCATCGAGAAATAAAGACCACCCTTTTCTCAAGTTGGTCGTCAACAGTAACTGCGTTTCTACCATCAATAATCGACGATAACACTGTAAGACAGCTTTAAAGAGCCTACATATAAACATTGCCAAAGTCGCCGCTGAGTCGTACCAGTCGCTGCTATTGCTTGATGGATGGCCTTCTCCAGCACCAAAAATAGATCCTTCAGAAGAATCACTTCCAAGGGCTATCAGACGGATCCTCGCCCAACTCTGATCTGGTCATAGTATTCTTCTAAACAGCTACAAAAACAGAATCGACAGTGGGCACATCAACACCTGTCCTTTCTGCAACAATCATACAAATGATGTTAACATTTGTTTAGCTCACGTCAAAACGCCACGGATCTTCAACCAATAGACCTTTGGAGCAACCCTGTTGCAGTGGCGGATTGGCTCCGATCTCGATTGGAATCCTAAGGGCCCCCAGAAGGGGCAACATCAACAACAAGCGTATTCTATCACTGGTCTGGATATTGTTTTACTTTGTATCAGAGATTCTTTATTCTGACCCCAGTCTGTTCCAGATAGTAGTTTAAGAATGTTATTTCTTTTGACATCTTTTTTTTTATTGAAATTTGATGATGTGGAGATTATTATATCGATAGTTAGACCAAGGAGTTTGGGGTTGTATTCTAGAAGTAATATAGAATTGTTAATGAATTGTTAATTTTTATTTGATGATGAATATTGTATTGAAATGTGTAAGGAATCTAGCATTACCGTTGGTTTTTGTATGGAAACTTCTAAAGATCTTTCTTTGAAAAAGTTTGTTTGAAAAAGCAAGTAATTGTTGATTCGTTCTATTAGTTGGTCGACATCAAGTCCTGATGAATAAATTGTAAAATCATCCGCGTATGATACCATTTTGATATTAGATGGAGGAATGGGAGCCTTTGAGACCTAGGGACTAAATAATGTTAGAGAAAGTACTGAACTTTGTGGAACGCCGGTGGTTGTAGATGTTGATTTATTGTTGCAGAATTCGGTTGCTTTGTAAATAATTTGCTAACCATCTAACGATTTTGTGGGGGATTATTGTCTGTTGCTGGTTGTTGATAAGAGTTTTGTGATTGACAATGTCGAATACTTTTGACAAATCCAGAGCAGTTATTATTGTTCGATGAGGTGGTTTATTTTTATTTAAGCCTATGGAAATATCAGTTGTAAGTTGTGGAAGAGTTGTGTTTGTTGAGTGCTCTGGTCTGAAACCTTGTACATGGTTGGCTAAATGATCATAGTCTGGGGTTCACATGTATGAGGATGACCTTCAAATTTATTCTGCAGGCCTGATAAAAGATGCTCAAGCCATCTCTTTCGGTTTAAGTAGGTGTATTATTGATGTGAACAATTGGTTAAAATTGAATCGTTTGAAGCTTAACCCAGACAAGACGAAGTTGATATGGTTTGGTTCTAAGAAGGCTGTAAGAGGTATGACTTTTGATATATTGGGTAATAGGTTGATCTCGGCTGACAGAATCAAAAACATGGGAGTGATGTTTGACAGTGCTTTGACGATGTTGTCTTAGGTCGCGAAACTCAATGCTATCTGCTTTTTTCAGCTGCGAAGATTGTATCTGGTCAAGAAATGTCTTCCAGTTGATATTTTTACTAGCCTGGTGGTGACTCTTGTTTTGTCTAGATTAGACTATTGCAATTCGTTGCTGTATGGTGCTGGTATAGAGTAGTAAATAAAGTTCAACGAATCCAGAATGCTGCCGCCAGATTGGTCATTGGTATAAGTAGACATTGATCACATTACAAAGTGGTTGGAAAGTCCACTGGCTGCCGATCAGGGAACGGATAGGATTTAAGATGGCCGTTGTGGCTCCTGGTTGCTTACATGGTGGTGGCCCAGAATATCTGAAGGTGGTTTTTCGCAAAAGAATTGACTGAAGTTGATGTGGGACATGCAGTGCGTTCGGTTTTGTCAAAAATGATGTTGATTGCTACGTTAGGTGATTTTTTCGGTTTACCTTTTATGTTCTTTATTGTTTTGCCAGAGTTTTTTTTTAGAGTTAACTTTGTTATTGAAGGTTGATAGAAATTCATACCATTTCGTTTTTTTCTGTTTATTGGTGAGTTGCCTGATTAGGTTGTCAATTGTTTGTATGATATTTGAGCTTGGATTTGTTTGTCTGATATTGTTTCTTTGGTCGATAAGATCAATGATTTCTTTGTTGAGTTCAGGTTTGTTAAATATTCTTCTGCCAATTGGCATCATATGTTTGCATGTTTCTTGAATCATTTTATGAAAAATTTTTTCTCTCTGATTGGGCATTGTGGCTTGATGGCAGATGGAAATTTCATTTCTGTTTCAGTAGTGTATCTTTGCCAATCTTTTTGTTGATATTTATGAAAGTTTTATGTGGAGCTTTGGTGTGTAGATATTTAAATTTTATTGATAGGAAGATGGTCTGAATTGAGTTCTATCTTTGTTGTCCATTCGATAAAATGGATAATTGAATCGCTGGCTGTGGTAATGTCAGAAAATGAAGGTTGATTATTTTTGGGTAATCTTGTAGGTTGATTTTTGTTTAGTGTACCATATGATAATATTAACAGTTAATTAATCAAATTGTTCCACCTGTTAGATATGCTTCATTGCCACTGATACTGTCGCGAGCATTACCTTCATAGGTATATATGTGTGGATGCATCATATAGAATAAAATATGGGCCTTTGCGTTATAAAAAGCGTCTTCAAGAGTTGTAAAGGGTAATTAGAGCATATTATGTAAATGTTCCATTGAGCTGTCGGAATCATGGAAAATGGAGTATGGGTCTCGGGCTGCATTGCACTGGTCAGTAGTGCAGCTGCGAATCCTTGGAAATGGCCTTCGAAACTAGCTCAGCTCTTAAATTCCAAATTGACTTGTGGACCTATTGGATTTGCTACCTGGAACATCCGAAAGCATTCGGACCGAACTGAGACAGAACGGCCTGCTCGGCATACTGCTCTTTTCGCTCTCGAGCTGGGTAGATCTCTTGCCACAGAGGAACCGGTCAAAGATAAGTTTTACGAATTTCTTTGTACTACCCTTCAGAAAATACAAAACGAGGGTTGGAAAAAATTTTAGCGTTTGGACAGGCATCATTGGCAGACATACAAAGTCTGGGAAGCGCAAACAGTAACGGAATCAAACTCCTCAATCTTTCTGCCGGATTTGGATTAGACATTACCAACATTTTTTTTTCAGCGGCGTAATCAAGCACAGACATCTTTTTATTGAAATTGCTGCTTAACATTTTTTTTTAACTTTCATTTAGTTTTGGTATTTTTCAAGTAAAATTATAAGGCAAAAGTTTTTATTTGGAAAATTTTGGAATATCGGAAAATTTTCAATCGAGAAGTTGGAGTAGGAAAATTTTTTTACCGACTTCTACTCTGCGATATCTCGAACACTTTTTTTTATAAGTCTTGCCCTTAATTCTTGCAGCCTTTATGTCTAAATGCACTTCTTTCTTTCTCGTTCCTTATCCTTTCAAGACAATGTTACCATCGACCTCCACAAAACCCGATCTTTAATCACTTTGCAGTAATTAAAATGTGGTGATATTCAACAAGTGAATATAATTCGTTGTTGACCGAGATCTCTTCTCCCTGCAATCTTTCCAGTAGTTGTTAGATTTTCTATTCCTTACTTTCACATGACATGACCGAAAAACTTTAACTGCCTCTAGATTATTTGTAACAATTTCTTCTTTTCATAACCGAACTGTTTTAATACATCCTCATTGGAAGTACGAGAGGTCCAACTAATTTTCATAATTCTTCTCAAAAACCACATCTCAGCAGCATCGATCCTTATCCCCATTTCTTAAGAAATCATTCAGAACTCAAAGCCGTAAATGAGCACAAAAAAATTGTTACAATCTAACAGTTTTAATTTCTTGATATTCTGATTTTACTTTTAGTGAGGATGTTTCTCATTTTAGAATATGCTTTTTTCGCCATAGTTATCCTTCGTTTGATATGCACATCACGTTTACAACTTAAGGTAGACTTTCGAGATAGTTGAAGCTGTTGACTTGTTTCACCTGTTTACGATTAATGATTATGGAGCAGGTCGGGGCGGTTTTGCTTTTGCTGATAACCATACCATGTTTTGTAAATGTTAATATGGAAGCCTTTTCTTTCTACCTTTTCGTCCTACCTCGGGAAACCGGGTCTCTAGACGCAAAACGAAGATTGATTGATTGATTTACTTTCAAAAACCAGTTTGAAAACAATTGTTTGCAGTTTTCTATTGATTCCGCTATAAGGGCTGTATTATCAGCATATCTTAAATTGTTTATATTCACGCCTCCAAAGGATGTTTCAGGTAGATCTGTCTTTCTCGTGAATGCACTTGGTTTTTAACTTTAAACATGCAGCACTTTAAGAGCTGTATCATCAGCATATATTACATTGCTTATATTCACGCTTCCAATAGATATTTCAGGTAGATCTATCTTTTTCAAGAATGCACTTGGTTTTTAAAATGAAATGTGCAGTGCAGCACTACAGCAGTGTGTGACTGTCTAACTTTGAAATTACAGTAACATCAATTAAAAAATAAGGATTAATTTGTGATAGATGCTATGCGAGCTGGCTACAAAATTGCACATTTAGATAGGTTAGCAATTGTAAACCATTGTTTGTTTTCAAAGGAAGGCATGAAAGCTGGAGTGGGACTGGAGTAATCCAATAACAGTAAGCAGATGAGACCGCTAAGAAATTAGCTGATTCAACATAAAATTGAGATTTTACACAATAGGTCTTGCTTGAGTTATTTAATAGTTTTTAAAAATACAGCCAATATTTTTTGACCGTTTCATTAAAAAACGACCCTCAACAATACAACATTTTTTGGGTTAGTGTTTGGGTCTATGCATACAGCATCTTAGGATGGTTTTGCTCCACAAAGTTGCTAAAATTAAGGCTGTTACGACTTTTATCCAATTATGGCTTGGTAACTAAGTTCTAGTTTAATCTATTTCGAAAAATGATTTTCAGTTTTAAGACATTTTTGGTATTTTTATATTCCTCCTTTTCAAATTTCTTGATATTGCCGTTTCTTATGCAGGAACAGATCGCTGATGCATCAACGTCTATTCAACCTTTTGTTTTGGTTTATTTCTTTTTCAGTTATTTCAAATTTATATATATTTATATATATATTTATATTTATAGGTTATATATATATATATATATATTTTTACAATATTCTATATTCTATAAATTCTACCGAATGTTTGGCGTTAATATGTTTGTAGTTCGCTCACTTCTAACCCGGCGCTTAACCAACAACGAAAACAAAGAAGTAATAAAAACTAACATCGTAAATAGTGACAAAGAAGAATATGATGCTATCGATGAAGAAAAGGAGACCAAAGAAGAAAAAACCTGACACCTAATTCGCATCAAAGTTCAATTTTACAATACCAAAGTTAATTTTTACAACGTCAAAGTTCATCTTGACAAAGTCAATATTTCCCTATATATACAGCAAGGAGCACTGATGATGATTCATTCGGAATCGAAATATGGCCTTATTTGCAGCATGAATTCGAAAAATAAGTTTATTTTGAATTTTAATAAACTAAACGTTCACCAAAAAACTTTAGTGAGAAAAATCGAAAAAACGAACTATAAACATATTAACGCCAAACATTCGGTAGAATTTATAGAATATTGTAAAAATTATGTATATATGTCTTTGTCAATATTTTGACAATGACTTTGTCAAAATGACAAAGTCAATATTTCTCTATGTAAACAGCAGAAAGCACTGATGATTCTGACAATTTTGACAATGACTTTGTCAAAATGACAAAGACAATGACTTTGTCAAAATATTGACAAAGACATATATACATATATGTATATATTGACAAAGACATATATACATATATGTATATATATATATATACATATATATATATATATATTTATATATATATATATATGTTGGTAATAGACCATAATTTTTACAATATTCTATAAATTCTACCGAATATAAGGCCATATTTCGATTCCGAATGAATCATCAGTGCTTTCTGCTATTTACATAGAGAAATATTGACTTTGTCATTTTGACAAAGTCATTGTCAAAATATTGACAAAGACAAAAAGGGACAAAATGACAAAGTCAATATTTTCCTATATAAACAGCAGAAAGCACTGATGATGATTCATTCGGAATCGAAATATGGCCTTATTTGCAGCATGAATTCGGAAAATAAGTTTATTTTGAATTTTAATAAACTTTTAATAAACCAAAAAACTTTAGTGAGAAAAATTGAGAAAACGAACTACAAACATATTAACGCCAAACATTTGGTAGAATTTATAGAATATTGTAAATATATATATATACATATATATATATATATATATATATATATAGATATATATATATATATATATATATATATATATATATAACGAAGTTTAACTTAAGTGTCTTTTTATTAATTTCAGACGTCAACGAAGAATTTGACGTTTTGACACCTAAATCAGGTCTGAACAAGTCTGTTTATTTTTCTAGCTGTGAAAATCTAAGAAAAGTGGAAAATAGACAATTTTTGGATCCATACGATTGTTCATACAAAATCGCAAAGGCATCATCTGACAATCCATTGCAAAGTTTAGGTGATAGTCCCTCTGTTGTGCCTCCTATACCTCCTAGGGATTACCTCTGGCATGCTGTATGCAAATCTCCAAAATCAACAGAAATACACCCTGTATTACAAGATGGAGAAAAATTAAGTAACACGCATTATTGGCTGTTACCAAATAAAGCCAATGATTTTAGAATAAATGCAAGAATAGCTAAAAAAGATGACTATCTAAACTTTTCTGAAGCTCAAAATCAGAACTTAATTCAATTAAACTCACTCAACAGTAAAAATAAACATTTTAAAATGGACTTTGTTGGGAAATTATTATGCGACGGCCATACAGCAAATGAAGATGAAGAATCGCTTCTTGATCATTCTGATACTAATAATGCTTATGATAATTATTCAACTGAATTTTCACCATCAAATAATTTATTGAATGTAAACAATAGACAAATTTGGAATCAAAATTACAACCAAATAAGCTATGATGACCAACAAGAACCATCAATGAAAGAAGCAAAACATATGATAGAGAAGGTCCAAACATCAGTTGAAGGAGTTACTTTTGATGAATGTCAAACTGCATTGTCAATGTTTCAATGGAATGTGGAAGCTGCTGTTAAATATTTGAAAGTTGAAAACTTGTTCAGATTAGCCTTGGCTCCAAGAGAATTTTGTAGAAAAATTTTGGAGCAAAATGACTGGGATTTAAATAAAGCTGCGTCAAATTTGCTCGACTGTTTAAAAAAATGATTATTTTTGCCTAAAATCTTACAAAGTATTTTATTTATCTATTACTTTGGCGGCAATTTTTCTGGATAAATTTTTATAAAAAATGCTAGAACAATTTCATATTTGACCTCAGGTTTTAACTTTGAAGGGAATGAATTTGCAATAAGCTTTTGTTACAAATTTTTCATTAGAATTAGCAATTGGTCAAAATAATGTGGTTTACTTGTTTCTCTTGTATATTTATTTTTTAAATGTTTTCAGATGTGATATTCATCCACAATTATTTTAGCTAAATGTTAATATTTTTTAACGAATATTTAATTTTTGTTATAAATTTAATCATGATATTCGATCAGCTTGAACAGCATTTCGCGATGCTATTTTCATTGTCATTAATATCACTAAATTCGTTTACTGTTCGATATTATCACGTTTATTTTTATGTGCAATCGTGTCATAGATTTATTGGCCACTCCAGATGAGTTTAAATTTATTAGGTTCAACGAAAAATTTTTGATGCGCAAAAAATTGTAAATTTCCATATTTTAATTCAGAAAAAGAAACGCACCGATTTTCAGATTAAATTTGAAAATAGAAAATAGGCTACGCAATAATCTGACAAAAGTACTATTAGTCTTTTGGGTACCTTCGAGCACAATGATTAAATCTTGTTGGATTTTAAACGTGAATAAAATTGTAAGATTATGTGACACTTATGGAATTTTAAACTGAAATTGCCAAATTGTATCTCCTCTTATATGCTTTCCTGGAAGCAAGAGAAGCAACGACTACACACATTCATTATAATTCATGCAGGTTAACTTTAGTTGGTGGTCGTTTATAATGTAAAAACGTAAAAGCTTCCAGTTTAATGTTAAGATCAAACGCTCCATTTCACTTTGCATTTGTAATTATAAATTTTTCAGTTCGCGGTTTTTGATTTTGGCTATTCGGAGCTTTCTCATGAGATAATGGAAATATAGAATTTTCGTCGTCGACGACGCCGTGAAGGTTGCCACGGCGTTCCTTCCTACCGCTTCTTCCGTCGAAACGCTCGTCGTCGCCGCTGTCCTCGTTGCGACGGTGATCGTCGACACGGTAAGGTAGCGTCGGCCATCGGCGCCGAGACAATCGTACACGCCACCGGCCGCTCGATACCACACACTCTCGCCTTCTTCACGCTGGCGGTCGTTTCTCTGGTCGGGACCCGCCGGTCTACAATATCTTTTACAGACCTCAAGGTCGGAATACACGGGCCGGGCGAAAAAGATGTTTCGCCCTTCTTGCCGGGCGTACGGACCGACCTTTCCGCACGCTCGCAAGTCTTCTCTCAAGCGTTGGGTCATTTCTTTATTATTATTTTGTTTATTAAAACAGAAACAATATTACGGATTAACCTTTAGTATCAACTATATTCGACAACGATCAATTAAAATAACTAGTTCAAAAACCAAATCATAAAATAATCCAATAATCAACAGTTTATAATAATCTACAATAATCAACAGTTCATAATAATCTACAATAATCAACCGTCCTAACGTCAACTCCGGCACAAGAACAACAGCACGAAAAAAAAGCCTTAATTCATTTGTGCCGACTATTTATAAACTTGCACGGCGCTCTCCTCGGTAAGCGCTCGTACTTTGGGCTAATAAACAACCCACGTGACCATACGGCGCTCTTTCCTAAGTAAGCGCTCGTACTTTGGGCTAGTAACCGACCCACGTGACTATGTAAAATTTCCATTACACGTCACCATAATCATCAGATTTTACAAAAACATAAAAAAAGAATGTATTTTTCTTATTTGTGCCTTATTCTTTTAAGACATTGGCGACCTTCAACCTCCACAAAAACCGATCGTTAACACTGTAGCAGTTGAACTGTAGCGATATTCAACAAGTGACACAAAGGACTTCACGAATGTAATTCGTTGTTGACCGCGATCTCTTCTTTCTGCGATCTTTCCAGTAGTTGCTGATATTCCACTCTCTCTTTCTGCATGATTTGACCGAAAAATTTTAAATGCCGCAGTCTGATTATTTGTAGTAATTTTTCTCTTCATAACCGGACTATTTAATACATCCTCATTGGAAGTTTGAGAGGTCCAACTAATTTTCATAATTCTTCTCAAAAATCACATCTCAACGGCATCAATCCTTTTCAATTATGATTACGTTTAGCGTGATGGCGGCACGTTTTCTTGGTCGTTTTGTAATTTGGTGGAATCTTGTTTTTTGCTTCTGAACAAGTGAGTTCTCTTCTTTTTTATTATGACTATTTTTTTCTATATCTTTTTCTATAACTTGTAAATATTATTATGTCTTATTCTAGGGACTTTCTCTTAAGCCTTTCTAACACCGTCGCTGACGAGTAGTTCGGTGGCGAATTTTTTACTTTAATCTTAGGGCTAATAATAAATCTAACTCTAACAAAAAAATAAATATAGTTAGTAACAATAATTATATTAATAATACTAATAGCAAGTATAATAGGAATAATTTTATTAAATCCCACTCTAATGTAATTAATACTAACGATAAGAATAATAATTCTAATTCTATTAGTTTAAATAATATAACTAGATTTAAAAGTACCAATATCCAACCTACCTCTACATTTTCACTATTTAATATTAACATAAGATCAATTAATAAAAAATCGCTCTATACCCATCAAATAATCACGAGGACTCTAACTCTCCCTCTATCATTCTTGCTACTCCTGATGGTTACAGCTTCCTTGAACTCTCTAGACCTCCAAAAAATCTTCTATCATCTTTTCATTCTTCTTATGGGGTATCTGTCTACTTTATAAATCTCTATTTACTGCTTCCATTAATACTTTTAATTTTTCTTCTTTTGAATGTCTTGTTGTATCTCTTAAGTCTTCTTCTCTATCTTTTTATATTGCTGTAATCTTTCGCCCTTCTTCTTCTCTCACTTTATTTTTAGATGAATTCTACTCACTCGCTGAATCTCTCTACTCTTTTTCTATTCCTTTCTACATCTCTGGTGATTTCAAATTGCACTTCAATAATTTATCATGTTCTTACACTCGTAGATTTAATGATATTTTGTCTCTTTCTAACTTAACTCAATATTGTTCTTTTCCTACCCATACTTCTGGTAACACTATTGATTTTGTTATAGCTTCATCTTTTTCTAAGCCTATTAATATCTCTGCTAGTTCTGTTCCTTATTCTGATCATCTTCTTATTGAATCTGTTTTTTCATTAGATTTTCTTCCTTCAAATTCATCTATGTCTATTTCTAAAAGATGCTGGTCTTCTCTTAATAAAGATATTTTTCTTCAATCTCTTACTGAAACTATTTTTGATACTACCTTATTTTCTGATGATGATTTTGTCTATGCTTTTAATATCTACATTACTTCTATTCTTGATAAGTTTATTCCTCTTAAATCTTTTACTTATAGGCTCTATTCTCGTAAGGCTCCTTGGTTTGATTATGCCTGTGTAGTAGCCAAGAAAAGTGTTAGAAGACTGGAGAAAGCCTATAGGTTAAATCCATCTAACTCTCTATTCTATCTATGAATCTGAATTGATTAATTATAAATATCTACTATTCTCTAAACACTCTACTTTTCTTAGAAATTCTATAACATCTGCTTCTATTGGGGTATTGTTAGACAAGGCTGTGTATTATTAATATCTCCAGGCCTGTACAATCTCTATAGCGAGAAGGATAGAAGATCTACTTGGAATATTCATTGGAAGCGTGAATATTAACAATATAAGATATGCTGATGATACAGTTCTTATAGCAGATTCAATGGAAAAACTGCAAACAATTGTTTCCAAACTGGTTTTTCAAAGTGAAAGGCTTGTAAATTTATATCAACGTAACAGAGTGCATGGTAATCAGTAAAAGAAAAACCGCCCCGATCTGCTCCATAATCATTAACGGTAAACAGGTGAAACGAGTCAACAGCTCAGAAGTCTGATTACCTCAGTTTGTAAATGTGATATGGATATCAAAAGAAGGATAGCTATGGCGAAAGATGCATATTTTAAAATGAAAAACATCCTCACCAACAGTAAAATCAGAATACCAACAAAATTAAAACTGTTAGGTTGTTACATTTTTCTTGTGCTAACTAACGGCTCTGAGTCTTGGACAATTTCTAAAGAAATGGAAAGAAAGATTACAGTTGCTGAGATGTGGATTTTGAGAGAATTATAAAAATTTGATGGACCTCTCATACTTCGAATGTATTAAAACAGTCCGGTTACTACAGATAATCCGACGGGGGCAGTTAAAGATTTTTGGTCACAATCATGCGGAAGGAAAGAATGGAAAATCTAACAACTACTGGAAAGATTGCAAGGAAAAGAGATCGCGGTCAACAACGAATAACATTCGTGAAGTCCTTGTGTCACTCTTGTTGAATATCGCCATATTTCAACTACTACAAAGTGTTAGAGATCGAGTTTTGTGGAGGTCAATGGTTGCCAATGCCCTGAAAGGATAAGGCACGAGAAAAAAGATTGTAACCATTGTAATTCAACAAAAAATTTTATAACAACTTTTAAATCTGTTTAATTTTATAATTATTTATATAGTATAAATATTTATATAGTATAAATATAAAAAGTTGAATAAAAAACAATGACATTTCTTAAATTAAAATGCATTATAATTTCTTGTTTTTTAAAACGTAATAGCAATATTAAACTATTTAGGTCTATCACTAAAACAATATAAATATATATATTTCAATTTTTCGTACAATAAATTTCAGTTCATTATCAAGAACTCTACAAAGTTCATAAATTTTTATTAATATTTACATATTAAAATAGTTTTTTCGTCAATCGTTTATCATAACCAGTGTTGAATACGGATTTTTTTATTTGTCCGTTTATAAAGGTGTGGAGTGACTTTGTTACTGCGTGTCACACAACTATTTTGCATTTATAAGTTTAAAACTTTTGCCCGACACGATAACAAACTGTTGTCACCTAGTGTGTTCGTGAAAATTGTTGAGTGTGGATACCAAAACTTCGAATACATCGGGTTGACAACAACTAAAGGCCTTAGAGACCTGCTGCTGATATGATTCCAGTTTGCTTGAATAAAATAAAAAATATAGATAACACTTTCCTTGCCTGTATGTGCCTACTAAAAATGTTTTTAAACCACGATTAACAGTTTACATCACTAGCAGTGCATCTGTACTTTTATCCCTTTAAAATGTTCAAAACGCTACTTTTTCTGTCCATTTCACAATTTGTTGCTATCGTCAAATATGATAATAAATAATAAAATGTCAACAAACATCGATGCGACAGAAACGGACAGACATTTACGGGAAACCAAATTAGTGTAAAAATATTAAAATAATCCACATACCAGAAAATATTTTTTTTCAAACTCATTTAAAAATCAACTAACGTAAAAACATGGAATGTAAACAGACCAATTCCTAATTGTTTTATCAAAAATAATGAGATATCAACAAAAATCTTAAGAAATTATATGAATAATTTTATTAAAATTGATAATATATTTTCAACAGAAATTTAAAAACACTGGGTCACAGACATTTCACAAAAAAGCTGTAAGCCTGAAAATCCGTAAGCGCCTAAAAAAATATAATTTACATAATTTAAATATTTTTTAACATGTCAGATATATCACAATAAGTGCTGTTCAATAGCATGGGCAAATAAATGACAATGTAATTGTGATAAAATTACATTTAGATTTTGTGCAATCTTAAGCTCATGAAATTAGTTTTTTAACAAAGATGCAAAATCATCTTTTTCTGACAGAGGAAAAATATCTTTATATCTTTCTACTGAGCATAAACCTTTGACAGACTGTTTTATTAAAGTAAACAAAACTCTTGGTGGAATAACTGTTGATTGATTTGGCAACTCTCTCATGACGTCATCATTTTTCCAACTATTATATACAAGGTTCCTCCATTTTGATATAGCTTTAAAATGATCTCCAGAATAATAATTAGGTGAAAGTTCAATAAGAGCAGCATTTTTTCTCAAAAACATTGAATGGGTCAAACCAGCTCCATGCATACCAACTAGAATATCAGACCATAAAACATATTTTAGCTGATCTCTCATTTCAAAAGCATCAATTTGTGAATCTTTAATTGCAAAGATGTTAGAAGGCAGTTTCAACTTTAGGTAATTTAACAATCCCACTTCGTTAGCAATTTTTCTTGAGACAGTACCACTTGGATTTCTTGGATGGGCTAAATAATCCCTTCGCCAAATTAAAAGTATGTTAAATTTTGTACAACCATGACTATGAGTTTCATTTAATCCATAAGCATCTAAGAAAAACTTTCTAAACTCTTCTAATAATGGAGGATTAACACCTGACATCGATATGCCTAAGGGGCTGTTGTATCCTAATATGCCCCACACCAAGTTTTTGTAAAATGTTTTCATTGGTATGGTAGACAACCGCTCTGTCGAATTAAATAAATGTGACCAAACAGAATCTAAAGCCCCAAAAGGATGAGCATCAACCAACAAAATATTGATTTCAAAAGATGATTTATTGAAAAATTCTTTTAAAAGAAATGCATTATACCAATCAGTTAAAGAATGATAAAGGTTAGCATATTCATATCTGGTGACAGCTATCGTGAAATCATCAATAACTATATAATCATTGAAAAAAAAATTATCAATTTCTTTAGTTTTTAAACTTGATAACCAATCATTCAAATGATTTTTGGAATTAAAATTATATGAGGGTCTGACAGGACAGCTTTTTACAAAACAGCCAAAATCAAATGAATAAAATTCTTTATCTTCAGATTGCATAACAACACTTGATAAAGATTCTCCTCCTTTTTTTGAGCAATGACAATAACTCTTGTCGATTCCTATATCCTGAGCGTGCAAGAAATTATTATCAAAAAACCTGAACTGATTATTGCATTTGAGTTCCAATTTCCAATGATTGAACAAATCTGGTCTTGGCACGTTTAGTTCGTTTATATATGCTCCTTTTTTCCAATATTTTCTAAATAATTTGACAGGTTTCATCTCAAAAAATGTAGTATTTACAATAGCTATGACACTTTTATTTACAAAAAAACTAGCCTCAACCTCTCTGGTGTATTTTGAACCTGATGGTACAATCAGGCTGTCAGTCTGAAAGTTATTTTTCACAAGCCCAGGATTATCAGCTTTTCCAAACACAATTATTGCAACAGGAGAATATGAAAAAAAATTAAATGAATCTAAAGTGTAAGAATTCTTAGAAAGATACAATTTTAAATTCAAAAAAACCATCAATAACAGTGATAGACCAATTAAAATCACAAATTTTTTTTTGGCTAAATATTTCATACTAATATGTGAAAATATTTTTAAGAATAAAACAACTTCAAATATAATTAATTAAATTTTATAATTGATAAAAAAATCATTATTTGCCAAAGCACGCGTACTGGAATCATTAAAAAAATGTAAAAATAAGAGTATGAGAATAAATTTTTGAACTTAATTAAAATTCTATATTTATAGCAACTAATTTAGTTCAAATAACTAGTTCTGGTATATAAAAGTACAAAAGCAAATTCAATTTAAAGACATAATTAACACTCTGCTAATCTTTGATTTATATATTGAAATGAAATTCTAAATATGTAGATGCCTCCAAATAGATTTGATATTTATTAATGTATGCTTTAAAACAGCTTCTTTCCAAATTAGTTGCATGGACTGAATTGAAGAAAACAACTTAAAATAACTGAGAACCACTTTATCTTTATTTGTTTTCGGAATTTCCACATGATATTTTAGATTCCTCCCCTATTTTTCATCCATCATTAATCCATTGATCATTGTGTCAATTTTATCTGGAATGATGTATTATTTTAAATAAAAACAGTTCAGCAATTTATTTAAGCTTTCTAATAAAAGCAATTTTATAAAAATTAAAATAATTTCAAAGTAGTTTGTGGGCAAAATTATAATGGATTGTAGCATAAACATGAAGCCCAAAAAGACTTATTTTACGTTCACTCTATTAAAATGTTAAGCATATATTTAATCTTTTAAACTAATCTATATTACCTTAACCAACTTAGAGTCATTATAAAATCAGTGAGACAACATTCTTATCATTGGTAAAAGCGCCCAATCTTGTCTTCACAGGATCTTATATGTATATAGAAAAACAATGCTTCTGATTCAAATTTAATGGAATATCTGTCTAAACAGAATTTTGTTAGATTCGTTTGAACCGAACCAGTTAAGAAATCATAGGTTTCAATTCTAGATTAAAACCGAAATCCTGGAATTCCCCTATGATTTATTAACTAAGTCAAACGAATCTAAAAAGATTCTGTTTAGACAGATACCCCATTAAATTTGAACCAGTAAATAAATACCTTAGAGTTGAATAAATTTAGTTCACAACGAAAATATATCAACGTGTGAAGTGGTTTCAGTAAGGTATATTTCCAGGTTTATTAGTTTCTACAGGAACGCCATCTCCACCAGTTGCCTTTCCGTTTACTAGTGCATCAATGGCTATACTAAGTTCCGTTTCCGAATATATCTCATCCAGTTCAGTCATAGTTGGTATACCTTGAACTTCTGACAACGCAGCTTCAATAACAAGACTCTTTGTTTGATAGAGTTTTACATAGTGTTCAGTCCATCTTTCCATTTGAGATGCACGATCTTTATTTATTGTACCATCTTTTGACTTGAGTGGAACACATCTGCTAACAATTGGTCATAAAGCTTTCCTTATACCTTCATACAACCCCTTTGCATTACCAGAAACAGCACAAGTTTGAATATTTTTACGGAAATCTTGCCAATATCTTGCAAGTTTAGTGTTTTATTTCTTGCATCTCTAAAAGTCTGTAGAATGCTTTGTGTTGGTTCTCTTTTGTAAGCTATCAGAGCTTATCTTTTGTATTTTGTAGCAATTTCTATTTCTGACAAGTTTGCTTCATACCAATCCTCATTTTTTATAGCTTTTTTCCTCAGAACCGACCATGATACTTGATAGATGAGATAGCGCATAGATTGCCAACTTTCCTCATCAGTAAAACTGTTTTCAAGTCTTTTTTTCAAGGATCCATGTATGTGTCAATCTAGTGTGGCCAATTTTAATTCTATTTATCGCTGTCTGGAATCGCCTTTCAACAGTTATTATCTTTGGTCCCTTAGGTTCAATTTTTGGCGTTGATTTCCTTAGAAAGCTTTTGCTTTTACTCCATTCTTGTTGCCACATCGATGCCATGTATTGGTTGATTATCACCTTGATATCAGAATATGGTATTGGTATGTTTGAGATAGGGAGGCGATGAGCCAGATTTGCAGCTTTATCGGCCTTTTCATTCCCTTCTATTCCTATGTGGCTCGGTATCCACACAAGTTTTATCTTGTTGTTATTTATTGTCATATGTGTATTTATAGAGTTTTGAATTTGTGTTATTAGTGGGTTGTTGGCTTTATGATTTTCTATTGCCATCAAACTGGATAGCGAGCCAGCAAAAATCATGTATTCTTTGTTGGTCTCATTTATGGTATGATTGAGGGCCATTTTTATTGCTGTTAACTCTGCGGTAAATATTGATGCATAGGTTGGTAGATGTTGGAATAATGTTTCCTTTGTGGTGGGGATGACAACTGCTGATGATGTAGAATTTCCCATTTTTGATCCATCTGTATATGCTTATGGGGCTTTTGTCTAGTATTTCATGGTATATGATTTTGCATAAATTTGGGTTTTTGTCGATTTCGTTTATTGAGAGGTCTATTTCAGGTGTTTTCCTAGCCCAGGGTGCCACTTCTGCCTCTATTTCCCGCATTATTTTCATTTCCCCTATTTTTTCTAGATGCTTTTCAACTCTTTTATTTATTGTAGAGATTGCTTTTGTTGGTTTTCTAGTCGAGTTATTTGATGTTAACATGATATGTTTGTAGGCCGGATTATTGATTTGGGTTTTGATCTTCAAGAGATAATTTAGTGTCAATTTTAATTTTCTTAGATGTCTTGGCGCTTCTCCCGCCAGGACATGCATACTTTTTGCTGGCGATGTGCGAAAGGCCCCAAGACATCTTCTTAATGCTTCGTTAATAATAGGCTCTATGGTTTTAATATATGAGTTTCTTGTTGCTCCATAGGTCTGGCAACCATAATCTAAAATGGCTCTTATCGTAGCTTTATAAATTATTAGAAGGTTGTTTTGATCTGCACCCCAATTATAGTGTGATATTGTTTTAATTAAATTTAGGGCTTTTTGACATTTGATTTTAATTTTGGTGATGCGAGAGATGAAGTTTAATCTATTATCGAAAGTAACTCCCAGAAATTTATATTCTTCTTTAAATTTTATTTCATTATTTTGGAATAATATTCTTGGGTATTCTTTTCTTCTTTTTCTGGAGAAAATCAGGCCATATGTTTTGGTTTTTGAGAAATTTATCCCATTTGTTGTTGACCACTTATCAATGTCTTCCAATATTTTATTTGTTTTTTTTCCATATTGTTTATTTGTTTGTCTTTGATGGTTATTGCCAGGTCGTCCATGTGTAAACATGTCAATATACTTTTTGGAAGTATGTGGTTGATTGTGTTGATGTTTAGGCAAAAAAGGAATGGAGATAGGATGCTTCCTTGGGGTATGCCCATCTCCAAATGCATGACTTCTGACAGAACATTATTCACTTGTACTTGAAATGTCCGATTTGATAAAAAGCCTTCTATGAACTTGGGTAACAATCCTCTTAGGCCTGCTTTGTGTAGATTGTCCAAGATTCCATATTGCCATGTGGTATCGTATGCCTTTTCTACATCAAAAAAGATGGTTAATGCCTGTTCATTGTTGGCTAAAGCATTCCTTATGTAAGTTTCCATTGATATAATGTGATCTATCGTTGATCTACCTTTTCTTCCACCGCATTGGGTATTTGTTATTATGTTATTTTGGTTGAGATACCAGATTAATCTATTGTGAATTATTTTCTCGAAAATTTTGCATGTACAACTGGTTAAGGATATGGGTCTATAGCTATCTGGTGACTCTTTGGGTTTGTCTGGTTTATTGAAGGAGAGCACTATTGCATGATGCCAGATTTTTGGAATTTTAGAACTTGTCCATATGTAATTATATATTTCTAAAAGTTTTTCAGCTGCTATTGATGGGATGTTTTTAAGTATGTCATATGTAATTTGGTCTTTACCAAGGGAGGAGTTCCGACTGTTTTTAATTTCACTTATCATTTCCTTGAAGGTTATTGGTTGGTTATAAATTTCGCTGTTGTTTGATTTGAAGACTAGGATGGTTTTTTCTTTGCTTTCTTTATGTACTATGAAAGGATTCCTATGGTTTTTTGCTAAAAATTTATTTTTGAAGTGAGTTGCCAAAATATTCGCTACTTCCTCATCTGTTTCGTATTCTTTGTTTTGGTCCTTTACGTGATGTACATGAATTTTTGTTTCCCTGTTTCTAATTCTGTTAACCATTCTCCATATGATCTTCATTGGAGTGTTGCTTTTCATAATATTTACAAACTTTTTCCAACAGTTTAATTTTTCCTGTCTTATAATTTTTCTTGTCATCGCTTTTGCCCTTTTATATTCAATTAAATTGCTTGTGGTAGGACAATTTTTAAAAATTCTTACGTGTTTAAGTTTATTTTTGATTGCTGCTTTGCAATTTTCATTGAACCATGGATTTATTATTTTTTTATTTTTGTTTTTTACTACTGGTGTTGTTTGATGGATTAGTTGCATTATTGTTTTGGTCCACACCTCCAACGGGTCTTCTGTTGTGATCTCCCATGTTATGAAGTGGTTTATACAAAACTCTTTGAATAGCTTCCAGTCCGTTTTTTTTGAAATTTAGTTGTGTTCCTCAGTCTAATCTAATCTGAACTCTTTTAATTTTGACGATAATTAGGAAATGATCGCTACCGTGCTGATCACTGAGAACGGACCAACTAATATCATCCTTTATTGATGATGAAGCCATTGTAAGGTCTATTGTAGAGAAAGAATTTGTCTGTTCATGAAAATATGTGGGGCCAGTAGGCTTTATTAATTGGATATCCCCTCGTGTTATTATTTTTTCAAAGCACTTGCCTTGTAAGTTTGTACGTTTGTTCCCCCACAAATGACTGTGACCATTGAAATCTCCAATGAGAATCAGAGGTTTGGAAAGATCATTGAGGATCTTTAGAATCTCTTCTGTTCTTGTCAATGTGTTAGGTGGCAAATACATATTACAAATGGTTACGGTTTTGTTGGTTGTTATTTTTGTAACTATTATGTTTAAATTTTGATTAATTTTAATTTCTGATTGCGTTATTGTATTATTAATATATGTTGTTATTCCACCAGCTGAATTTGTTTGAGATGGTTCTGCTGCTTTTGAATAGTTTACATATTGTTTGATATCTATTTGTTTATTTGCGTTTAGTTTTGTTTCTTGTAAGCATATTATTTGTAGTTGTTGTTCAGCTATTAATATCTGTAGTTCTGGGAAATTGCTTTGTATTCCTCTGATATTCCACTGTAGAATTTTGATTTCTTCTTCTGTACTGTTGTTGTTATTATTTTTTGCTTTGAAGTTTTTATCCATGTTTGTTGTTATAAGTATGATTGAGTATTTTTGTTTCGTCCGTTGGGGGAAAAACATCATTATCGTCTTCGGTGCTGCTTATTGTTGGTTGGCAGTATGTTTTATTTTGATATTTGAGCTTGTTGTCATTATTATTTTTGTTAGTTGAGTCTTTATCTTCATTCTTTTTATAAACTTTGAGTGGCTCTGCCGGGATCAAATTGCAAGATGTGCTTTTGTCAGCCTTCTGAGGACAATTTTTGGTTATGGTTGCATATGTTTTTTGCTGAGTTGTTTTTTTTAATATTTGTTTTGCTTCCGGGATGGCGATTTTATTCATGATCTTGATTCTTATTATTTCTTTTTGCTCTTTGTATACTCGGCATGATTTGTCATAGGTCGTGTGCTTTTCTCTACAGTGATAACAATTTGTATTATTATTACATGGCTTTTCTCTAGTATGAGAGTGTCCTAATTCACCACAGTTACTACAAACAACTCTTTTATTGCTACATATATTTTTATGGTGACCATATATTTGGCATTTGGTACACCTCATCGGATTTAGAATATACTCTCTCACTTCTACTTTCTCATAGCAAATCACCATAGTTTTTGGGATTTCATGTGTTTGAAAGGTTAGGATATAAGTGTTGGTTTTAATAAGTTGTTCATTTTTTTAATGGTGATGCTTTTAACATCTACTACTCCTTGATTTTTTAGTTCTTCTTTTATTTCCTGTTCAGAACAGTTTTTTAATGATGCTGTTTTAATTACCCCCATTGAAAAATTTAAAGACCTATGAGGTGAACATTTTACATTTATGGTGCTAATTTTTGATATTGTCTGTTTAAAGACCTATGAGATGAACATTTTACATTTATGGTGCTAATTTTTTATATTGTCTGTATTTTTTCTCTTTGTTTTGCGTTTTTAACTTTTACTATTATTTTATTTCTTTCAATTTTTATATTATCTACGTCTCCTATTTGTGCATAAATCTCTTTTTGAACACGGAAACAAGTAAGTTCAGTTACGTCGTTGTCTTTTTCTGCTTCGATTACATAGAAGACTGGACTTACCTGAAATGTTTGTTCTTCATATGTTGGTTCAAGTGAAGAGACTCTTGCTCTTTTGGAGGTACCTTTTTTCTGGGAAGGCGACATTTCCCGGTGACACAAGGTCACCTTAGAATAGGCGACTCTTCTTTTTTTAAAGCAGTATTTATAACCGAAATTATTAAAATTATTTAACTTTAAAAATAAGTTTTTATATTATTACGTATTATTATTAGGAAATTATGCTTAATACAAGCAAACGATAATCATATTTATAATTTGAAACAAACAATTATTTACCACAACGCGGGCGATAATCGAACTTGTATACAAATAACCTCAGAATAATGAACAGAATAAAATTTTACCCTCCGAAAAATGCTTGAACATGATCTATAACGCCATCTGTCTGCCTCACGTGACGTACTGCAATGTTGTTTGGGCCAGTGCGTATCAAACGACCACCAACCCCGTCAAGATGCTGATGAAGAGGGCAATGAGGGTCATCACGCTGTCCAGGAAGCAAGCGCACACCAATCAACTATTAGTCGCCACCAACAATTTAAACTTTGACAAATTAAATCTTTATTTTGTGGCAAATTTTGTTTTCAAGCAACTTACAAATAGGCTCCCATCAATTTTTAATAATTATTTCATATTTAATCAAAGTTCTAGACAAGTTAAGTATTTATTACCAAATAAATCAAAGACAAATACTCTGTATTTGCATGTTGTATACAAGGGTCCTAGAATGTGGAATCAAATTTTGAAAGATGGTTTTTGTTATAAAAATTTGTCTGCAATCTTTAAAAAGAAATTAAAACTGTTTCTGATGTTGAATGACCAATGACCAACCGTAAATCAATATAGATATGGAGATCTATTTTTCAATTTTTATTTGCGCCTTAATTGCCATTGTTTAATTCACATTTCTGTTTAACTTTTAGAACAATTTCGTTCTATATATTGCTTAAATATATACATAACAATGTAATGTCTATCCCGTTTTTTTCTGGATAGATACCAAACATTG
>NW_008705459.1:721377-739095 GCF_000326865.2 Helobdella robusta | reverse complement strand
TGATCTTGATTCTTATTATTTCTTTTTGCTCTTTGTATACTCGGCATGATTTGTCATAGGTCGTGTGCTTTTCTCTACAGTGATAACAATTTGTATTATTATTACATGGCTTTTCTCTAGTATGAGAGTGTCCTAATTCACCACAGTTACTACAAACAACTCTTTTATTGCTACATATATTTTTATGGTGACCATATATTTGGCATTTGGTACACCTCATCGAATTTGGAATATACTCTCTCACTTCTACTTTCTCATAGCAAATCACCATAGTTTTTGGGATTTCATGTGTTTGAAAGGTTAGGATATAAGTGTTGGTTTTAATAAGTTGTTCATTTTTTTAATGGTGATGCTTTTAACATCTACTACTCCTTGATTTTTTAGCTCTTCTTTTATTTCCTGTTCAGAACAGTTTTTTAGTGATGCTGTTTCGATTACCCCCTTTGAAAAATTTAAAGACCTATGAGGTGAACATTTTACATCTACGGTGCTAATTTTTGATATTGTCTGTATTTTTTCTCCTTGTTTTGCGTTTTTAACTTTTACTATTATTTTATTTCTTCCAATTTTTATATTATCTACGTCTTCTATTTGTGCATAAATCTCTTTTTGAACACGGAAACAAGTAAGTTCAGTTATGTCGTTGTCTTTTTCTGCTTCGATTACATAGAAGACTGGACTTACCTGAAATGTTTGTTCTTCATATGTTGGTTCAAGTGAAGAGACTCTTGCTCTTTTGGAGGTACCTTTTTTCTGGGAAGGCGACATTTCCCGGTGACACGAGGTCACCTTAGAATAGGCGAATCTTCTTTTTTTTGGCAGTATTTATAACCGAAATTATTTAAATTATTTAACTTTAAAATTATTTTCTATTATTACGTATTATTACTAGGAAATTATACTTAATACAAGCAAGCGATAATAAAGTCCTGACCGTATCTACTTCACAGGAACTCCAGTTAGAAAAGCTTCAAAGGCAGCTTAACTAGTCCAAACTAGATTGAAGCAACTTTGTCAACAATATACCCACGGAGAAGTGAATATGCTGGATTTTCTAAGAGGATAAGCCATAATCTAGCTACTATGAAGCTGTAAGTAAATCAGTAATATTTCATTTGCATATTTCTATTTTGACTATTAATTACTATTATATTAATTCATTTTATAATTATATAAAAATATATAATCGTATTTAATAATTTGACATGCAAAATTTTTTTGTTGCAGTTGACAAGACCCTAAGAACAACTGTTCAACGAGTTGTCAAATTAAAATGATTTTTTTAATTGTTGTTAAAAGTTAAAATCTAAATAAAAATTGAATCTAAACGACTAAATATTATTTTAGGCAATATGATAAACAAAAGGATAAAATAAGTTGTTAGCTGATGAAATGAAAATAAGATTTCTTAGCAAACAATCAAAAAATAAAAAACAAAGAAATTTTTGATATTATAGAAATTAATTTAATGATTTGTTGTTTAATTGTTTACTTTAATAATTTTATGTATATATATATATATATATATATATATATATATATATATATTAACTCAGGTCAAGTACTTAATAACACATCTGATTATCCAGACCGATACAAAAACAATGTCGTTTACAATTTCATCCATCGTGCATACAAAATATCCTCTGATATCAATATTTTTAGAACGGAATTAATTCGGATCAAACAATTTTTAATCAATAATAATTATTCGAATAAAACAATCGATTCTACAATCAAAAATTACTTGCAAAAAATAGATAATCCAATAACTCCAGTAATCTCAACAAAAAAGGTAATACCGTTATATTACCTAAACCAGATGCACAACTACAAAATGGATGAATCGCAAATTAAACGAATCATCTAATCAAACGTTTCGGTCTGTGACGACAACAGTCGACTAAAATTCATTATATACTACAACACCAACCGCACCTCAAACCTCATCATAAAAAATAGCAACAATCAAACTTTATCTACGTTAGAGAGGACGAACGTCGTGTACCGATTTACATGTCCTATGCCACACAGTGTTGTGGAAAGTTACATCGGCCACACGCGTACTACTCTTTCTCGTAGGCTCACTATGCATTTACAAGACCATTAGAGACCATATGTCCAACGAGCACCATATGCCTCTTACTAGGACCATATTGGATTCAAATATAACAATACTGGATTCAGTATTAAATACTGGACGTCTCAAAATTCGCGAAGCCCTGTACATCAACAAATACAAACCAACATTAAACAAACAATATAATATCCTTCATACCCTTCAATTATTTTCTCAATATCGTGAACTGATACCAACGATTGCAGTCGAAAACAAGCCAGCAGACGTTTCAGTACCCACACGATACGAATATCGTTCTAAGTCTGACAATTTTCGACCAGTTAATACACAGTTCTTAACGTCACGTCCGAAATCCATGGTCATCACGTCACTTGCTACCTTATTCAATAACTGCTAAATTATTTTATTTTATGATATTTTTATATTTATATTTTATTACTTATCTTTCTATAATACTTATTTTAATAACGTTATTTTATTTTGTTTCAAATTTTATTTTTATCTTTATCTAAATTATTTATTAATTATAATAATAAATTTTAATTTCTACATTCACCTTTTTTTATATCGTCTTACTGACTTCCACTTTTAATATCATCCCGCCACGAAACACTTGTTTTTCCCGTCTAACTGAATTGTTTTGTTATACGTTTCTACACAATTTTATTTACTTATTTTCATAATTTTGTTTTAATTTCATTCGTTTAAAACCGATTATTGTTTTATTGCACAATTTTATTATTGCACGGTAACATTTTTTCATATTTTACATTTTCATATTTCTAATTTTCTAATTACAACGTCATAATTTCATTTCTTGTACTTTTCATTAAATTTCTTGATTTAATGTTTAAATTATAATTCAATTTTTGATATTTCGTAAAACCAGGCTCTGATGATGACTGTATGTCGAAACAGCGTTGTAAGCCTAGGATGACACATAATGATAATAAATATGAATTAAAACAGCTTTGTGTTGTCGAAATCCTTATTAAAAAATTAATTAATGCAAAATGGGCAAAAATATTTAACGATATTTGCATCAAAGAAAACCTCGTTCTAATATATATATATATATATATATATATATATATATATATATATATATATATATATATATATATAGTGATTTTCTTTATTTTTTAATTAATAATGTTCATTGTTTCGATAATGAAGTTTTTGTCTCAAACGTTGTTGACTTCTATCGAGTTGAAGAAGTGGTAGCTGGCGTTAAAATTTTGAAAGATGAAATTGATATTATGAAAACTAATAATTTAAAGAATGAACCTGTTGAAAAATTTCAGTTTCGTGAAATAATTAAAAAGGATAAAAAACAAGGCTGTATTAATTTTCTAAAAATTCTGACGACTATCGGTTTGTTGGATAATTGTTCGGTTTTTGTTGGCTTCAATTTAGCAAGAATTCCAACCGTTTTAAATTGGCTTAATTGCAATTTTCAAATGATAAAAAATGATATTAAAACCATGTTGGATATACAACGAAAAGTTTTAATTGACACAATGGACGTAAACAACAAATCTCTATTGGATAGTGTATGCAATATCGTATCGTTTAATAAATAACAGAGAAATTAATTATGCTAAGGCATGTTCAGAAAATATGCCAGTTGCTAATGATTCTGTTTCAAACCTCACAATACCATGCGTAGTTTTAAAATCCAATTCTTATATTGCCAACACTGTCACTGCCGTATCATCAGAGAATGTAAAAGTTGTGTCAGATGTCAAGCCTAAGGAAAACTGGTACGACTCAACCGCTCAAAGTTCCCAGTGTGAATCTCATGACGATGAATTTCAGCCAGTTTTGAACAAAAAAAAAGAAAAAATCTGCTGCTTCTCACCGGGTAGGCAAAATGAATCAGCCTACTCCTAATGTTATTGAATAAGCCCTCAAAAGTGTTCGGCACAGGCGCCAACTGCCCTTTAAAGTCTTCTAAGGTAATTGAAAAAAAAAAATTACTTACTATATGGGCAACGTTCAATCGTGCACTAAAGATGTCATTGAAAATCACTTAAAATCAAATGATACTGCTTTCAGACATTGTTTCCCAGTTGTGCGTAAAAGAGACCCGGAGGTTAATACAGGTGATATTATCGCTGAATCGACTGCCTTCAAAATAGTTTTGCCTGTTAATGAATTAACAAAATTAAAAAATCCTGACATTTGGCCAAAGTACACATTTCTTCGTGAATGGGATTTTTCGTATTTGAAGGTCGAAAAAATGCAGAAGGTAGTAATACCCAAAAATTAACAAACATCAAACATGTCGACAACAAATAACAATTTCTACAGTTCCGAGATTAACCTGATGTTCCATCAAAATGGTCAAGTTGTAGATCCTGACCTTAATATCCTTAACGATTACTCCTACGTTTGTTCCCAAATGTTGCCTGAGAACGTTAATTCATTTATCGACTTTTATAATTTTAAAATTTTTCATGTAAATAGTCGGAGTTTATTAAATAAGTTAACTGAACTAAATATTTTGATTGATTTGTGTGGGGGAAAATTGGATTTGATTGCTGTTTGTGAAACTTGGTTGAATGATGCCACTGTTGATCTTGTTAACCTATCTAATTTTAGTTTTGTATGCAAGAACCGGTCTGGTAACGTTGGTGTGGTTGTGGGTTTATTTGTCAGAAATGGATTGAGGCTTGTGGTTCGTGATGATTTATTATATTATTTTTCTTCATTTGAATTATTATTAGTTGAAATATTTGCTAATGCTAACACAAACGTTTTGATTATTGTTTTATATCGTTCTCCGAGTTCTGATGTTATTTTGTTTTTGAGTGATTTAACATTCTTGCTTCTAAAAATCAAATATGGCTCTTTCAAAGGTATTTATATCGTTGGTGATTTTAATATTAATTTAATTAATGATGACTATAAGCATGTTACAACTCAATTTATTAATTTATTGAATTCTTTTGGTTTTAATTCATTAATTTTAAGTGCAACGCATGTTACTATCAATAATAATTCTTTACTTGATACTATTTTTACTAATAACATTACAAATCATAAGTCTGGTGTCATTTGGTCTTCATTTTCTGATCATTTCCTAATTTTTACATTTTTCCAGCATTGTCTGCCATTTGATTTTTAATTAATAAATTAGTTATTGTAATAAAGATTTTCGGATAACTTACATAACTTTGAAAAAATGTTTTTGTACTTTGTGTAAGCTATTTTATCAGACATAGACCTTGAACCCAAAAAAAATTGACGTTGTAAAGAACCTTATAGAGGAAATAACCAAACCCTTGGAGATCCAGGGTTTTCTCTTATGTGATAATTTACGGGATGCTTTACAATGTAGAATGACTGCATTTCTAATAATATCAGTATATATTTTATATGCCAAATCAGTATTGGAACAGTTAAAGACAGGGCTCCAGTCATAATTAACAAGATACATATTCAAAAACTTAATATTAGAACTGTATTTCAAACTTTAAAATCATGTCAATAGAGATATCCGTCTACGCGTAATGTAAAAATTGGAAAATGGAAAATATTGAAAGCCATTTAATATTACGATTGATGGACATTTCATTATGGATGATACACAATTATGTAATCACTTCAACAATCATTTTTCATCAGTAAATAATGTTGCTGACGCATTTCATTCTTCTGATCATAATTTTGGTTATAGGAAGTATATTGATCGTGGTGTTTCTGAATCATTTGTTCTGTTTGAATGCCTTCCATATGAAATTATTGACGTTGTAAAGAACCTTATAAACACTCATAGTTGCGGTGATGACTTCATTTCTAATTTTTTATTAAAAAATATTGTTTAAAGTGTTTTGTTACCGTTACTTCATTTAATTAATTTATCATTTAAAAATGGGCATTTTCCTAGCTGTCTCAAAATTTCGAAAATTTTACCCTTGTTTAAATCTGGTGACCGTCACTGTATTAATAATTATCGTCCAATTTCGGTACTTTCTAGCTTATCTAAATTGATTGAAAAAATTACCTTAAATCGTCTTATCAAATTTTTTAATTCTTATAATGTAATGTGTTTGAATCAATATGGATTTCGTGATAATTTATCAACTGAATTTGCTGTTATTGATGTTGTCAATTATATATCTCTTGCTCTTGAATCTAAAAAATATTCTATCGGTATCTTCATCGATCTTTGTAAGGCTTTTGATTCTTTAGATCATAAAATTCTAATGTCTAAGTTATTTTCTTATGGGATTCGTGGTTTAGCTTGTGATTGGTTTTTCTCTTACTTTAATAATCGTTTTCAGTATGTATCTGTTAATAACTCTAAGTCTTTCTTGTCTCCAATTACATATGGTGTTCTTCAAGGTTCTATCCTGGGGCCGTACTCTTCAATATTTATATTAATGATTTTATCAATTCGTTTAGTATTTGCAGATGATACTACTCTTTTGTACTCTCAATCAGATCTCCATATTTTAGTCTCTATTATTAACTACGAGTTGAATCTTATTTATGATTGGGTGGTTTCAAATAATTTACGTATTAACCTTGATAAAACTTCATTTATATTATTTAGTCCTAAAATTAAAACTAGTATTGCTTTTTCTATTCTTTTAATAAATGATTACGCTCTTAAGAGAGTTGAATCAGTTAAATTCTTAGGTATTATTATCTCTTCTAACTTGTCCTGGTTAGCCCACATCAAACATATTTCATATAAGTTATCAAAAAACTTAGGTCTAATTTACCGCTTAAGGTATAAATTTCCAAGCTTTGTCTTGCTTACTTTATATAACTCCTTCGTTTTACCTTACTTGACTTATTGCATTTCTGTTTGGAGTTTAGCTCCAAAATCTAAAATTAATTTTGCTTACAAACCATCCAAGGAACCGGCTACATCCAATTTGAAGAATTCTGTAGCATCGTCCTGAAGAAAATGAGAGATGATGAAGACGAGAGAGAGTTGAGAGAGATGTTCAAGTCACTGGACAAGGAAAAAAGAGGGAAGGTCAACACGAACGAATTAAGATCTTCATATTTTGACCTTATCTCAGAATTTCTTTCTTCGAATTCTTTTTAAACTTCATAAATTTGACCATGTTACTCCTTATTATCGTTTAGCAAATATTCTTAACATTAATCAATTGCATATCACTTATCTTTTTTTTTCAAAATATATAAACTAAACTATTGTCGGTCTCTTTACAATGAATTCGCTTTGTTTAAATATACTGGTCGTGACTATTTACGTTTTACTCCTGATTTTCGCTTTCTTAAACCTAGGTCAAACTTTTTTCTCAATTCAACTTTATCTTCGTCAATGCGCCTCTGGGATACTTTACCTATTAATGTTAAAAACTCTCCGTCTCTTGATATTTTTAAATCTTCACTTAATCAACTCTTTTCAAAAATCATTTCACGCTTGGCTGAGCTATTTGCTTTCCACTGTTGAATATATATATATATATATATATATATATATATATATATATATACATATCTTCATATTCATATATATATATATATATATATATATATATATATAAATATATTCATATTTAGTATTTGATTTTAATTTATATATATATATGCATTTATGTGGGTGTATGCATGTGTGTATGTTTAATTGAGTGTTTTTTTTTTATGTATGTGTATGTATTGAATTTGTGGAATATATCAGTCATTTTTTTAGTTTATATATATGTATTTGAGTTTCATTTGTGTTCAATTAACTTAAAATCAAGTTGCACAATTTTCAATTTTAGTTAAGGTGATCAGCACATATCATGATCTCCTGTGCTTTGGCCAAATAAAATTAAATTCAAAAAATTCCATTCAATATATATAATTTTTGATAGAGAAATGAATTTAATAATTTGTTGTTTAATTGTTTACATTAATAAT
This sequence comes from Helobdella robusta, assembly GCF_000326865.2. Classification (NCBI taxonomy): domain Eukaryota; kingdom Metazoa; phylum Annelida; class Clitellata; order Rhynchobdellida; family Glossiphoniidae; genus Helobdella; species Helobdella robusta. Next base: position 731,126 of record NW_008705459.1, on the reverse strand, counting down.
TTAATATATATATAATATATAAATATAAATATATATATATATAAATTTATTTTATATATATATATTTTTACAATATTCAATAAATTCTACTGAATGTTTGGCGTTAATATGTTTGTAGTTCGTTTTTTCGATTTTTCTCACAAAAGATTTTGGTGAACGTTTAGTTTATTAAAATTCAAAATAAACTTATTTTCCGAATTCATGCTGCAAATAAGGCCATATTTCGATTCCGAATGAATCATCATCAGTGCGATTTAGTTTATATAGAGAAATATTCACTTTGTCAAAGTGAACTTAGATGGAAATTAGGTGTCAGGTTTCTTTATTGGCAGGCCCAACTTCGTTAGTTTCCTTTTCTTCATCGATAGCATCATATTCTTTGTTTTCATTGTTGATTAAGCGCCGGGTTTGGAGTAAGGTTGTCATTTTTTGTTGTATATTTATTTTTGGTTTATTGATGTTAATTAGGACTGCTTATGCAATATAAAGATGCGTGTAGTTGCTGTTCTGGTATATTACTTTGGTGTTGCTGTCGAGGATTTCACGGCTAATAGTAATTGAGTGTGTTGAGTCCAAATGAGATTTGATAGCACCACTCTGTTTATACATCGTAAGCCTTCTAGTCAGTGAGGTAGTAGTTATCACGATATATAAGTCATGTTGACGTGCACAGCCGACAAAGTGGCAATTAAATTCATATATTACGTGATTAAGCTTTAACACAGTTATCTCTAGGACTACAGTTGTTTTTCAGTATTAGGTGAGACGTCTTTTTATTGTTGTAATAAATTCGAAGTTTAACTTTACTATTTGGGTTGGTTTGTGTGACATTTTTATTGATGATATGTTTAAGAATAGCTTCATCTACTTTGTATGCAGTTGACATGTGATTTCTGTAATACAATATGATGTCGTTATCTTGGTTGTTGGTACTAGGAAGGTTATTGTTGTGTAGTAATTTTGCTTTAACAATCTTTTCAATAGAATAAGTCTTATATCCGTTGTTTACAAGCAGGTTAGTGACTCTTTAATTCAGCGTCGCGATTTTTAATATGGGTATCTTTGGGCACATCTGCAGAATGACAGACGACAGACTGATCAAAAAAGTACTGATGAGAAAGAGGGACTGGAAGAAAAAAGTTGGAAGACCTGTGAGGAAGTGGATGGATGATATCACGGAATGGACGGGGGTTGGAACATTGGGCTCAATGAAGATGGCGAGGGAAAGAAAAGGATTTTGGAGAGATAGAAGAATACCATCGGCCTCAACGGTCCCTTAAGGGATTACAGAGGATCATTGAATGAATTGAATGAATAAATAGGGACCAAAAACTCTGGAACCGAAAATTCCAATATAATGAAATTTAGGACCGAAAACTCCAGGACAGAAAATTGCTATATAGTAAAATTCGGGACCAAAATCTCCGAGAACAAAAATTTCGAGATCGAAAATTTCTATATAGTGAAATTTGGGACCGAAAACTCCGAAACCGAAAATTCCGAATATCAACGGAAACACCGGCAATGGAAAGTCGTCAGGTCACAGTCTCTTCCAGAAGCGTACCAAATAGCTAGAAGAAATTGTCAAGGCATAGAAGGATGGTCATGAAGTAGAAGTTGTCTACTTTGATAATGTACCACTTGATAATCTTCAGGGTATTTTTTACATTTAAAATGTTTATAAAGATAATTAGCCCAATGTTTTGATAATTTTACTCATATTTTTAAAGATAAAAAAGGTTCCTAAAGTGACGTTTTGAGACCTTGCCATCATCATTGCTTTTATTTAAACAAAGAATTGAAACTGGACGTGTTTAAGTACTCAAGGGTAATCAAGGTATTGTTTTTTTGCATGTTAATTACCTTTAATATTATTTTTTGTTTTTACCAATTGTTATGTCTTTTTAGGTGACAATATTGAAACCTTACCTTCACCATTGCCTTCATAGCAAATTGATGCAGACAAAGTACACAAGGTTTTATTTAACATTAATACCATATGATAATATATGATAATACGATATTATCTTAATCAATGCACTTAATTCTGCAGATTATGAAGATTTTTCTTTTGAGGCCTTGCCACAAAGATTTGACACTGATGAACCACACATAGGTATTTTTTAACCATTTTATAAATGTTATTTGTGAACATCCATGATTTAATAATTTGCTAAAACATGTTATTCTACCATGTACTATGTTTAAAATTGTACCAGTATTTACTTAAACACATTTTTGAATTTAATTTCTGCAGGTGATGAAGTTCTTTTTGGTGAAATTCCTGATGCATTGCCAACCACTCAACAGTCACAAGAACTAGCAACGGAATCTTCATCATTGCCATGTTCAAAGCTTATTTTCCTTAGGCTTTTAAATTAAGAGACCAACCAAAAGGAGCAACACTGACCTGTTTAGGCATGCCTTCAAAACATTTTAAATCCATATCATTTGCTTTGAAACCAACAAGAGAAAAGCAAGAACTGGTGTTAGAATGGTTAATTGGTAGTGGATAAGTTTGGTTTGCGCAGTTAAAATTGCTAAAAACTGACTTGGGCAAAACTTGAGTTTCAGACCTACCTTGTTTGTTTACATTCACTATCTCCAATAGAGTAAAACAAGCTCCTCCTACTAAAATAAAATATATATATATATATTATACAAACGTAACCTAACCCTAACCTATTTTATTGGTTTTTTACTATTTATTAATAACTCAATATATTACTATTGTTAACATATTTAAATACGAAATAAACGTTTTAAAATTCTTCTAATTTAATCTCAATCAACTTTTTGCATATTAGTGGGAAGCGCTTTTGTAACTCTCTATTCACCCATTGGAGATAGTGATGTAAACAATCGTAAATGTAAACAAATTTTAAAACGTAGTAGGTCTGAGACTCAAGGATTGCCCTGACTTGGGTTACGCCCGGTTTCGCCACTTACTCGTACAAAAAAAAACAATTAATTAATTTATAAAACGAATGATCTAGTAAAAAGTAAAATAAATAATTTACTTACCAAAAACAAGACAATCGTAGAAAATAAAATAAACATTGGATCTACGAGATTTGATGCGGATGAGAATAGATACATGTAGCAGGAGTAAAACTCTGTGGAAAGCCGGAAATATATTGTGTTGCAAATTAAGATTGAAATAAAGAGCTACATGAAAAAAGTAAAAAATACATATATATATAATATAACATAAATGTGAAACTCTATATTATCGTTACATATTATCATGTGAAAGGGGGTCGTAGCAATTTTTATAATATTTGATATTTTCGCAATCTTCTTTTTTTTTAAACAAACATGTTTCGCAGGTTACGTGACCAATAGTAACTCAATTATAAAAATTGCTGAAAATTGTTTGGAGGATCAAAAATATTTATTAACGGAAGAATTTTCCCAAGATCACATGATAAATCGATCAACTTGCGTGGCACTTGGCGCAACCTCAATAAACTTTTAAACAGGAATAACAACTAACCTTGCCTCAATAGTTCTGAAACTGCATCATTGGTCAATAACTTCAATGATTATTTTATCAACAAGATCAATAATATTCATAAAAACATTGCACAAAACATTGGTTTCATCAGGTGATGCTGATTTGGATAATGTTATTGCCTCCGCCTGTAACCGCTTCGGGTTTTTTGATATCACACCTGATGAGATCCAAAGCATCATCAAATCCTCAAGCAATAAAACATCACTAGTGGATCATTTTTCACATCAATTGATAACAAATTGCATCAATATTCTATCTACGGCCATTTTCATCTTAACGAATCTCTCATTTCATAGCTAGTTTCCTGACAGCTTTAAAACTGCACAGGTTTCTCTACTCAAAAAAGAAAAGAATTTTGATAGATCTGATCCATCCAACTACAGACCGATATCAAATCTATCTACCATTTCCAAAATTATTGAACGGGCAGCATTAAAAAGGTTACAGCCATACATTTCTCAACATCCAAATTTCGCACTTTTCCAGTCAGCTTACCGTGAAGGTCACTCAACAGTAAACAAGTAACAACCCTTGCAGGGCTAGACTTGTCGGCGGTTTTTGATACTATTAGTCATGAGATATTATTAAAACTTTTAAACGAGGATTTTTGTCTGGCCGCTAACAATTTGTCAAAATATCAGAATATGTGTCACCTACAATTCAACTACAACATGATGTATCCCAGGGTTTGGTCTTGGGTCTTTTACTTTTTACGTCATATATTTCTCCGATTCATAAGATCATCAATAGGTACAAAGTATGCTACCATCAATATGCTGATGATACACAACTTTTCATTTAATTGGATATCAATAATTATTTACCAACTGTGAATACCATCACTACGGGCATCGCTGCCATGGAGAGGTGGTTTCTTCTTAATAATCTTCACTTCAACTCAAATAAAACAGATGTCATTATATTAGGCTCATTTCACTCAATCAATAAGTTAAAAACCTGACATCAATCAGGGTTGGTGGTTGTTAACGTAACATATGAACGCCAAACATTCGGTAGAATTTATAGAATATTGTAAAAATTATGGTCTATTACCAACATTTACTCGAAGTTCTGCGACCAACCGATGCAATCTAACAATCGAACAAGATCGCGAGCAGCGACTGCTCCATCTCTCTCGAGAATTAGAAGTTAAAAGGAAGGTAGTTCTAGATTTGTCCAATCAACTAACTGAACTGTTGAATTAATGGGATCACTGTGATGTTGACTGCAGTGTCAAGAATGAACTAAACTTATGCCGGAAAGAATTTATAAATGCATATAAACAATCATCAAAACTAAAACTTCATAAAAAACTGACCAACCTGATAATCAAAGGAAATAACAATATTATGAAAGATAGATTCATCAATCTTAACCACCACATACTTACAGACAAGCAAAAAGCGTTCTTAAACTTGGGTTTAAACTGCCACTATCTAAAAAACCCAACAAAATTGAGAAAATCATTGAGATTGAAAAGTTAATGATGTCTATAGCTATATGTCTATGTCTATAGTTAATGATGTCTATTGTTTCTTAGCTTCAAGCTGAAGCTAAGAAACAACGCGGTAGTTTTCAAAGCAAGCTACTCACTGACGAGATGAAAGATGCGGCGAAACAATTAAGGAAAAATAAAGATATCGTAATACGACGCGCAGATAAATCTGCACAATATGTCATTATTGGCCGAACCGATTATCATGAAAAACTCAATGATGTTCTCAAAGATACAAAAAAGTTCCAAGTAATCAAAAAAGATCCCACTCCTCAGCTAAAAACTAAACTAAACACAATAATTAAGAAATAAAAAAGCACATCACTGACGACAAACTTCCATCACTTATAGGCGAATACTCTCCTGGCTACTTATATGGGAATATAAAAACGCATAAGAATAATCATCCCATCCGACCAATTATTAGCCAAATTACAACCGTCACATACCCTGTTGCAAAATTCTTGAACAAAATTCTAACCCCATATATTCCAAACAATTACACACTACAATCTTCCCGTGAGTTTATTAATCTCCTCAGCATTAATATACCATCCAAATTTATTGCCTCTTTGGATGATGAATCATTATCCACAAATGTACCAATTCATGATACAATTGACATAATTATCAACACCGTTTACCACTCAGATATGGTTCCATTGAGCAAACCGAAAGCACAACTGATGTCCCTTCTTCAAATTTGCACTACCGAAGCACCATTCCACAGCCCCACAGGCAAACTTTACAAGCAAATCGATGGTGTCGCTATGGGTTCCCCACTTGGCGTCCTATTTGCCAGTTTTTACTTAGGACATCTGGAGAATGAGACCTTCAAAAACAATGCAAATTTAAAACCAAATATCTACGCTAGATACGTTGATGATATCTTTGTCTCCTATAACGGTCCTGAACAAATCACCCAACTTCTTGGTACCTTAAACAAGTCAAAACTAAGATTTACCATTGAAATTGAAAAAGAACAACGTTTACCTTTCCTTGATGTGTTGGTCACCCGTGGCGAAGAACGATTCAAGGCTGCGGTCTATGTCAAAGAAACAAATACAAGAATTTGTTTGAATGGACAAAGTGAATGTACCAAACAATTTAAAGACAGCACAATAAAATCATTTGTAAACCGGGCATTCACACACTCTTCCGATATTGAAAATCGCGACACCGAATTAAAAAGAGTCACTAACCTGCTTGTAAACAATAGATATAAGACTTATTCTATTGAAAAGATTGTTAAAGGCAAATTACTACACAACAATAACCTTCCTAATACCAACAATCAAGATAACGACATCATCTTGTATTACAGAAATCACATGTTAACTGCATACAAAGTAGATAAAGCTATTCTTAAACACATCATCAATAAAAATGTCACACCAACCAACCCAAATAATAAAGTTAAACTCCGAATATATTACAACAATAAAAAGACGTCTCACCTAATACTGAAAAACAACTGTAGTCCTAGAGATAACTCTGTGCTAAGGCGTAATCACGTAATATATGAATTTAATTGCCACTTTGACGGCTGTGCACGTCAACATGACTCATATATCGGGTTTACTACTACCTCATTGACTAGAAGGCTTACGATGCATAAACAGAGTGGTGCTATCAAATCTCATTTGGACTCAATACACTCAATTACTATTAGCCGTGAAATCCTCGACAGCAACACCAAAGTAATATACCAGAACAGCAACTACACGCATCTTAAAATTGCAGAAGCAGTCCTAATTGACGTCAATAAACCAAAAATAAATATACAAAAAAAAATGACAACCTCACTTCCAACCCAGCGCTTAACCAACAACGAAAACAAAGAAGTAATAAAAACTAGCATTGTAAATAGTGACAAAGAAGAATATGATGCTATCGATGAAGAAAAGGAGACCAAAGAAGATGACCAGACAATAAAGAAACCTGACACCTAGTTTCCAAAATTCACTTTGACAAAGTCAATCTCCATCTAAATTCATTTTGACAAAGTCAATATTTCCCTATATAAACAGCAGAAAGCACTGATGATGATTCATTCGGAATTGAAATATGGCCTTATTTTCAGTATGAATTCAAAAAATAAGTTTATTTTGAATTTTAATAATAAACTAAACGTTCACCAAACGTTCACCAAAAACTTTAGTGAGAAAAATTGAAAAAACGAACTACAAACATATTAACGCCAAACATTCGGTAGAATTTATAGAATATTGTATATATATATATATATATATATATATATATATATATATATTTAGGAACGAGGTTTTCAGAAATGCAAATTTCATTGAAATTGTTTGCCCATTTTGCATTAATTAACTTCTTTATAAGACATTCAACGAGGCGGTATTGTTTGAGTTCATATTTATCTAAAACTGGAATAAAGCTAACAGCGCTGTTTCGGCGTAATGCCTTCTTCAGAGCCTAAATATTGTTTAAACATATAATTTAATTAAAATAAATGTCTAATGTAAAATGTGAAAATATAGAAAATAAAATATGTATTAAATTGTGAAATAAATTAACCTTGTTGTAAATATCATAATAACTAAAGTTTATGTAGATTATATAAATAAAATAATGTAATTTAAATAAAATGTTTAGTAAAATAATTAAAATATAGAAATTTTATAAAAGTTTTAACATGGTTGAACAAACGTTGGTGAAAACTAATTACGAATGACATGTGCGCAAAATATATAATATTGCTGTGTATGCGTTGTGAATACAACTATTGCGGTTGAATATGTGTGATACGAGTTTCCACATCAGACCTACGTATACATAGTTAAATATAAATACATATATGTACATGCAAGATACATGTCGATGTATAGATCAAATATTAAGTATCACATAATATATCCAACGACGCAGTGACAGTTGTCGGATGACGCTGGGTCACAAACTGCGTGTTAATGGGTTGAAATGTATTCAACGTAGAATGATATTCATATCGTTGTGGTACACGCAGATCCTGTGGATTAACCCCAATGGCTACAGTAGGTGTGAGATCGTGATATTGAGAAAACAATTGCAAAATGTGATCAAAGCTGTTATATTGTTTATTGAGTGAGGGTTTATGCTTGTTGATATGAAGGGCTTCTTTAATTTTGAGGCGAACTGGATCGGGTTCATAATCAAGGACCGTTGTGTTGGGATCCAATATGTTCCTCGTAAGCGGTTGATGATGTACCTGTTCCATATGGTCCTTAATGGCACCATTCTGTGTATGCATGGTGAGTCTTCTAGAAAGAGTAGTTCTCGTATGGCCGATATAACTCTCCACAACACAGTGTGGCACGGGACAAGAAAATCGGTATACGAGATTGGTTCTCTCTAGTTTGTTGGAGGGACGTGTGTTGTTATTTTTAACGATAAAGCTGGATGTTCGGTTGGTGTTGTAATAAATTATGAACTTCAGTCGGTAGCTTTCGTTGGGAACGGAGACATTGGATTTGATGATACGTTTGAGCATTGATTCATCAACTTTGTAGTTGTCATGCATTTGATTGAGATAATATAGAGGTATAATTGTTTTTGTAGAGGTTGGAGTTGTAGGATTATTTGTTTTGTTGATATAATGTTTTATGGTATTATCTATTAATTGGTTGGAATAGTTGTTGTTGATGAGAAACTGTTTTATGCGAATCAGTTCTGTATTGAAAATATTGATATCGAAAGAGATTTTGTATGCCCGATGAATGAAGTTATAGATGACGTTGTTTTTATAGCGGTCGGGGCAATCCGAATGATTATTTAAGACCTAACCAGAATTAGTCGGTTTAACATAAACCCTCGAAGTTAGCTGTTCTTCTTTTTCTTCAATTAAGCAATCGAGAAAGGCCAATTGTTTTTCGGTGCTAAATTCGATGGTGAATTTGAGATGGGAGTTGTTCTGAAATATATTCTGTAAGTTGTAAACATCGGTGACCTTTTTGCAAATGATGAAAATGTCATCGACGTAGCGTGCATATATTGGGGGTCTGTTGGTAGGGTCAGCAAATATCCTTGATTCGAGATCGGCCATATAGAATTCTGAGAACAGCGGTCCCAACGGAGATCCCATTGCAACACTATCAATTTGCAAATGGAGAGAACCGTCTGGAGCAACAAACGGAGTTTCAACAGTACATAGTTTCAGAAGTTCGATGAGCAGGATGGGAGGAATGTCAAGTTGTGGAAGTGTTGGGTGATTGTAGATGTAATTAGAGATGATTTGTATGGTATAGTCGATTGGAACGTTGGTAAATAAACTTTCAACATCCAACGAAGCCATATGTCCAACGCACCGTTTGTTATCATTAATGATATCAATAAATTCAAAACTTGATTTGACTGAGTAGGTGCGGGGAACATATGGCTCCAGAAGTTTGTTAACAGCCTTTGCCAATAAATTGCTATCATAAAACATTTTATTTAAATTACATTATTTTATTTATATAATCTACATAAACTTTAGTTATTATGATATTTACAACAAGGTTAATTTATTTCACAATTTAATACATATTTTATTTTCTATATTTTCACATTTTACATTAGACATTTATTTTAATTAAATTATATGTTTAAACAATATTTAGGCTCTGAAGATGGCATTACGCCGAAACAGCGCTGTTAGCTTTATTCCAGTTTTAGATAAATATGAACTCAAACAATACCGCCTCGTTGAATGTCTTATAAAAAAGTTGATTAATGCCAAATGGGCAAACAATT
>NW_008705459.1:708036-721327 GCF_000326865.2 Helobdella robusta | reverse complement strand
ATATATGAAATTGAAATAGAATAAATTACGTTGAAATGTAATTAAGAATATGTGAGATAAGAAATTAAATTAGAATAAATAAAATATGATAAGTTAATTAAAATATATAAAATAAAATGACGATAAGTAAACAATATTATATAATATTTGCTGTTAAAATAGTACATAATTAAAATATTTCATATAACAACGTGATGTTGTTCTTACCTATTGGTCGCGACACCTCAATTTGAGTTTCTTGGTTACAATAATTGAGTTGTGTTATCTTAAGCCTTATTCGGCAGGCTACTGACGAGTCTCGTGAGAGACCAAACGTACGTCTGGCCTATGGCGGATAATGGTTTACCAATAATACTTTTTGCGACTGAATGGGTTCTTAAACCTTGTAACAACGTGATGTTGTTCTTACCTATTGGTCGCGACACCTCAATTTGAGTTTCTTGGTTACAATAATTGAGTTGTGTTATCTAAAGCCTTATTCGGCAGGCTACTGACGAGTCTTGTGAGAGACGAAACGTACGTCTAGCCTATGGCGGGTAATGGTTTACCAATAATACTTTTTGCGACTGAATGGGTTCTTAAACCTTGTAACAACGTGATGTTGTTCTTTCCTATTGGTCGCGACACCTCAATTTGAGTTACTTGGTTACAATAATTGAGTTGTGTTATCTAAAGCCTTATTCGGCAGGCTACTGACGAGTCTCGTGAGAGACGAAACGTACGTCTGGCCTATGGCGGATAATGATTTACCAATAATATATATATATATATATATAAACTTCATTTCATCATCATTTTCGGTCTTACACAATACCTCAACTATAAGGAGCCCTATAAGATCAACATCGACGGCAGCAGCATTGTGGAAAGCTGGACAGCAAAATTTCTTGGAGTGACACTCAACCACATGTTATCATTCAAGTGCCACGTCTCTAACATCGCAAACAAATTCTCAAAAGCAATTGGTATCTTGAATAAACTCCGTCACATTTTGCCCAGAAATTGTTTAAATACCGTTTACAACTCGCTCTGTCTGACGCATGTTACATATTGCAACCTGGTGTGGGCATCGGCGTACAGAACAACAACTAACCCGATCAAAATTCTTATGAAAAGAGCGGTTCGTTTGATAACAAATTTACATTTTCGCGAACATGCAGACAGGCTCTTCAAAGCAACAAATAATTTGGATTTCGATAGTCTTCATGAATATTGTGTGGCGATCTTTGTATACAAACAGCTGTCGAACCAGTTGCCATATCTTTCAACGGATACTACAAGCCAACTTAGTCGACTAGATTTGTGCAATTCATGGCGTCGAACAAGAGCAAGACCAACATAATGTTCTCTCATGTGTACTGCGTCGGACTACGAATATGGAACAACCTCATGAAACGAGAATTTTTAAATCGTGGTTTTAATATTTTTTCTTTTAAAAAAAAACTTGAAAACATTTTTGTTATCAGATTGATAAGAACGTGCCATTCAAACAAAATATTAACGTTTAATAACTAATAGATACCCAAGCGTAAACATTTTTATTCTTAGAAATAGGTAATTTGAGCTATTTAATTGTGCCTACACAACATTAGTTACATCACTTTTACCAATTATCGCAATAATTAATTTAATTAGAATATTTGTATATTAGTTGCCGAACATTTTTGTTTAAACATAGAAAACTTTTATATCAGTTACGGAACATTTTGTTAATATGGAACATCTCTGTTTAGGTGGTCTTACCAGATGAATTATGTATAAATTTTATTATGGTCATCCAGCTTTCTTTAAATTTTTTAATTTTGAGAAACAAATATATATATATATATGGACATGATGCTGCGGTAATATAGAATAATATCTTTATCATTATTATTGTTGTGAATGCTGTTGGTAGTATTGTTATTGTTATTATTGGCGTTATTGTAGTAGGTGTTGTTTTGGTTACTATAGTTGTTGACTATGATGTTGTGATTAGTATCTGGATTATTGTTGTTATTATTGACTTCATCGTTGTTGTTGTTGACAATGCTTTCGTTATAATTATTAGTATTATGAATAATATTGTTATAGTCATTATTGTGATTATTGTTGTTGTTATCGTTATCGATATTAAGATTACTGTTATTGTTGTTGTTATTAATGATGTTATAGTTGGCAATGGAGTTATCATTATCAATAGAATGATTATTGTTGTTGGTGATAATATTGTTACTGGTAGTTATTATTATTGTTGTTACTGATATTTCTTAATTTAAATTTAATTAAGTATATATAATATAAATTATATATATATATATATATATATATATATATATATATATATATATATATATATATATATATATATATATATATATATATATATATATATATATATATATATATATATATATATATATATATATATATATATATATATACATACATCGTGGCTATTGTATTGTTTGTTTTCGCTCTGCTAGAGATTCTCGATTTTCGGAGTTTTAGTGTTGATTTTGTTTCTGAAAATTTGACATATTATTGCAATTAAATTCTAGATACTGTTTTAATTTAATTCAATATTTAAAGTTGCGTATTTTTGGCATTTGAATCGAATTTTCATAGAGTTTATTTAGTCACGTGTTAATTGCAGTGTACAGTTTTGTTCCACCTGTTATTATGAATACACGTCAAAATCCAGGTAAGAAAGACGGTGTACTTACGTTGAAACAGCTCAATCGAGTCCAGCTGCGATTTTATAGTGACGTGGTTGGCACTGATGGCATTAACTTTTTCATCAAGTGATTTACTGATTTCATCAATCGATTTATTCAACAGCCCCAAATCAGTTTCTTCCAATTTAGTCTTAATAGAAGCATTAACATCGTTGAGTTTGTCTAACTTTTCATTGAACGTAACTTTTATGTCATCAATAGATTTAGATAACAATTTCATGTCATAAACGTTTTTTACACATTTATCACAGAACCATTTAATGTTACCGTTTAAACGTACAACTGAATAAACCTAGTCAGACATTGAATCAACATTAGCCGTGCACTCACACTGAAAACATTGAAAGTGCACATCGGGAAAAAAGTTAAATCAAGAGATAAGCGGCCTCAAGTCTAAAATGATGAGATCTTTTGCTAGTGTGGTCAGCACTGAAGTGAAACAGAGTGCTAAGATCATCAATGAAGATCTTAAAAATGTCCGAAAAACACTAAATGATGTTGCCGATGCTAAAGAAAGAGAGGCTAATGCGATGCTGCTCAGGCTGGGAGAAGGCCTTGATGACAAGGATCGGGTCACAAAAATGATTGCAAAATTGACCGATGACACTGTCAACGGAAAAAATATACTGAAAGTTTTTAGATTGGGTAAGAGAGGTAAAGGAGTTGTCAGGCCAATCCTCATCAAGTTTGATGATGTAAAAAGCAAGGAATATTTCTTTACCAATTTGTACAAACTCAGATCTTTGAACGATGATTTTGCACACGTCAAATTGATTCATGATTTGACTGTTGATCAGCGCAAGAAGCTGAAAAGAATTTTAGATGATGCAAAGGCGAGAGAAACCAACTGTAAAGAGGGTTTTTTATACAGAGTGCGAGGGGAGGTGGGAAGGTGGAAAATAGTGAAATTTCCGGTAAAAAAAGAGTCAAATTAATAAATGGTAGAGTGGGTTCGTGCTATGATTTGTTTGGATTAGTTAAAAATAAATTTCATCACCTAACAAACAAAGGATCTAATGTTAAATCACTTACGTTCGGAAAGTTTTCTTTACAATTTAAATTTTCAATAAATTTATCAATTTCGAGTTTAAAAAATTTAATTTTAAGTTATTAACAGTATTGGAAAATTTATTTAATTAATAATTTTCAAATCCTGTTGTATTTCGCCGACTAAAGAAAGTGAAAATGGAAAACACTAATCCTAACATAACCGCACGGACAAAGAAGGTGACCAATAAGATGAGTGATATTGCGGGATTGCATCTGTGTGAAGGTTGTAGGAAAGTAAATGAAGAAAGAATAAAAACACTGACTAATTATGGGGAGGAAAGATTGCTTGTTGCTATCAAACAGTTGGAAGAAAAAATGGCAAATGAAGTCAGATGTCTAACTCAGATGATGGAAAAAGTCACATTTAGAGAAGAGATGCTAAAAGAACAGATGAGGGAACAAACTAACTTGAAGAATAGTCTCAATGAGGTAAAAAATCAGGTAGCCAAGGAAGAGGAAATGACAAAAAAGTGGAATGAAGTAGTTAAAGGTAATTTTGAGAGTTTGACAACAAATGTCAAGGAAATACATTCATCGGTGCTGGACACAAAAAATCATCTGGATGTTGCTAATGAAAGAAATATCCGTCGAAACAATTTAGTCATTTTCAACATACCAGAAAATGAAAGTTTTTCTTGGAAAGCAGATAAAAAGAAAGTGCTTCAATTGTTGAAGGAGATAACTGATGAAAACTTGGAAAAGGAGGTTTCAAATGTATTCAGACTTGGTAAAAGGGTGAATGATCAAAAGCCAAGGCCTATTTTAATTAAATTATTGAATTTAACTACTAAAAATCTGATACTAGAAAACTGTTTCAAACTGAGGAGGAGTAAATCATTCAATGGAGTCTACATTAACCATGACCTTATTAAATTAGATAGAGATATTTGTAAACAGCTTCTCGATGATAAAAAGAAGAAAATTGCAGAAAAGGACGACATTAATAACTGGATATTTAAGATAAAAGGACAACCAGGTGAGTTTCATGTATTTGTTTTTAAAAAGACAAATTTATAAAGAGATCAAAGTCAAGAGAAGGCAGTGAGTTTAATTATAATCATCCTAGTATGGTAAAGAATCCTAATGATGTGCTTAATGTTTTGTATACCAATGTTGATTGTCTCACAAATAAATTTTCAGAATTGAATCTATTTTTAGATGCATCGGATTTAAAGTATGATTTAATAGTTATAAATGAAGTAAACCCTAAAAATGTTAAAAACTCTTCATGGAACATTAACGAATTTAATTTGCCTGGATATAGTTACTTGGTTTCAAATTTCTGCAAAGCAAGTTATCGAGGTATTATGTTATATTACAAAATCAATTTGCAGCTGTTTAGTGTTCAACTGGATTCCATATTTGATGAATATTTGTGTGCCAGGATTAACGTCAGAGATCAAAATTTAAATTTAATGATAATTTACAGAAGTCCTAATTCAAGTAATGATAATAATGACAATCTCATTGGTGTCTTGAATGAGTTTGGTGATTTGTCTGGTAGACATCTTGTTTTGGGTGATTTTAATTTTCCAGATATAGATTGGAAGCTGAGAGTTTGTGCAGGTTCTGACTACAAGATTGAAAATAGATTTTTGCAGCTTATTGATGATAGGTTTTGGCTGCAGCATGTCAACGAACCAACAAGATATGGAACTAACAGTTGTCCTCATGTTTTGGATTTAATTATCACGTCTGAAGATTGCGTATCAGATTTGCAGTATTCATCTCCTCTGGGCAGAAGTGACCACTTATTGATTTCATTTAAAATTTTTGATTGTTCAATTTTGCACAGTAAACCTAGGAAGAAGTTGTGTTTTAATCTTGGACAGTACGATGCAATTAACAAATATCTTTCTAGCATGTTATCTGTTGATACAACTGTGGATGTAGACCAAAAGAGCAACGTAGAAAATTTATGGCAAAAATTTTGTTTTTTGATTAGTGAGGCTACTTCAAAATATGTTCCTATGAAAATATGTGGTAGCTGTGTTGTTAAGCATGTCAACTTTAAACTGAGGCGACTTATCAAGCTTAAGCACTACTATTGGAAAAGAATCTATAAATATGGAGACGTTGACTTATTGCAGAGTTTCAGGTCTACGAGAGATAAAGTTCGAGCAGAATGTAAACAGCTGGACAGAGATAACCAGAATTTTATTGCCAGAAACTATCATAACAACCCAAAACTGTTCTGGAAACAGGTGAAGAAGAAAATAACAACAGTGGGCAGGGTTGAAACACTCAGAGTACAGAACACAGATCTCACGGGTGATGATGAAAAAGCCCAAGCTTTGGCAAAGTTCTTTTCATCGGTTTATAAACTTGACAATGAGGTTAATTATAATGACTCGTTATATCCATTGGTTCCGGCTGCCGGAATGGATGACGTAGTGTCTAAAAAGATTTCTTTATTGGATAAGAACAAATCTGCAGGGCCTGATAATATTCATCCACGGATATTGTTGGAAAGTAAAACAGTTGTTGTTTCTGCAGTTAGGCAAATTTTTCAATGTTCACTAGATACCGGTATGATTCCAGCAGATTGGAAGGCTAGCATAGTAATACCAATACACAAAAAAGGAAGTAAAAGTTTGATTAGTAACTACAGGCCTATTTCTCTTACTTCTGTGTGTTGTAAAATGATGGAATCAATTATTAAGGACTTTATTTTTTATCAGTAATGACTGGGAATATGTATGATTGACTTGGATTGATTATTTCATTACCCATTTTATGGTTGAATGCATGTGCGTATTTCATTTATAAATTTTTTGGTTAATTATATTTTATATTGACTTCACAACTTTCTTATTATTATTATTGTTTTTCATATGAGTGTTTGGTTTGTTTTTATTGATTGGTAAATAGTTAATGAAATTTGTAGGTTCTAATATAATTATCTGATATAATAATTAATGATTCATGAGTAGGTGGGTATATGAGTTGGTATATGGGTAGGGGAGGTTAAGGAAATTAGATGGATGCATGAATGTTTGTTTATTTTTTCTATTGCATGGGAAATGTGTAGTTAATTTTATGCTATTCAGGTGTAGAATGGGATTAATGGGGTTAGATGGATAAAGTATTTTATTATATCTTGGTTTATAAGTTTGCATTTATGGTGACACTCAAGACACTGTTAGTGTTAATTTATTGTTTTTGGAAATTATTTTCAATCTGCCATTATTTATTGAGTAGAAAGACCCCAGTGTTATGAACTTGGTTTTATTGAAGTTGAATTGTTGATTGCATGTGGTAAGGATGTTGATGTTTGAAGGAAGATCTCTAATGTTTGATAATATATAGCTTTAAGTTTTATCTGCATATTGATGGTAACGTATGCCATAATTTTCAATGATCCTGCCGATAGGTGAAATATAAGCTGCAAATAAGAGTGGTCCAAGTAGAGACCCCTGAGGGACACCATGAAACAGATGGACTATTGGAAATGAGTGTGTGGATATTTTGACAAATTGACTGCGACCAGGAGACGTAATTCTTGACTTTTAAATATTCCATATAACACAGAATTGCAGTAGTCCAATTTGGACAGTATCAAACACCGTGCCAGATCACTAGCCGAAGCGTTAGAAAGAAACTGTCTAATATGTCGTATTTCTCTTAAATGATTATTAGAGGAGTTTGCTATAAATGTAATGTGATTTTAAAAACTTAATTTTCTATCTAGGACTAATCCAAATGTCTTTAGTGTTACAGATATCGGGACTAAGGTGTCTCCTAGTTGGACTGATGTTATGTACATTATTTATTGAGTAGAAAGACCCCAGTGTTATGAGTTTGGTTTTATTGAAGTTGAATTGTAGGTAGTTATGTAGGAACCATTCTTCAATTGATGCGATGCATGTGGTAAAAGGTTAAAGGTTTCTCTTTCTCTTTTGCGTTTGCTTCAGAGGTTTCAACGACAAACACACACAGCGTATATGAATACGCGTGCAAACCACGCATCATACACATGGCATATGATAGGCGGAGATCTCTTTGTATTCGAACCCAGTCATGGCAATAGAAAGACCAGGCACCTTTAACCATTGAGCCATCACGATGTTGATGTTTGAAGGAAGATCTCCAATGTTTGATAATATATAGAGTTGAGTTTTGTCTGCATATTGATGGTAACGTGTGCCATAATTTTCAATGATCCTGCCGATAGGTGAAATATAAGCTGCAAGTAAGAGTGGTCCAAGTACAGTCCCCTGAGGGACACCATGAAACAGATGGACTATTGGAGATGAGTGTGTGGATATTTTGACAAATTGACTGCGACCAGTTAAGTATGAAGATAGCCATGAAAGGACGGAACCTTTGACACCAAATTCCAATTCCAGGCGACAAAATAATATATCATGACTGATGATGTCAAAGGCAATTGACATGTCCAATCCGGCAAAAATTGTGGTTTTTTTTATTGTTGCATGAATTAAATACATTATCAAGGATATGAAGTAAAGCCGTTTCAGTAGAATGATTGTTCCGATAAGCTGATTGTAAAAGTGAATAATTAGGATGTGAAAAGATGTACGGTTAAATTCTTCTTAAGGCCGCACGTTCAATGATTTTTGATATAGATGTAAGGTTTGATATAGGTCGGTAATTTGAGAGATCAGAGTCATCAAGATTATGTTTTCAAGGACTTGTGCTGTTTTAAAACTATCGGGAAACTGTTGACTGCAGGAAAGATTCGTGAGATGAGAGATAGCAATAGATAGAATGTCGACACATTGAATTGAATGAGAACCTGGTAAGGGAATGGATTCAGTGGAGAAGTCTTATTGCAAGATGATTTGACGATGTTTATGAATTCCGCTGGAGTAACATCTTCAAATGAGCTGAATCGATGACTATGATATTCAATAGCGGTTAGATTTACGTTGACAGAATGTACGAGCTTTTGTTCAATGTTATTGTGAATATTGTTTATTTTACTTATGAAAAAATCATTGAAAGAATTACCAATTAATGTTGTCTTAGACTCATTGAGAAGCGAAAGCCTTTTGTTACGAAATAGTAGCTTGTTGAAATTATGCCATGTAGAGCGCGAATTTTTTGTAGAAGTGAGTTCATTTTGTAGAAGTTCAACTCTTGATTTAAAAATAAAATCTCGAGCCACTTTCTTGGCTTCATCGTAATTTGTTTTGGCTATCCGTGCGTCTCTAGAGAGAAAATTTCTTGATCGTTGGTTTTTACGAAGAAGATGAGTCTTTATTAGAGCATGTTTATCAAGAACTTAAATGATGATGTTGTTGATATGAGAGGCATACTGATGAACCGATAAAGTTGAATATTCTAAAATTGAAGAAGATATTAAATCATTATTGAAGACATTCCTATTTATATTTTTTATATTACGAAAAGAGATTTTCTGATTGCAAATATCATGAAGACGTGCAAGGATGGATGTTGTGATGAGTTTGTGTCGGAATATAAGACTTCAAATAACTTAGTTGTTGATATGATATTAGGGTCGAGGGTTGATGTAATTAAAAGATCAAGAATATTTCCTTTTTCGTGGGAAGACGAATTTACATGCTGAGTGAGATTTAATTCATCGATGACTTGTAGTCCGTTGTTGATGTTGCCCTGAGAGGCAGGAGCATTGAAATCACCGCAGATAATAAATCTTTTGTTTCTTTTGTTAGATGAAAAGTATCATCTACTAGGTCATAAAAATCGTGGATGAAGTTAGATGTAATAGGACCAGGAGGTCTTTATATGATGATGATGTAAACTGGTTGCTGAGTCAGATGAAATTTGACGATGAGTTGTTCAAAACAAGGCGACGTATCTGACGCAACTTTGGTACATTCAATAACATCACTATGAATAAAAGCAATACCACCATCTTTTTTGTCGTTGCGTGTGCCTCGATGTTGATGAAAAACAGAAAAATCTGGCGGAGCAATGTCATGTCCAGCTTTATTACATTAGAATCATCTGAAGCGATCCATGTTTCCGTCAAGCACATGATATCAAGCTAATGATCAAAAATCGTATCGTGAATCAGAGCCGCTTTGCGAGTGGCGGAACGAGTAGACCGAAAGAAACATTGGGTTGATCGCCGATGACTTTAAAATTGAAAAACATGAATGAAAAACGTTTGACAAAAAAAGAACAATTCATACAACATAATACTATATACGGATGAGCTCAAGAGCTCTTTGGAACCAGTCGTCACGGTCTCTAGCAACGCGCTGTCACAGGTGCCCTGCATCCGTTTAAATTTATCTTTGGCACATTTCCAAAGATTTTCTGTGCCATTTGTGTGAACTCCAGTTGGAGCCACAAACCCATATCTGTGATTTACAGTATTGTGTGGCAATCTTGTTGTCCGACTCAGACTATTATAAACGGCCCAGCGATCTGACCACGCAGTTGTTCCTGTTTGATAAGTTAGCAATAAAATATATTTGTCACACAAAAAAATTGAGAAAAAAATTACCAGGCAGTATATGGCGTTGCACTATTGGCATAAGCGTTGCTGCGTCCCACGAGACCAGAGATTCATCAATCTGGACTACGTGTCCTGGCCCACCTATTTTCACTGGGTTATCCCTAACCCACTCTGTGCGCAACTCTCAGTAGAAATTAAACCAGTCAGGCCAAGTTTTGCTCTTATCTATTTGCAGCAGACTTGCAACTGTTGCCTGGCTGATATCTCACATACTCCAGGATTATTTCAACTGAAACAAACGAAAAGAATTGAACAAAACGTAAATAGATTTTTTTTTGAAAATTAAAACACAATGGTAATTTTAAAAAATTCTTACCATAATACACTGGTCTAATTTGAGACGGCTTTTTCCATAAAAGCTGCCGCTTCTTATGATTTTCGTCTTGCCGCAACGAGTAGTGTTGGTGCATAGCCAAATTTTACCATCGCAGGCTAAATTTTAATTTAATTACACGACCACAAACGCAAGTCATGCGTGACGCAAGCAACCCGTGTCGCATTGCCCAATTTATTGCATCGTATGTGTCACGAATGCTATCCATTAATTGGAAAGACGAAACGCCATGCAAAACAGGATAATTCATTTTTTTGTTTAGACGCGACGAGAGCAGACGCGGTTTGTTTTAAAAGTGAAACTATATTTTCAACAGATACATTTAAAATTTTGCTACACATTTTGTAATGTATCATATTTTTATAACTTTTGAGATTTTGTTGTTTTTCTAGTCAAAATTGGTTTAACATTTTGATTTTTTTAGTTTCTGGAATTCTAAAATATGTTTTCGAAATTCGGCATATTTTCACAAGCTTACAACTTTGCTATTATTATTTAGTTTAACTTTTAGTTATACCGTGGGAGGAGCTTGTGCGTTGTTTTTTAAACTGTTGACTATAAATAAATATTGCTTGAAAAAATACTTTGCCGTCTCCGAGATTACCCAGCAACGTTAGCAATCAAACATTACTAACTTATGTTGCTAGTTTTTTTAAAGCAAAATTCTTATTTGGTAATAACTCAACTACGGAAGCTATGACGATAATCGAAACCTAGACGATATTCTAAATATAGATAATAAAAAGCTAAATTTTTTTACATGGATATATATAATGGATATGGCAAATCTCATATGTATATATATATGTTCATACATCGGTTAAAATAAATTTTTGCTAAAAATCTTGATCTATAGAACCAAAAACGTCAATGAAAAATTAATTTTAAAAAACATTTAGCATTTTATCTATGTTTAGAATATCGTCTAGTTTATCAAATTATCGATTATCAAATAAGAATTTCGCTTTAAAAAAACTAGCAACATAAGTTGTAATGTTTCATTGCTAACGTTGCTGGCATGTTTCAGTTGCCTTGGGCTTTTTTGATACTAATTTCCAAAATTACAAGTTGCACCGTTATCCCTCACTCTGCTCTGCAATGGATAATCAATCACAATCATCCATTCATATTAATTTGTCTTTACGTTTTATTATATTATTGTTGTAAAAGTGATATGTAAATTCATGAGAATGTATACTAAATGTATGACTGCTCATAATAACTGTAATAACAATTTCTGACAATCATACATTTGAGTACCTTTTTTTGAATATATAATCATCTGAAGCTGAACCAAATTTTAAAAACTTTTATGTTGTCTCTTGAATTTGCATTGTATATATAAAAAATGGGAAAATGTCTACTTTCAATTTTAATAACTTCTAGTTATTGATAAAAACCAGAGTAAATTCATGACTAATCTGCCTATATATTGTATGCCATGGATATGAAATGGACTGTTTTTAGCAAACTGTGTTAATTCTGCATTTAATCAATGATAAAATAAATAATATTTAAATAAATTTTTTTAAAATGTATTTTCAATACTTTACTTTTATCGATTAAAATAAGGATAGTTTTATACTTAAGTGCAAATCATTTATGTATGTCCTGGTTATGACATTAAACTGACCCTCACTGCCTTGTGAGTGATGTTGGATCATCAAAGGCTAGGCCCACCGCTTATAACTGTGGTTGCGTAAGGAAGGGCGTCCTGTGTAAAAACTAGCCAAATAATAAATGCTTATGATGATGACGGAGAAAACAATGGCCCTCAGTATCCGGCAGAAGAGGGTGCGAAGAATCTCCGGAGACCCAGTCGATGGGGTTGTGGTGCAAGGCCCTGTGGATGGTCTGGCTACTGGCACCCCACTCTATAGTGTGGCGGTGCAAGGCACTATAGATGGAAGGACTACTTGTAGACCAAGGGGTTGGAGGTTTGGTACCTGGAATGTAGGCACGTTGACAGGAAGAAGTTTGGAAGTGGTGGAGGAGCTGCAGAGGAGAATGGTTGACGTGGCTGCATTACAAGAGGTCAGATGGAAGGGTGAGGGTACAAGGTTTGTGGGGGCTAAAGGTGGAAGATATAAGTTGTGGTGGAAGGGGGATGATGGTACGGGAGGAGTTGGTGTGATGGTAAGAGAAGAGTTGTTGGAGCAGGTGTTGGAAGTGAGGCGGAGAAGCAATGGGGTAATTGTGGTGGTGATGGTGTTTGGAAAAGTAATAGTGAGGGTGATATCAGGATATGCTCCGCAACAAAGTAGGAAGGAAGAGGAGAAGGATAGGTTTTATGATGATGTTTCTGACGAAATTGGGCAAGCGGGGTTGAATGAGTTTGTGGTGTTGTTGGGTGATTTGAATGGTCATGTGGGGGCGGATGCAGACGGATATGAAGGTGTACATGGGGGATGGGGATATGGTATACGGAATGAGGAAGGGCGTAGAGTGTTGGAGTTAGCGGATGCACACAGCATGGTGGTGGGGAACACTTGGTTCACAAGGGAACCAGCGCGATTGATTACTTATAGGTCAGGGGAACATAGATCGATGATCGACTATATATTGGTAAGGGCCAAACATAGGAAGTATGTGAAGAATGTGAAGGCGATACCTGGTATGTTGCAGCATAGTATGGTTGTGATGGATGTGACATCAAAAGAAATGGGGAGGAGGAAGAAGGATAAGTTTGTGGCAAAGAGAAAGACATGGAAGTGCAGG
>NW_008705459.1:688897-707986 GCF_000326865.2 Helobdella robusta | reverse complement strand
TTCGAGGTTGAAGGAGTGGTAGGAAGGGGTCGTCCGCGGTTGGGATGGAGAGAGCAGGTGGAGAAGGACAGGGTGAAAGCGGGGTTGCGTGGTACTGAGGCGAGTGACAGATGTGGATGGAGTCGAGGGGTATTTCGGTTTCATCATAGGTAGCCAAACGGCAACCCCCGATCTCGGGGAAAATGCCGTCTAAACGTGTGTTGTTGTTGTTGTTGTATGTCAATGGCAACTAATTTGACAACAAAGTGACACAAATGTTTAAAATTATTTTATTAAAAAATGTAAATGAAATGAAATGTTATCTTTTTTCCATAGAAACTTCCAATTGATATAACATTATCTAAAGTTTATCTCAAAAAAAGTTATATTTTGTATGAAGAAATGAATAAGATAAAAAAAATTAATTATCAAAACTGACAAATAATGTAAGGAAAGGGTTAAAACTGATAAGTTAACATTCTGGAATGAAAAAAGTTGATATAATGATGACTTGAAACAAGTTAATATATTGCTGCAGTAAAATTATGATGTAGATTAGTGATCAGATATTTACGAATGCAGATGAGAATGCAATAATAAACTCTTGCAGAAAAAATACTGAATATTATAAAGAGATTTAAAAAAATGCATGTTTAAATTGAAATCATAAAGGCATACATGTTAGGTAAAGAAGGTCTTGAAAATAATTTTTCAATAATGGGGTTTGACTTATATCTACAATATTAAAAATTTTTGTCGTCAGCATAATTTCAAAAACTAATTATGAAAATTGAAGGCCAATTGTTTAATGTTTTAAATGAAAAAACAAATTCCAAAACAAGGAAAAATTGAAATAATTGTTGATGCATTATTGTTTTAATTAAATGAATCAAATGTGAAAACTCAATTAAAAAAGAAATATGATTGAAGTATGTTAAAGTATGTTGAAAATAATGATTTCATAAATAAATAAATGAAATATAAAATAATGAAGATGTTAGAGTGACGGGTTTTATGAAAACATAATAACCAAATAAAAAATACAGATTTTACCAACAGATAGCAAAAGAATGTTTGATAACATTAAATGATTGGATATAAAGGCATACATGTTAGGAAAAGAAGGTCTTAAAAATTATTTTGTTAGTTGATGAATATATAAAAAGGTATAATGAACATTTTTCAATAATGGAGTTTGATTTATATTTACAATATTAAAAATTTTTTGTCGCCAGCATAATTTCAAAAACTAATTATGACAGGAATAAAAAAATTGAAGGTCAGTTGTTAAATGTTTTGAATGAAAAAACAAATTCCAGAACAATGAAGAATTGAAATAATTGTTGATGCATTATTGTTTCAATTAAATGAATCAAATGTGAAAACTCAATAAGAAATGAAATATGATTGAAGTATGTTAAAATATGTTGAAAATAATGATTTCATAGATAAAAAAAATTAATAAAATAATGAAGATGTTAGATGTTAGATGATTAATAATGACCAAATGAAAAACACAGATTTTACCAATAGATAGCAAAAGAATGTTTAATATATATATGAAACAAATATAATTATTAAGTAAATCAAACAATTCAAAAGTTACAAATGGTTGATAAATCTTTTCATTGATAAATGATTTTACTGTCCCTTGAAATGTATTAACTTATGAAATTTAGAACGGATCTTTATTTGATTTGTGGTTTTTGCGAAATGAAATGAACGTACATTTATATATGTTTTTGCAATAAGTAAACAAAAATAATGATTATTTAGTCCATTAAATGTATCTGTTTATGTTATATGTTCTTTGAGATTTAATAAATCTTCATTGGCCAACCTTTTAAAATCCTAAACAAATAATATGCAATAGGATATTTCCATCTTCCTGATGTGCCAACTACTATAAATACCAGGACTTGTTTTGCCAATTCACCAGATGCAAAGTCTCCTCCTAAATTCTTATAACCTGTGTACATGCCTTTATGTTGCAAATAAATGAGTTGTTCACGAATTGACAATGCTATCAAGGATCAATGAACAGTATGTAAACCGTTTGGCATCCGGTTTTTTTTCTAGAAAAGTTAACAGCCCGATTGAGGCCTGGCCCTCCATCTACTGATTCCAGCCACCTTGATATGTAACATAAGCAAATTCATTAAAATTTGTATTTTATAATTGTACTTTATAATTTACTTTATCATTGTAAAATGAAACACATTTTGATTTTGAGTAAATAACTCACCTTGATAATGTTCGCTTATGTGGCAAATGCAAGCCTTGCGATTTTAAAAATTGGTAACCTTTACCACTATACAAGTGTAAGGTTAATGCAAATCTTTTTTGTTCATCTGAGTACGATTTGCGAGGTTTCATGGATAGTTCCACCGGATAATCTGTAATTGGAATTCAAACATGGAAATGATACAATTTCAACAAAAAATGTATAGTGAAAAAATAGTTTCTAATTTATAAAATTTTCTTACTGGAATTTGCGACCAATCTTGAGTTCATCATTGATTTCTTTAAGTTTTTTAATTTCTTCTTTAAATGCCTGAACATTTAATTTATATCTCTTCATTCTTTTATTGCAGCCGTATAACACTTTCCTTGTTTTAGTCAATGTCGTACTTAATTGATTAGCTTTCCTTTTCAAACTTCTTGGCTTTAAAGCATCAATACCAGTCTGTTACATTTCAAGTATATATTCCAATAATTTTTTAAATGACAATTCAGCTTTTTGAAATAGAAGCATCAATGAATGCAAGCCATATAAAAATTTCTTTAGATAACTATTTGTATTTGAGAGTTGCAGAAAGTTTAATAAATTTTATTTGATACGTATATTATGTTATAACCTGTCAAACATACAAACCAATTTAACAGCAGATGTAGATGGTTTTCAACTGGCCGCGATGATGTTGAGGGTAACTGAAATGTTAAATTATTAAAGTTTTATTAACACTGGACGTTTTTGAAAATATGTTGTTATTTGCAAGGCATCTAATTAATATCTTTAAGGTGATAACTCCGGTCAGAACGACAAGACAAATGTCTAATTATGTTTCTATCTTCTGCATAAAACATAAACGTGCTTCTTATGTTTTAATATAAATATAACAAAACGTTATGCAAAGCAAATTTTTAAAAATATTTAATAAAAACTGAAATTTGTAATACTTGGTGGCTTAAATTGTAACACAATCTTAATAATATATAGATATAAAAAGACGAACCAAATTTACACTTGACTTCACATCAGTTATTAAGTTGCAGAAATATTATCAGAAACTAACTTTACATCTGAAGAAGGCTAAAAATACAAAATGTTTAAATTAAGATAGAACCAGATTATCGGTTACAAACTTAAAAAATTAAAATAAGTTTAATTTTGGTATATAATAAATCATAACATAAATAAAAAACACTTCAGAAAAACTATTCTGACAACAATATCTTAATTTCAAAATTATAACTTTCAAAACATTTAAATTATACAACTGAAACTTGAAATGATTGGTTTTTATATATGTAACACTAACCTTGTCAAATATCGTTGGAAAAACATCTTTTAGAAGAAAAATTTTCAAACCAACTTTATGAAAACTTTTTGGTTTAAAATGTTTGCTACAAATTAAAATCTTTTTTTTCATCGTAATTGCAATGTATTTTTTAACGAGGTTTCCCCATTGCATTCTCTTAATAATTAATATCATTCTTTGGCAGTCTAAATTTAAATTTAATTTAATTAATAATATTAATTAAGTTATTAATTAATATTATTAATTAAGTTATTATCAATTATGATATTAATTTAATATCATTATTTATACAACTTTTAAGTTAACATTACCATTTAATGCATTTATTATGTTACAAATATTATTTATTACTATTATATTATATTATTATATATAATTGTTTGCTGATTATTATAATTATATTGTATAATGTTATACTTCATAGCTATAGAGTATAGTATAGTGTAGTCTAAATTAAATTAAATTAACCTGTATAAAGTAACATTTTCATTTAAAATTTAAATAAGATGAGTGGCATTTTGTAATGGAACACACAGGCATTTTGATTTGTTTGAGAATCTGTGTCTGTCAAATCAAATACTAAGCAAATATTTGTAATTAAAAATGTATTATTGTTTTTAATATTATTTTGACAAGGGCAAAACTTTACATTAGTGCCTCGATGCAAACGAAATTGGAGATAATAAGTGGAAGTGAGAGTAGGTTAAAGCGTAAATATGTCTAAAAGTGAATTGATATTAAGACTATTAATTATTAGAGTTATAAAATTATTTATGATTTAAAGTGGAATACTGTAAATAATTTGTAAATATAGTAAAATAAAACATCTTTTTAACAGTCATCAATTATTTAATAACTTTGTTGCGTTAAAATCGTAATTTTTGTATGCTTTTAAAGAGAAAGTTTTTACATTGTAGGCATTAAAGTAAACTCACATGCTTGCATGGTTATGTTCAGTTGACATTGAAATAAACTTCCATGCATTTATTTGCACGAATTTTAACATATAAAACTTAACATGAGGCTATAAAATAAACTTTTAAGCATATATCTGCACGAATTTTAACTTATAAAACTTAACATGAGGCATTAAAATAAACTTTAAGCATTTATTTGCATGAATTTTAACATATGAAACTTAACATGTAGGCTTAAAATAAACTTCCACGCCTTTATTTGCACGTATTTTAACATGTATATTAGTACTGTTAATTATTATTAGATTTAAAAAAAAATTGATTAGAAATGAAATACTGAAAATAAGTTTTAAAAATATAAAATTTAAACATATTTTTAACTGTCTCAATTATTTAATAACTTTTTGTAGGTTTAAAATCGCAATTTCCGTCTGCTTTTAAGATATTTATATACATTGTAGGCGTTAAAGTAAATGCATATTGTTGCATGCTTTCGTACGGTAGGCATTAAAATAAACTTCCACGCAGTTATTTGAAAGTATCTAATTAACTAGTAGGTATTGAAATAAAGTTCCGTACATTTTTTGCAAGCATTTGAAAACAATTCACCGCGTAGGCATTAATGTATACTTCCATGCATCGTGACGCGTGGGCACTAAAATTAACTGACTATATTTGAATAAAAGCGTTTAGGTAGTAAGCTCTTATTTTATTATATGCTTTCACGATGTTTAAAATTATATTTTTTCGAGCCATGCTTAGCAAGTTGACTTCGCTCAGAAGAGTTTTACAATTTTATCATATATTCAATTTTAAATAAGCCAATCAATTTTGAAAAGTTATGTCCTAACATTACATTTTTGAAATAAAAAATTCTAATTTATTTCATATATTTATCTAAAACACTAATTAATAAAAAAAAGTCGAACATAAAGAACAATTTGTTTATTTAGCGTTATTAATATATTCACTCTAATTCAATTATTTAGCGTTATTAATATAAATTCACTTTTACACCTATTTACGTAGTATTCAATACCCTCCATTTACATCACTGTCTCGATTTTTTATTTGCATTGAGGCACTAATGTAAAGTTTTGCCCCTTATAATATATAAAATGCAATACGAAATCGAATTTAAAACAGCAAACGAGACAAAAACTTCGCAAGCGATAATTTTAGATCAGACGATTAATCAAAGACGCTGAAGAAGCAACGACGATGGTTGATTCATAGAACAAAAAACAATTTTTGTAATAAATTAATTTTTATGCCATATTCATTATATCCATGGTTTTTTAAAATTAATTTTTCATTGACGTTTTTGGTTCTATGGATCAAGATTTTTAGCAAAAATTTATTTTAACCGATGTATGAATATATATATATATATATATATATATATATATATATATATATATATATATATATATACACGTATGAGATTTGCCATATACATTATATATATATATATATATATATATATATATATATATCCATGGATCCATCCATTACCAGTCTCCCCTGCAGATAACACCGAAGAGGTCACCATTCCTTTTTCGGATGAGTTAATGTTGAATAAATTGTAACGATTGTTGAGTAAAGAAAAACACCGAATGTTGAGTGCAGATTTTAAATTTAACAATCAAGCTCAAACGGCTTGTGGTTGTCTTCAATTTAAATCATTAAACTTTTAAAAAATTTGCCAAATGGTTTAAAATATCTCAAATTATGTAAATTTATAAAAAACACGTGAGCATTCGCCGACATTAACGACAAATATTTTTAAACGCATCGCGCATGCGTAGTCGCCGTTTCAAAAAATCCAGTTCAATGACAAAATTCTTCCATTGTAAAATAACGATATTTTACTTTTTATAGTAATATGAAAAAAGTGAAGCATCTGAAACTATTGATTACTTGAAAAAATTAATGTCAAAACATAATCTAGTGTTCCCTTGTTACCAATCATCGATTTCCTTTCGTCTTTTCTTTGACGGCATATTTTCCGATTTGATTGTCAATAAAGCTTCCTGGCTGGATTTTTTGAATATGTAGCAGAAACCACTTGGTAGTAAGATGCGTTTGCAATTGTCTGAAAAGGTTTTTAGTTTATTTGGTTTTGCGAATGGTTTTCAATTCTTAACGTCATCTAAAAATCAATTTGCTAATACTTATATCAATGGACAAATCCATAATTTTTTAAAAATATGACGCAATGTAAACAAGCATTATTTTCGTTTATGGACTAAAATATTTATATTGACCGAATTGTTTAAAGGTTATCAAAAACTTTTTAAAAACAAAAACATTAGACAAATTTAAATAAAGTTTTTTGCTTTTTCAAAACAGACTAAAATTTTGAATTTCTGAAACTATTCTTTTTTTGTTTCATAATTTCACAATTGACCAATTTAATTTTAAATTGAGTAAAGGTTGAACACTTGGATGGTCAGAGAAAACTTTAAAGATATCTTAATCAAGACAACAAAATATCCTTTTCTGACAATCGATTCATAGAAGAACCTGATAATGAGATAAACATGTGAGCGTAATTTGCCAAACTAGTCAAGTATGGTAGAAAATTTATTGCCGAAATCTTTTATGCCACACTATTTAGTAGAAACGGCATTCAAAATAAACGAAGGAAAAAACTATTTTACTTCTTTTGAATTACAAAAATGTCTTGAGGCATTGGCATACGTTTTTTTTATCGAACTTAAGAGACTTCAAAGGAAAAATCGCAACGCTGTGAAACAATTGTGTGGCATTGAGTACATGATCAAAAAGGTTATATTGGCAAATGATTGTCAAAATTTGGAAAAAGTGAATCAGTTTGCCCCATTTCAATTAAATGATTATTGTAACGGCAAACGAGCCGATTTTGCGACGGAGAGCAGTTTTTTTGAAGAAAATATTCAAGTTTTCTCGAAATTGCTTCAGCGACGACAAAAGTTTTTATTTAATGAAATTATTCAAACAAATACATCAAACATGTTGACGAAGATAATCTCAAGTTTTCATCATATGACATGTTTCATAGAAAAAGCGCAAATTATTTTTATCCATTATTATTTGCTGCCATGTAAATCTCGATCTAGTATAAATAACGGTTTTTACCCTGGTAAAATACAATCACACGGAGAAATTCCTACTAAAGAGTCAATAATTATTCATCCCTTTTCTGAAGATTTTATTGCAGTAAAAACCGTTCAAAATAAATTTTTGAATGAAAATGAAGTTGCATCAATTAAGACAAATTTCTCACAAAAGAACCATGGACAACAAATGAACGATCGGGATATAACGAAGACACTGGAATCAGTTTATATTGGTGAGTTATCGTTTTTTTTTGCTTTTTACCAAAATCCTTAATTAAAAACTGAAATGATTTAATTGCAGAAGATAATGACAATGCAAAAAACGTAAAACGTTCACTAAAAATTAAGAAACCGTCTTTTACCAAAGAAAATCAGCCTAAAACTTTTTTCGAAAGTAATATGACAAATTTTTCCAAAGAAATATTGAAAGTGTGGTTTAAATTTCAGTGTAGTCTTGTTGACATTTTTGATAAAAATAAAAAAAATTATATGAAAAGTTCAGAATGCGTTTATGGTATAGTAGAAAAAAAGGATATAATTCAAATAATAGAATTGATGGAGCAACAGCCTGATAGTGAATGTCATTCGGATTGTGTTTCAGTACCTTCAGCAACAATCCAAAATTCAGCTATCCACAACTCAAAGATAATAAGGATAACAAACAAACCAAAATCTGGATTAACATATTGTTCAACTAATTTAGTGCCTTCAAGTAAAACGATGTTGCAGTCCATGTCACCTCAAATTTGTGCAAAATGTTTAAATGCCAAAAGTAAATCAAAAAAAAAATTCAAAAAAACTGCCGAATCTTATTCGCTTAATTTCAAAAATTTTGAAAAACTATCAACAAAATCTAAAGTAACTAGTCATGGCCTTAAAATTTTGGATTTCGAATTCAACAATCACGTAATCAAAGCATATAAAACAAATGGCATTTTCAATGCAAATTTAGAAGAAAGAATAAAAGCGTTGAAGAACTATTTTAGTCAATGCAAATTTATTTTAATAAATCGCTACGGACCAACTTCAAGCAACGAAAAACTTGAGTATATGATACGATCATTTTCATTTGAGTGGGTTATAAAACCACTAAAAGAACGATTGAAAAATAAATCAAATAAAAGTTATAAAAAATTATTTCAATCAGTAAAAAATGAATCAAGAAACTTTGACACAGAATCATCTCTTCCTAAACGTTTATCTCAGACTTTAAACTTTTTTGGATTATTTTCACCATGTTCAGCGCAGATCAAAAATTCACTTAAAAATAATGTTATCAGCAACGATGAAAAACACTTAGAAAGCAAATCATGTTGTAAGATTGAGAAAAATGCTTATCGGATAATAGAAATAGAAATTAGAGACGATTCGAAATGTTTTGATAAATACCAAATACCCACTCCAGACAAATTTCAGACAAATGGTGTAATGAAAAAACAGAATAATGACAAACCATTAACAGCGTTAGTTCCAATGATTTCCAACCCAATTTCTTCCTCGATGGCAACAACGTTTCTTGTAAATTCATTAACTCAACAAAACAATGGTCCTCATCAAATAAAAAATATAAAAAACTCAACAAAACAAAGAAAAAGACATTTATTTAAAAACATTTAGTAAATTTAATTTCTAACCTAATTATGTAAAAATTAATGCATCATGCTCGACAACAATTAATATTTACTAATTAAATTTGTTTATAAAACCACCATTCAACAAAAATTACTTGAAAAAAATGAAAAGAATAAATAATAGCAAATCGTTTTATCAAAAATTTCTCAATAAAGTTTTTGACCCCATTTGCAGTTGAGTTTTTAAGTCTTGATTATGACTGAAATTTGTGGTACGAAAAATTGAAAACTCATTTGCATATATATATATATATATATATATATATATATATATATATATATATATATATATATATATGTGTGTGTGTGTGTGTGTGTGTGTGTGTGTACTTTGGAACGAGGTTTTCGTTATAACAAATTTGATTAAATGATTTTGCCTATTTATTTAATGTTTATTAATTTCTTGAAAAGACATTCAACAACACGTAACTGTTGCAATTCATATTTATTAAAACATCCAATGAACAATTGCAATGAACCGAAATAGGATTAAAAGTGATTACCTTGTAAAAACATGTGGACTAATATATGAATAACGAATATATATATAAATATATATACATATATATTAATTATTTTTATTCATTTTTATTTATTAATATTTTTGGTGAACGTTTAGTTTATTAAAATTCAAATTAAACTTATTTTTCGAATTCATGCTGCAAATAAGGCCATATTTCGATTCCGAACCAACAAAGATGATAAATAAACCTGACACCTAATTTCCATCTAAGTTCACTTTGACAAAGTGAATATTTTTCTATATAAAATATTTCGCATTGATGATGATTCATTCGGAATCGAAATATGGCCTTATTTGCAGCATATTCTTTGATGTCATTTTCATATTCTTTTATTAATTTACTTTCTTTCGATCAACAATTTGTTCTATCGTTTAATGAACGACTGAAGAAAGAAGGAAAGGAAGAAGGAAAGAAAGAAGGAAAGAAAGAAAACAAAAAGCGTCAAACATCAAAGACGTAAACTTCTTTGATGTAGCTATAT
This sequence comes from Helobdella robusta, assembly GCF_000326865.2. NCBI lineage: Eukaryota > Metazoa > Annelida > Clitellata > Rhynchobdellida > Glossiphoniidae > Helobdella > Helobdella robusta. The sequence continues at coordinate 697,811 of NW_008705459.1, read as the reverse complement.
GACCATAAAAATTAATTTTAAAAAACATTTATCTTTTTATATATGTTAGAATATCGTCTAGTTTTCGATTATCTTCCGTAGTTATTACCAAATAAGAATTTCCCTTTTAAAAACTAGCAATATAAGTTGGTAATGTTCGATTGCTAACGTTACTGGTGTGTTTCAGTTGCGTTGGGCTTTTTTGATACTAATTTCCAAAATTACAAGTTGCACCGTTATCCCTCACTCTGCTCTGCAATGGATATTCTGATAATCAATCACAATCATCCATTCATATTAATTTGTCTTTACGTTTTATTATATTATTGTTATAAAAGTGATATGTAAATTCATGAGAATGTATACTAAATGTATGACTGCTCATAATAACTGTAATAACAATTTCTGACAATCATACATTTGAGTACCTTTTTTTGAATATATAATCATCTGAAGCTGAACCAAATTTTAAAAACTTTCATGTTGTCTCTTGAATTTGCATTGTATATATAAAAAATGGGAAAATGTCTGCTTTCAATTTTAATAATTTCTAGTTATTGATAAAAACCAGAGTAAATTAATGACTAATCTGAATGCCATGAATATGAAATGGACTGTTTTTAGCAAACTGTGTTAATTCTACATTTAATCAGTGATAACATAAGTAATATTTAAATAAATTTTTTAAATGTGGATCAAGCTTCGCATAGAAAAGCAAACAATGATTATTTTTTCTGCATACGCACCACAGACAAGCAAATCAGAAGAGATGAAAAATGACTTTTTCGCTGCATTCTCTGACACCATCTCAACAATACCAAAATCTGAAACAATCCTGATTGGAGGCGATCTCAATGGTCACGTTGGAGAGAAAACAGGTGGTTTTGACAACGTACATGGCGGTTTTGGCTATGGAAAACGGAATGAATATGGCAACCGCATCCTTGAGTTTGCTGAAAATCACGGGTTTTGTTTACTGAACACATATTTTAGAAAGAGGTTGGAACATCTCATGACATACAGAAGTGGACCATCAGCCACGCAAAATGATTTCTTCGCTGTCAAGCAACAACACCGAAGGCAATTCAAAAATGTCAAAGTTATGCCTGGCGAATCATGTGTCGCCCAACATAGACTCATTGTGGCAGACCTGGTTGTCAAACTGTCAAAACATAAGTCTAAACAAATGCCTCGGAGAATCAAAACGTGGAAGCTGAAAAGCAATATTTATCGAGAAAAATTTTAACAGATTGTCGCCACACAGTTAAACCATCAATCGCAAGCCAGTACAGATTGGAGTACACACAAAACAGTTTTGATAAACGCTGCAACTACAGTTTGTGGGAAAACTGGTGCAAAACGTCAGCATTAACGTGACACTTGGTGGTGGAATGACAGTGTACAAAATGCAATAGCTAAAAAGAAAGTTGCATACAAGCAATGGCAAAAATCAAAGTCTGTTGATGACCATAAAATTTTCTGTGAGAAGAAGAACTATGCAAGACGTCAAGTTGCACTGGCTCGGACAGATCAGTGCAGAGAGTGGCTCACTAAAAGCAAAGGTGAACAAATGAAATCTCTGTATCGTATAGCAAAACAAGCAAAGCGTACGAAAAAAGACATAGTTGGTGCCTCATGTATCAAAAATGACAAAAATGAGATGGTTCTTGAACAAGATGAGATCAAGCTACAGTGGAGAGAATACTTCAACCGTCTGTTAAACGAAACAAATCCCATCAATGTTAACTTTGACGCTCCATTCATCGAAGGTCCGATTCCAGACATCACTATAGAGGAGCTTACAGAAGCTCTGAAAGCTATGAAGGATGGAAAGGCAGCAGGGTCCTCTGGACTCACAAATGACATTATCAAAGCCTCTGGTACTGCAGGTATCCAAACGTTACTACAACTTTACCGTGAAATCTAGAGAAATTGCTCAATGCCGACTGAATATGGAACTATAGCATGACAGTCCCGCTATACAAAGGCAAAGGTGATCCATTGAACTGTTCGTCATATCGGGGTATACGTCTGTTAGAACACTCCCTGAAAATTGTCGAGAAAATCATTGAGAAAAGATTAACGTCGTGCATCACAATCGAAAATTATCAATTTGGTTTCCTAGCGGGGAAATCAACAATTGATGCAATTCACATCCTTCGGCAACTGCAAGAGAAGTACCTCGCAAAGCATCAACAACTATCACACATTTTTGTAGACCTTGAAAATGCATTTGATCGAGTTCCCCGTGAAGCAAACAGGTGGAGTCTTTGTCGACAGCTCATTCCAGAATATCTTGTTCGACTTGTGATGGAAATGTATACGAATACTAAAACTCTTGTCAGCACAACGGTTGGAAACACAGATGCATTTGACATCGGCGTTGGAGTTCACCAAGGCTCGATTCTCAGTCCACTGTTATTTATAACTGTTACGGAAAAAATCACAAAACCAATACGCAATGGTGACATTTGGAATCTAATATATGCTGATGATATCGTTTTAACAGCCACGTCTGAGCAGAATGCAGCACAGATGTTTGAAGATTGGAACACCAGACTCGCCGACCATGGATTCAAAGTCAACATCAGCAAAACCAAAGCAATAAACACTGGTGAACCCATCCAATCCACAGCTACTGGACGATGGCCCTGTTCAGTTTGTAAAGCTGGTGTAGATAACAATTCAATCAAGTGTCAGCAGTGTAACCAGTGGTGTCACAAACGTTGTTCAAAAATAATTGGTACTTTATCTAAAGTGTCCAATTTTGTTTGTCCTGCTTGCATCAATTCTCAACAACAAATTCGAAATAGCACTGTTTTTGAAGACATTAAGGTAGAAAAAGTTACATCGTTTCAATATCTAGGGAATGTTCTGGATTGTACTGGAACAGCTGAAGCTGCCGTTCGAGCGAGCATGTTCGAGCTGGAATAAATGGCATCTCCTTGCCTCTATATTGTTGCGGCGTGACATCCCACTACCATTACGATCAAGACTTTATAAATCTGTGATACGTCCGGTGTTGTTATATGGTGCAGAAACATGCCCAATGACAACCAAACTGGAACAACAACTTCAACGAACTTGCATGAAAATGCTCCGATGGATGCAACGAATTAGACTGAAGGACCACATCGAATCTACCGAAATCTTGCGTCGTGCTGGTTTAGATGATATAAAGGACGTATGCCGGCAACACTGTGGTTTGGTCATGTCAAACGAAGTGGAAACAGTGCCATAACTTTTCTTGCAGATGTTGAAGTACCTGACACACGTCCCAAAGGCCGTCCAAAAAAGTCCTGGTCGCATACAATCGAGCAAGATATGAAAGCTCTAAATTTAAATGAAATGGATACAACTGATCGTCTAATTTGGCGCAAAAAGTTGATGGCAAAGAGAACAATGTCCTACCTCGGGAAACCGGGTCTCTGGACGCAAAACGAAGATTGAAATGTATTTTCAATAATTTACTTTTAGCGATTAAAATAAGGATAATTATATATATATAAGTGCAAATCATTTACGTAAGTCAATGGCAACTAATTTGACAACAAAGAGACAAATGTTTAAAAATATTTTATTAAAAATTGTAAATGAAATGAAATGATATCTTTTTCCATAGAAACTTCCAATTGATATAGCATTATCTAGAGTTTATCTCAAAAAAGTTATATTTTGTATGAAAAAATGAATTAGATAAAAAAATGAATTATTAAAACTGACAAATAATGTAAGAAAAGTGTTAAAACTGTTAAGTTTACATTCTGAAATGAAAAAAAGTTGATATAATGATGACTTGAATCTAGTTAATATATTGCTGCGGTAAAATTATGATGTAGATTAATGATCAGATATTTACAAATGCAGATGAGAATGCAACAATAAACTCTTGCCGAAAAATACTGAATATTATAAAGAGATTTAAAAAAATGCATGTTTAAATTGAAATCATAAAGGCATACATGTTAGGTAAAGAAGGTCTTGAAAATAATTTTTCAATAATGGGGTTTGATTTATATCTACAATATTAAAAATTTTTGTCGTCAGCATAATTTCAAAAACTAATTATGAAAAGTATAAAAAATTGAAGGCCAATTGTTTAATGTTTTAAATGAAAAAACAAATTCCAAAACAATGAAGGATTGAAATAATTGTTGATGCATTATTGTTTTAATTAAATGAATCAAATGAGAAAACTCAATTAAAAAAGAAATATGATTGAAGTATGTTAAAGTATGTTGAAATATGTTGAAAATAATGATTTCATAAATAAATAAATAAATAAATGAAATATAAAATAATGAAGATGTTAGAGTGACGGGTTTTATGAAAACATAATAACCAAATAAAAAATACAGATTTTACCAACAGATAGCAAAAGAATGTTTAATATATATATGAAACAAATATAATTACTAATTAAATTAAACAATTCAAAATTTACAAATGGTTGATAAATCTTTTCATTGATAAATGATTTTATTGTTCCTTGAAATGTATTATTTAGAACGGATCTTTATTTAATTTGTGGTTTTTGCGAAATGAAATGAACGTACATTTATATATGTTTTTGCAATAAGTCTAAGTTAACAAAAATAATGATTATTTAATCCATAAAATATATCTTTTATATGTTCTTTGAGATTTAATAAATCTTAATTGGCCAACCTTTTAAAAACATTTGAAACTACCGATTCAGTATTCATTTTATGTTGCTCGGTTTATATTTTTAATTGCCTCTCAGTTACATGACAAACTGTTTAATAAATTTTAGGAATAGTTTATTGGTAGACGGCTGTTATTGGCAATGTTGTTAATGATTGTTAATGCATTGTTCCTATTGTTATTCATTATAATATATGTTTTCTTGTATACTGTTTTATGATGATGATATAGAAAAAGCATAAAGCAAAAATTTTTATAAATCAATTATTTTAATAACCTTAACACCACAGGAAGAAAAAACCAAACCACCGTCGTCGTTGGAAAAGTAAAATTTTCAAACCAATTTTGTGTAAAATGTTTGCTACAAATTAAAATCTTTTTTTTCATCGTAATTGTCAATTTATTTTTAATGAGGTTTTCCCATTGCATTCTCTTATTATCATACTTTGGCAGTCTGACTTCAAATTTAACTTAATTAATATCAGCACAAATTATTTATACAACTTTGAGTTAACATTACCATTTAATGCATTTATTATGTTACTAATATTATTTATTACTATTATATTGTATTATTATATATAATTGTTTGCTGATTATTATAATTATATTATATAGTGTTATACTTTTTAGCTATAGTATAGTATATAGTATAATCTAAATTAATTTAACCTGTGACCATGCCTGTTTTTCTCTACTGTTAAGTTTACATCTTAATCTGTTTACAAGTGTTTGGTTTAGTCTTTCATTTAGTTCATTTGATTGAGGGCAATTTACGCAGGTAAAAACCACTTTAATATTCATCTTGTTTAGATACTGCTTAAGTTCTGTAGAATTGATTCTGGTGTACTGGTCGGCTAAAAGTATTTTAATATTATTTTTCTTAGCAATCGGGTCAATTAATTTTATGAAATCTGCTGCGCATTGGCTTTTTGTAGTGGAGATCCAAGCATATCTACTAAAATGATCTACCAAAATATGCATATATTTCTTTGGTGACCTATTACCGGCAAATCCACCAACTGTGTCAATGGACATAATTTGGAATGGTTCTGTCGTAGTTTTGACATTAATCCGATGATTCTATTTCTTCTAGTTTTGTTCTCTAAGCATAATAGTGCAACTTTTACAAAATTCTTCAATTAGTTGATCAAAGTTTTTGAAATAATAAAATGGTCTTATTTTCTCTTTCAATGTTCCAGCTCCAATATGTCCATAATATTCATGTACATTTTTTATTATTCTTAAACCAAATTTATCGGAAACAAATATCCTTGATTTGTCCTTCAATTTTTTGTAAATAATATCATGGCGTTTTTCAATCTTCTTGGCACTCTTCAATTCTGTCATGTTATCATTTTGATCCTGAAGAATTTCAGGTCTTTCAATTAAATTTACAACTTGGACTGCATCCTCATTTTCAAAATATTCTAATACTGGTGATCGAGAAAGTAAATCAGCCATTATATTTTCCTTTCCTTTCTTATAAATAATTTTAAAGTTGAATTGAGACAAATAGTGCACTAAATCGCCCAATATTTCATCTGTTCTACTTTTAGTTTTTAGATTCTCTAGGAGTTTGTGGTCACTACAAACAACTAATTCACGACCAATCAAATAATATTGCCAGTATTTTATTGCGTTTTTGGTAGCTTTACATTCAAGATGGATGACGTCCATTTTCTTTTCTTTTTCTGATAATTTTCTTGAGAAGTATGCGACAGGATGTAACATACCATCAGGATGTAGTTGTTTCAAAGAAGCTCCCATTCCTTTATAACTGGCATCAGTTTCAATTTAAGTGTCTTTGGCTTTATCGTAAATGGCTAAGGTTGGCTGAAAACATAAATATTCTTTTATCAAGTTGAAAGAATCTTCACAATCTTGGGACCAATGAAACTTAACTTTTTTTTTTCAAAAGCTTATGCAGTGGTTCAAATTTCTGAGCACTATTTTCGATGTATTTAAGGTAGAAATTAATAGATCCTAACACACTTCTAACTCCTGTTTTATCTGTTGGTCTCTTAAGATTCTTGATGGCAATTAAATTTTCTTGAGCTGGTGCTACTTTATTTTCTTGAATAAAATGTCCAAGATATTTAATGGTTTTAGCGGCGAACTTACATTTTCCTAATTTTAATTTAAAACTTTCTTCTGTGATAATTTGTAGAATTTTTTCAATATGAATAATGTGTTCTTCCCAAGAGCGTGAAAATATAAGTATGTCATCAATATAGTTAATGCAAAAATTGTCCAGATTATTTCTTCTTATGATATTGGACAGAATACGTTGAAAAATTGCTGGAGAATTTTTAAGATCAAAGGGTAAAACCTTAAACATGAATTTTCCATACTTAGGGAAAAATGAAGTTTTTTCTCTATCTTCCTTTTTTAATAATATACACCAAAATGCAGAATTTATATCAAGTACAGTGAAATATTTGCAATTTGCTACTTTATCTATGACATCATTAATAGTAGGGAATGGATAGCATTCAGGAACTACTAATTTATTTAATCGTCTGAAATCAATGCAAAGTCTTGTCCGACGACCATCATCTTTTTTAAAAGCAAGAGTTACTGGTGAGGCATAAAGGGATTTCGATTCTTCAATTAAATCAGCTTCTAATAACTTCTTGACTTGAGTCTTGATTTCCTCTTCATCAACTATGGAACATTTATATGGTCTTGCTGTTACATAATCATCTCTGATTAATTTTATTTCTGCTTCTTTAGACTTCACTTTTCCTAAATCATATATATCTTTTGCAAACATATGTTTGTACATGTTTATTAAATTTAAAATATCTTTTCTTCTATTTTCATCTTCAATGTGGTCTAAATTTTCACAAATTGTATTATTCATATTTTCATTAAAATTGACTTCTGAAAATTTAATAAAATTATTTTTTTCTGCCTTTTGTAGATTAAATTGGTTGTCAGTCAGTTCATTTGATCTAACCATGTTGTGATTGTTATTCAACTTATCTCTTTCTTCTATTTTGACGATCTTGTTTTTAATAATTCTTTGCTGAAAGTTAAAATTTTCATCTTGAATTAGTTTGAACTTTTTTATTGCATCTAGACCCAGTAATAGGTCATAGAAAAAATTGTTATTTTTAACTACGTATGTATTTAAATTATCCGTTAAATTACCAACCTTAACAGCTATATTTGCCCGGGCCGAACTAAAATTGAACCCACTGATAGTTTTGAAAGTACTTCTATTATTCAATAAGCCTAGTTTTAAAATATCTATGATTTTTCTATCTATTAGACTTATATTTGATCCACTATCATAAACCGCTATAACTTTTAATTTATTATCGATTATTACGTTTACTCTTATCAGTGCATTCAATTTTCCCAGGCTTTCTAGTTTAAAGATTTCTTGTCAATTTCAATTTTCATCATATGTGCTTCGTCATCTGTTTGGTAGTTAGTATCATGAATATTAATTTCTCTTTTTGATGAGTAAAGAGTCTTATTTCTACATTCATTTGTTGGATGGTATCGATTTTTCCAGCCCAATTCTTCACACATAAAACATAGTTTATTTGCTGTGGTATTAATATTCTTCTCTGACCTGATAAAATTTGGTCTAACAAAATTTTCTTTATGTAGAGTGTTATTTTCATATCTTTGATTTTGTTTATTTAGAGTATTATTTGTCTTTGCTTCTACTTTGTATTTTGGTACCGAAATTTCTTTGTCTACATTTTCATATCTCTGTTTGTGTTGATAAAGTTGCTTTGTCTTGAAATCAGTATTGTATGGTATTTCATTACTTGAAAATTTATTGTCATATTTCGGCTTGATGTTAGAAACGCATTCATCAATTTTTGTTAGTTCTTTGAACAGTTTCTAAATGGTCGTTATTTCTTCTCTATCAAGCTGGTTTTGTATTTCTACAGGAAGGCCCATAACGATCATGTTTATTTTCGACATTTCAATTTCTGAACATAGGTTTTAGTCTATAGGCATAGTCTATTAAAGAACCACCTAAATATTTGTAATTATATGCGGTTCTTATTTTTTTCCAACCTCTATCTGCAAAAATGGTCAGAAAGGACTTTCTCCATTCTGACCAATTAGTTAAGCCGATCTTTTTTAAATTTGATTCGTACCAATCTTTCGATGACCCAGATAAAAAGAAGCGTAATGCTTCCATGACATTAGTAGGATTTAGTATTTTATGCCTTCTACATTCATTTTCAAATTTCTCTATCCATTCAGTAGGGTTTTGCTTTTTGTTGAATGTTTCCAGAGA
>NW_008705459.1:680176-688847 GCF_000326865.2 Helobdella robusta | reverse complement strand
AAATCTTTCTTCTCTTCAGGTAGGACATACCATGTATTTTTATTTTCCGATATGCCCGCTAATTCAAATTCGTCATTATTTCTTTTAATAATATGAAAATACAACTTAGTTGTTTTTGAAGCCATCTTTTTTTTTCAATTTAATTTTTAAGTTTGCTTTCGGATAACCTGATTTATTAATCTAAGTAGAAAAATTAAATTCCAGGATCGTTTACAAAGCCAACAATAATAAAATATAACCTCGTGCTATTTGTATTTATAAATAAGATGATACCAAAGTAATGAAACTTAATTTACAAGCACAGAATAGAAATTCAAAGAATACCTAAACTTAGATAATTATATGAAATATAATTTACATATATAAATATATATATTTTTGTTTACAAGATGATGTCGTTATCTTGATTGTTGGTATTAAGAAGGTTATTGTTGTGTATATGTATACATATATTAGGGATGCACCGAAGTTCGGCCCCAGCTCCGGCCAAAATCCGGCTTTTTTTTCAAATCCGGCCGGATTTGGTGGCCGGATTTAGGGCCGGATTTATGCGTTTATTAACATTTAAAAATGTTATAAATAGAAAATATTTTATTGAATTCAATTAATTTTATGTCAATAAGTTAAAGGCTAAGCTTATATGACACAACATCACTAATTGTGAGGTGAGCTGGACTATTTTCTTTATGCTATAACATGGGTTATGAATAAATTATGAGCTGATCTTTGTGTAAAAGAACTTGTGCACGTGTATATACTATATAATTGTATATAATGGACCATATAGCTACATAATATATATATATATATATATATATATATATAGATACATAAGCGCATAATTTAAGAACATGGTATGTTAAAGGTTAGGCTAGACATACATGACACATAATTACAACATCACTAATTGTGAGGTGAGCTAAACAATTTTCTTTGTGCTATAACGGGTTTTGCATAAATTATAAGCTGTGCACGACTGCACGTGCATACATGACACATAATAACAACATCACTAATTGTGAGGTGAGCTGGACAATTTTCTTTATGCTATAACACGGGTTATGCATAAATTATAAGTTGATCTTTGTGTACAGAATTTGGCATATCACACATTATTTATATATTTGAATTAATTAACTATTTGCTTGGTGTTATTTTTTGATGTTCAACATGTAGATAACCGTAAATGTGAATATTTTTTTAACGTGTGTAAAATGGCAACTAAAATCCGGCCCCGGCCGGTTTTTGAATTTTAAATCCGGGAAAACTTAAATCTGGTACATCCCTAGTATATATATATATATATATATATATATATATATATAATTTTGTAAACGTTATAGAATAATCGTTAGAACCTGTATTGTTTTATCAGACTATTAGATATAGTGACCTATTTTACTGTTAAATATGTCGAGAGATAAATGCAACAAATGTAAAGTTAAAATTAAAGAAAGTAACAAAGAATTAATTTGTTGTGGCATATGTGGTGACGGCTACCACATCAAATGTATTCCGACCGATGCTCAAGTTTTGTCAGCAGTAGTATCCGATCCAAATTTATTTTGGCTCTGCAATAGCTGCGTTGAAGACATTAAAGCATGTTTCAAAAAGATTTGTGACCTGCAAAAATCCCAAAATGAAATAGTCTGTAACTAAAATAAGCTTACTGATGAACAAAGTTCATTTCGTCGCGTGTCGGCTTCAATTGACGCAAAGTTTAGCAAAATGGCCAACAAAATTGTTGAATTTGATAAATCGGTAACAAATGTAAACACGCAGATTAAAGATGTTGAATAAGGTTTGAAAAAGAATTGGACTGAAGTTGTAAAGGAAACCATCAAAGAAGTTAAATGGACTACGGTGGCTCTGAACAATGTCGTCAAATCTATTAAAAACGATGTCGAAACAATTGTTAAACCGCACATCCCTAATCTAAGCATGTGACGACTTACTATATATTGCTTCAACACAAAGACAACAGCCCTTTTTCTTGCGACGTTTTACGAACGAACCTTTTTTTATCTAATCGCATTGCCGAACACGTTTATTTTGTATTAAGCAAATAAATACGTTATAAACATTTTTACATGTTGTTTCTTAAATCGAGAGAATCTCACAACACAATCAACCATGAGTGCAATGTTGTGTTATTTAGGCTCAGTGAAGCTGAAACTAACTGCTGTTGCTTGAAATGATGATAAGAAGATTGTTACGAATTTGCTTTCAGTCATTACAAATGATGAAATCAAGGAAAGCGATATTAAGAAAATGTACAGAATTGGCAAAGTCCGATGTTGATTGAGTTTAAAGAAAAGTCTATGAAAAACATTATAATGAAAATCGTGTGAGGATGAAACAATTGAGTGATGAATTAAAAAATGTAAGCATAAGCCATGATTTCACTAAAGAACAGCGTGAGAAATGTAAAAAACTGGGAGCTGAAGCAAAAGATAAGCAGAAACAGGAGTCGGGGGAATTTTTGTATAGGGTGAGGGGAGATCTATCAAATTTGAGAATAAAAATACAAAAAAATTCAACAAAAAACTAAAGCATAATAAACCTGATTGTGCGTCTATGGTAATGTCAATAAAATAAGGGTGGGTCTGTTAAACATTAGATCTTTGGGTCCAAATGTCGATGATGTTCATGGGATGCTCAATGATGGCTTGGATGTTTTGATGCTTACAGAAACTTGGCATAAATCATCTGATAATATTTGTCTCAGTTTGACAAAGCCACGTGATTTTAATAATTTAGAACGAGTTAGGTTAAATGATTCTGCGCATGGTGGTTTGGTAACGTATTTTAGAAAACACTTTAAATGTGTAAAAATTCAATTGCCAATGATAAATTACATTTGAAGCAATATGCTTTGAATTGTTATTACAGAAGACTTCAGTAATTTTTCTGGTGATTTATTGGCCAGGTTCTGCTCTTCCTGCTAAATTATTTTTTAAAGAATTAATTTTAGTTTTAGAACAATTCACATTTTTATGTTGCAGTATTGTAGTTGCAGGTGACTTCAACATACACGTAAAAACTTCGTCAGATATATATGCAACAGCCCCTGCTGATGTTTTCTCTAGTTTTGATCTAGTCAATAGAATAAATCAGTCTACCCATGTGCTGGGTGGTACCCTGGATTTGATTGTTACATCAGATGGTTTTTGTTAGAAGATGTATTGGTGTATCTATATGGTATTTATTCAGGTCATGGTTTAGTAACTGGTCAATTTTTAATCAATCCGACTCCAGTCATTTTTAAGAAATTGTGGATCAGACCCTAAAAACGAGTGGATAAAAAACGTCTGACTGAGATTTTTAGGTGCTCTGCTATCTCAAAACATTATGGTCAGGATGATGATGTTGAATTGGATTTTAAAATATTCAATGAACAGCTTTTAAAAATTGCTGACGATGTTGCTCCATTTTATGAAGTTTGATGGAAACATGTCCCGACTGCACCCCATGGACTGTGACTGCAAAAAGAAAGAAGGTTCAGAACTGGTGGTTGTTATAATGATAAAGTTGATTGGGTATGGCAATGAAACAAAAGAATGTTTGTTACTCAGTGAAACGAAGGAGTTTTTGGTTCGCGAAAACATGTCAATTCAAAAATAATTCCAAATAATTATGGCAAACGATTAATAAATTATTAGGAAAAGAGACAAGTGTTAAAAATGAAGTTGGTTCAATGCATAGCGCCGATGATATAAAAAATTTTTGCTGACAAGTTGAAAGTGACCGAAAAGTCAACTGATTTAATTTTCCAGTTATTTTTACTTATACTAATATTATGTTTCCACTCGAATCGTTTCCCGTGTTGACTGAAGAACAGATATGTAAAGTTGTTAATTCGTCACCTACAAAGTCATGCTCACTCCGACCGACGCATGTATTCAAAGAATATACTGACTGTTTTATTGTCTACTTAACGGACATAATCAACATGTGCTTAACGAAGGGTGTAATGCCAGAGGTTTGCAAGCATGCAATTGTCACGCCAATTCTAAAAAAGACAGGATTAGATAAATCAGATCTGATAAACTATAGGCCGGTGTCAAATTTGTCTATCGTTTCTAAATTTATAGAACGTTCTGTTGCGTAAGTTTTGATCAATCATATAAATAAAAATGGCATTTGGCCTTTGCACCAATCTAGATATAGAAAGTTTCATTTGACAGAAACAGCTCTATCGGATATATTCTCTCATGTTTATTCAGCAGTTAATGTACAAAAAGTAACTTTGTTGACATTCCTGGACATGAGTTCGGCGTTCGATACTGTAAATCATAAAATCCTGTTAGGCAGACTGAAATATTGTTATGGTTTAAATAAGATAGCGTTAACGTGGTTCGAATCATTTCTCTTACTCCGGTGGTCTCTCGGAACCAATGAAACTTACGTAGGGGTACCTCAAGGATCTGTTCTTGGACCGATTCTCTTTAATTTGCACGTTGCAGAGATAATGTCTGCAGATTCAAACACGCTGTATGTTAAAGATCGGAATCTGAAAACAGCAGATAGAGATTTTGCAGTTGCTGGGCCTATTTTTTGGAACAGCCTACATATCGAATTACGTATATCTGGGTTATCATTAGTTAGGTTTAGAAAACGTCTAAAGACATACCTATTTAGTAACTCCTAGTGATCTCCACCGATGATGGCTTCGCTTTTAACATGCTTTATACGAGGAGAGCGCTGATGAGAAGCAATTATAATTGGCGCTATATAAATACAAAATTTGATTTGATTTGATATATATATATTTATATACGGTCACGTGATAAAACATGGAGGTTAAAGTTAGCGAATTTCTCTGTTTTTAACAAATAATTCGAGTAATTTTGCATAATATTTCGGAATTTTATCATCTTGAAGAAGTTAATTCTGCTGTCGAAATACTGAAAAATATGGTGTTGATAAATTTCTATTCAAAGCTAACGTTAAAAAAGATAAAATAATTGAATGTATTGCAATTTTGAAATTTCTGAAATCAAATGGCTTGTTGGAAAATTGCTCTTTATTTGTTTCTGCGAATTTATCAAGAATTCCGAGCGTTACAAATTGGTTAAGCTGCAACTTTGATTCACTAAAAAAGGACATTGAAGCCATGTTGAATTCACAACACTCAGTTGTTATGGAAGCATTAAATAACAATAGTTATAGAATGCTTTCGGCTATAAACTCCTTTGTATCGGACCGTGCACAGGACCAGATAAATTTAAATTCTGCTAAATCAAGCAAAGTAGCTGCCGACTCCATAGCTGTGCCTCGTACGATACACACGGAAATAATAAACAAAGCTAATGAAAGTATGAAAAACGTTTATGTCAATTTAGCAAACATAATTCCAAAAAGTGTACCGTGGGCTGACAGAGTTAAACCCGGGAACCAATCTCCGGACGATAGTGATTCAACGGATGGCTTCCAACTTGTCAAATCAAAAAAATATATATAATCAATTAATTAGCAGTTAACCAATGTTAATTTGAAGACTAGCAATGATAAAGGTCACAAAAGGCAAACTGCATTTTTGGAACAGGCATTAACTGTAATCTAAAATCATCTAAAATTATTGAAAAAAATCTACCTACTACGTTGTAAACGTGGGTCCGTGTAGTAAGGAAATTATTGAAAATCATTTAAAGACAAATGGTATAAATTTCAATCATTGTTTCCCGATCTTCCGTAAAAGAGCATCTGATGATGCATCAACAGCAGAAAAATCAACAAAAGAATCCACAGCATTTAAAATCATTCTTTTTTTATAGGAGCGACCTAAGTTAATTAATCCCAGGGTTTCGTGTAACATTGTAACTGGGTGACAAAAATGCTACCCAGCGTTGATTTTTTGCCACCTAGTAATGTTGATTTCGTGCCACTGGGTGACAGCAAGTTTTGTATTACAATTTAATTACGAGAAAATTGATTTTCAAAATTATAAAAGCTGGCCTCATACATTTATATATAAGCATAGAAATCTGATGTATCAACCAACGTCAATTAATTCGTTGTATGTTTTTTCAATCCTTATATATATAATATCTTTGGTTGCTTTCCTTGACGAGACGACAGAGTACTATTTAAAAATTAATAAAATTTTCTGATTAAAATAATTACAACAACAATGGTTCAGTTTTGAAGAATAGAGAAGTTTTTTTTCTTTTGTTAAATAAATATTTTGTTATATAAATTATATTTTGATAGCATTTTTTTACAAATTTGAAAGTATTTCTCATAATTTCGCCGGGTAACGTCACTAATGATTAATCACACGTACGCGTAACGTAAACGAAACCGAACGTAAAAAACGGTTCAAAATTCAAAGGCACATAAATTTATAATTTGAAATGTATATAGATAATACGGTTAAATGTTTAGTTATAAGGTAGTAGTGGTATAGAATTTGTTTTTTTTTTGATTTAAGTGATTTAACAATTTTGAAATTGTTTTATTGAATCTTTGATTCAATATTTAAAAAAATTGCAAGGCAAATTGATGGCTAGTTTATGCTATTATTATATTATGTTTTTATTAGACTTTGGTTTTTAAAATACTTTATTTTTAAGCTTAAGCTAGATTGATTTGATTCAATTTCAAAGCATATTTAATTTAAAAGCGCAGGTTAATATCTTGGAATTACAGATAATTTATTATATATTATTGTGGTATATATTTATTTGTTTTTGTAGGTAGTATAGATTTGGAATTTTTGGGTTTTGTATTAAGTTTCACATAATTGAATTTGTTTAAATCCAGGATTGAATGTATTCAATTCAGGGCCTCGTTTAACATTGTAACTGGGTGACAAAAATGCTACCCAGCGTTGATTTTTTGTCACCTAGTAATGTTGATTTCGTGCCACTGGGTGACAGCAATTTTGTATTACAATTTAATTACGAGAAAATTGATTTTCAAAATTATAAAAGCTGGCCTCATACATTTATATATAAGCATAGAAATCTGATTTATCAACCAACGTCAATTAATTCGTTGTATGTTTTTTCAATCCTTATATATATAACATCTTTGGTTGCGTTCCTTGACGAGAAGACGGAGTACTATTTAAAAATTAATAAAATTTTCTGATTAAAATAATTACAACAACAATGGTTCAAATTTGAAGAATAGAGAAGTCATTTTTCTTTTGTTAAATAAATATTTTGTTAAATAAATTATATTTTGATAGCATTTTTTTTACAAATTTGAAAGTATTTCTCATATTGAATTATATATAAGAATGGCTTTATAGTGTTGACCTTCTTCTCAAGGTCAGAAAACTTGGAAGCAAACTTTTTTAGCACCAAATTGTCATTGGGTTTTTCAGTTTTCCAATCTATATTTAGCTTCTTCCCTGTTAAACTTTGTGCTACCGGCGGCAAATTCTTGTAAACATTTTTTACTGCTGAAATCATTCTATAATCTATGGCAGTTTTAATCGATTTTTAAATTAATAATTTAACTGAATTTTGATCCATTTTGATTTTATAAATGTCATTTTCTTAAAAGTTTTACAAATGTTACATTGTGCCAGGAGACACTAGACTCATACTAGTAGAAGAAGAAAGGCTTTTTTGTATTTTTATTTTGAATTTTTGACTTTTTATTTTTTAAACTGTCTAATAAATTAATGTTAAAAAAAACCCAAAAATTTCAATGTCGGTATGTTCGTTCGTGTACTTTAAAAAATCGACGTTTGTACTGGCATCGAAATTTTCTTGTTTTATCAACAACAAATAATTGGTTAATTAATTAGAACTAGATAACAAGCCACATAAATCTTTTTTTATTTTATTATTATTAGTTAAAACAGTAATGTGGAATACCATATTGATGTTACTTTAAATTTTAATAGAATTAATATATTTTTTCAATTATAATAAATATTGGTATTGAATCAAATAATTGTATAAATTTTTTTGGATATGCTGCCTGAAAATTTCTGATCTTTGGAATGAATTGAGCAGACGATAAGCAGTAAGTTAGTTTTTGAATATAATTCCTATCTTTTATTAAATTAAAAATGCCATTAAAGTGTATAGTAAATAATTGTAATAGGACATATAAAGACCAAAATATATTAATGCACAGGTAATAATATGATCTTAATAATATTTTTATATCATTTGCATATTTTATGATTCACTTGACCTCTCACCATGGATTAATAGATATAAATTTCAATAATTCATTTTTGACAAAATGCAATATGCATTACAGCATTCCTCAAAAATCACCTATAAAAAGTCAGTGGATCAATGCATTGAATGGCAGGTGTAGAGGTTTTGAAAGAAAAAGATCATATATATGTAGTAAACATTTTGATTCAAAATCCTTTTCAAAGTCAAATAAAAAAGTCACTCTGAAGAAAGATGCCTATCCAACAATATTTCCTGGTGTGGTATTTGAAAAGGCAAAATCCAAGACAACACAAACTGAGGTAATTAATTTAGTATTTATATATAATAAACTTTTAGAATACTTTATTTTTAAGCTTAAGCTGGATTGATTTGATACAATTTCAAGGCATATTTAATTCAAAAGCGCAGGTTAATATTTTGGAATTACAGATAATTTATTATATATTATTGTGGTATATATTTATTTGTTTTTGTAGGTAGTATAAATTTAGAATTTTGGGGTTTTGTATTAAGTTTCACATAAT
>NW_008705459.1:625110-679936 GCF_000326865.2 Helobdella robusta | reverse complement strand
AATGTTTAAAATTTTTGGGTTTTGTTTTAATTCCACAAAATTTGAATTTGTTTAAATCATGGATTTGAATGAATTCAAAAAAAAATAAAAAAATAAATTAACATAACACAATTATTAAAATTATATTACATATTTTAAAATTTTTTTAATTCTTTGCAGTAGCTTAGATTTACTTGTTTTGATTGTGATTTCAACTTTAAATTTAGCTAAACTGATTACAAAAAAAAAGTTTTTTCTCAAAAATTTCCAACTAGTTTTATTTATATGGTTTATTGATTATAATATTATCGTTAATATTTTATTAATAAATTATAAAGTTTTTTTTTTAATTTTTAAAAGACCAATTTCTTAGATCAATCAATTTGATAAATAAACAAATAAACAACTAGATTAAAGTTAAAAATTTTAACATTTGTAAGTTTTACATTTGAGTAAAGTTAGTGAATAATTTTTATAGATAAAATACCGGTTCTTGAAGACGAAACTTTAAATATTCAAATGTTGTTTTAATATTTATAATTTTAAAATAGACAGTTTTTAATTAATTAAATTTTTCGTTAAATTATTTTTTGCAGGAAGGTTTACGTTAAAAATGTCAGCAACTACTGCACAGAATGATATAGCAAAATCATGCTCTCATTATCCTAAAAAACAAAGAAAAATAGGCAGTTTTTTTAACCATTCTATTGTAACAACAGTCCCTAATCAGAATGAACAATTTGACCCTGAGGATATCTTTTATGGCACCACTTTACCTGATCACTCTTCATCAGTAACAAATAGTATCTCAGCAGCAAAATCAAAAGTACCTGTACAGGCAGAATGTGTTTCTCAAGTCACACATACATCGTTACCTTTTGATCAGATCATCTCCAAAGATTTTGCACCTTTTAGACAGTGGTACAAAGGCTTCAAACTTGATGCTGCTTGGTTGCAGAGACACCATTCAGAACTGAAAGCAATAAAACTGGGTTCTCGTAAAGGTCTAAAATGCAAACTGTGCTACGATAACATTTCTGAAGCTAAAAAGTATGCTCGAAATGGTACTGTCCCAATAGCTGATGGTGTTCGGTGTGACGGCATGCAACAGCTTCAAAGAATTATTGATCACTTGAAAGGTGGTGCTCATAGTGCTGCACAACGGGCCGATCTTGCACGAAAGCAATGGACCGCACAATCTGACAAACATCCATGGGTAAAAATTTTGAAACAACACAATATTGAACTGATATCAACTCTTATTCGCCTTACAGTTGATGTACACAATGATTCAGTAACCAAAACGCTGTCAGCTTGGTCTTGGCCAAGTCGTTCACTAGCACAAATGCATGCAAAAAACCAAGTTAAGCAATACATTGATCACGGTCTTGATTGTGACTTTGTGGCGTTTAATCCACCCCAGTCAGCATTGCATTACAGAAATCCTGACCGGTACAGAGAGATATTATCATTTGCGTCCAAGCATGAATTGAGCAGAGTTATTCAAGCATTGAAAATCGCAGACTGTGTCGCCCTAAAAATTGACAAATCTGTTGATAAATACAATGCTGACAGTCTGTTTGTTACTGCCAGATACATGGACAACACTAATTTTGAGATGAAAGCTAGTTTTCTTGGCGAATGCCACAGTGAGTTAAGAGGAGTAATTGGGATGGTCGATGCTTTGCAGAAACGTTTCCAGTATCTTGAAATTGAAGATGTCATTAAAGCAAAGATGGTGGGTCTTACGACAGATGAGGAAAATTCAAATACTGGACGTCACGGGGGGTTGTGGGTAAAGATGTCTGAGTATTTAGGGCACAACATGTTGACATTTTGGTGCATAGCTCACAGATCTGTCCTGGCTTTTGAAAGCGTTGAAAATGTGGTTCCGAAGTTTCGTCATTGGTTAACAGATGTAAAAAATGTCGCTACTTATTTTCGTGGTCAAGCTACCGACAAGAAAACCTGCATGAAATTGCTGCAAATTTGGGTGAGACTGCTAAACATTTTCCACGACATCATGAAGTTCGTTTTGCGGAGCACCTTGCCAATGTTGTACTTGCAGTTCTGTCTAATCATCAGATGATGTGCGCTCACAGGAAGACAGTTGTACAACAAGGTGAAAATAATGAAAAAAATAATGAAAAGCAAAGAGCAAGAGGTTTTCTGAAGGATTGGTCCCAAACTTCATTCAACTTGAACATGAGTGCTGTCGCTTTGGATATCTTGCGACAGTTCACTGATTTACAAAAAGAAGCTCAATGCACGTTTGTTACCTTGGCTGATTTGATGCAAAAACGCGACCACGTACTTCAGCGTCTTTCCATGAAATTTTGAAGCAGTGCGTCTTGAGGTAATCACATGTGCAAAGAACTTCCTTGAGAGAAGGTTGGATGTCGATCAGGATTTACAAGTAAAGGCAATGATAGATGTTGCCAATGCTGAAAATGCTGAAGCAATGATCAAAGCCGGTCGGCAAATTGTATTAGATATTTTTGGTGATAATTATGTTTCAGAATTTGTAGATGATGCTGTTGGTTACTATTCATCATTTGGTGCTTCATCTTTTAAGCCGCATGAAAGCAATACTGCCAAGTTGTACTTATTGCTACAAAAAACAACACTGTCGTCTCTTTTAAACAAGCTGGTTCAAACATTTCTTATAACTTGCCCTCACAGCATGATCACGGAACGGGTAATTTCATGCCATACAGAATTAAAAAGCGACCTTCGATCATCTATGTCGAGAAATACTGTGAATGACCGATTATGCATTGCTTTAAATGCTATAGGTACCGCAAATTTTGATCCTCGGCTAGTGGTGGCTGATTTTCTTTCTTCAAAAACGAGACGATCGACTCTACCAGATGATGAACTTCAAGTTTTTTAACACTGAAAATAACTTGTGATTAGCTAATTTAACATCAATTGTTTTTTTTGTGATACTGGGTCGTTAATAAAAAAAGTTACTTATTTCAAATTGACAAAAGAGTTAGTGCATGTGCATTTTTAACGCATCAACATTTACATAAACAAAATCATGAACAATATTTTATTGACAATTTAAATTAGACGTTTTGTCATTAGCCCATTTCTGGTTCAAATTAGCTTATTCCTTAGGCTTGTAATCTATGTTTTTACCGCAAGATTGAAGAATTGTATTCTTCCATGAAAAAAACTTCGTTTTCATTAAAAAGTTGATGCAATATCTATTAGGCTCCCGTGATTTGAAAAGAATTGGTACTATAATTATCATTTCCAAAACTTTTAAAACTTTGTCACCTAGTGAAAATTTCTTAGACGAGGCTCTGATTAATCCAGATATTTGGCCAAGATACACGTTCCTTCGCGAATGGGACTTCTCGTATACGAAAAAATCTTATGACAACAACACGAAAAGAAAATCGATCCTCAACCATGGCTTCGTTAAATGATTGTAACATCACTGCTGATCTTGGTCAAGCAACATCCTTCACCGAAGTAGAACCTTTTTACGACAATGATGGATTGGATGATGAATTTCATGATCCAGATGTTAATTTTTTTAATTCTTTAAATAATCAATCACCTTTCTTTTACCTGAAAAAATTATAAATTATGTAAATAATGTAAACTCATTTTTCATGTTACATTTTAATGCAAGAAGTTTGATAAACAAAATGACCGAACTTAAAAGCCTATTATATTTATGTAACAATATTTTTTCAATCATATGTGTTACTGAAACATGGTTAACTGATTATAAATATCATTTAATTAATTTAGCTAACTTTAATTTTATATGCAAAATCGTAGCAATAGAGCTGGTGGCGGCGTTGGCATTTTTATCAACCAGCCTTTAAGATATAATATCCGTGATGACATCAATATCTGATCTTTGTACTTTGAATCACTGATTGTTGAAATTTGTGTAGTTTATGATTTAAACTGTTTTATTTATGTAATTTATAGACCACCTAATTTTAATTTACAATTATTTCTTGACGACTTGAATAATTTGTTTTCAAAATTGAATTTTTGTCATAAAAAACATTATACCTATAAACTAGGGGATTTTAATATTGATCTTTCTAAAATAAACTGTAATTACGCTTTTAAAAATTTAATGTTCTCTTATAATTCAAATCCATTAATAAGTTTGCTTACCCGTGTTACTTCATCGTCATCTTCTGTTATTGATAACATTTTTACTGATAATCATAATTCACACAAATCAGCTGTTTTATGCTCTGATATTTCTGATCCTTTCCCTATTTTTACTTCCTTTCAACTTAATAATTCTTCTAAAACAACTTGCATGTCTACTTTATCGCGTAACTTCAAACTACATAATCTATCTAAGTTAAACTTCTTTCTACATGACTGGAGCTTTTTCTTAAATATTACTGATACTAATACTGCCTTTGAATACTTTATTACTATTTTTAATAATGCTATTACACGATATTGTCCGTTTACTAAATCACGTCAAAATTTCAAGCAGCCATTAATCGCTACCGGTTTGTTAAAATCTTTTAGAACTAAAAATAATTTCTACAAAAAGTCTATAAAAACTCATTCTCTCTCTGATGATTTAAAATACATTAAATATAAAAATTTATTTACTCATCTTTGTATAACTACAGAAATGTCATACTTTCATAATCAATTTAACTAGCATAAAAATATGGCAAATAAACCTGGAATTTATTGAAATCATGCCTGGGATTATCTCGGTCAAATTTAAATTACTCTTTAAATGTAGAAGATGTTGTTATTAATGACGAGCTATCATTATGTATTCATTTTAACAAGCATTTTTCATCTTTGTGTGATATAAATTCTTCATGTAATACATCGCATTTAACTTATAGTTATAAGAAATATATAAATCTACATGTATTTAAATCATTTGTCTTGTAATAATTTTGATGTAATGGATATCATAAATAATTTAACTAGTAATTCTAATAGTTCTGGTCATGACCAAATTTCTAATTCCTTACTAATGAAAACAATGACAAACATTATTACTCCTCTTTTGCATCTAATTAACCTTTCTTTTTCTAACTCTTTTTTTCCTAGCTGCCTTAAATTATCTAAGGTAAATTCCTTTATTCAAATCTGATGATAAACAAGAAGTCAATAATTATCGCTCCATTTTTTTGATCTCAAGTTCATCAAAAATTATTGAAAGAATTATTTTTAAAAGACTGTCTCTATTTCTTCAGTCCAATAATATCTAGTAAAGCATCGAATAACTATTACTTATCGTCTTAAGTTAAGATTTCCTAATTTTATTTTGTACTCTTTATATAATATATTAGTTCTTCCATATTTTATTTATTGTGTTTCAATCTGGGGTAACAGTGCAAAATCTCATTTGCATATTTTGAAATTGAATCAAAATTTTTTTTGTTAGAATTTTATTTAATGTAAAAAAATTTGATCGTATAAGTAGTTATTATAAATCCTCAAACATTTGGCAAGTAGAAGATTTACATATATTATGAACATTATGTTTTTTTTTAACTTTATAAATTAAATAACTCTTTTCTATTTTAGTGAATATTTTAAAAAGTTTTATTAATTCTAGACAAAATTATTTTAGAAACAATCAAACCTTCTATTTTCCCAAACCAAAAACAGTTTTTATTATTAATTCTGTTCTAATTGTTTCAATGCGTCTGTGGAACACATTACCTAATATAATTAAAGAATCAAACATTGATTTCATGTAATATTTTTCTACTGCAAGATATTAAGTGTTATTTTGGTGTTATTTTATGTTTAATTATTAAATCAAGAGACGTTCTCATGGATATATATAATGGATATGGCAATATATCTCTCATGTATATATATATATATTCATAAATCGGTTAAAATAAATTTTTGCAAAAAATCTTGATCCATAGAACTAAAAACGTCGATAAAAAATTAATTTTAAAAAACATTTAGCTTTTTGTCTATGTTTAGAATATAGAATATCGTCTAGTTTTTGATTATCGTCATAGCTACTGTAGTTGAGTTATTACCAAATAAGAATTTCGCTCTAAAAAACTAACAACATAAATTGGTAATGCTTGATTGCTAACGTTGCTGGTGTGTTTCAGTTGCGTTGGGCTTTTTTGATACTAATTTCCAAAATTACAAGTTGCACTGTTATCCCTGCAATGGATATTCTGATAATCAATCACAATCATTCATTCATATTAATTTGTCCACGTTTTATTTTATTATTATTATAAACGTTTATTCTATGGAAAAAAGATATCATTTTATTTCATTTACAATTTTAAATCAAATATTTTTAAATATTTGTCTCTTTGTTGTCAAATTAGTTGCCATTGACTTAAGTAAATGATTTGCACTTAAATATAAAACTATCCTTATTTTAATCGCTAAAAGTAAATTATTGAATTATAATGAAGAAGTAAATTATTCATGAGAATGTATACCAAATGTATAACTGCTCATAATTACTGACAATTACTCACAATTAATTAAAACTGACAAATAATGTAAGGAAAGAGTTAAAACTGATAAGTTTACATTCTGGAATAAAAAAGTTGATATAATGATGACTTGAAACTAGTTAATATATTGCTGCAGTAAAATTATGATGTAGATTAATGATCAGATATTTAAAAATGCAGATGAGAATGCAATAATAAACTCTTGCAGAAAAAATACTGAGTATTATAAAGAGATTTTAAAAAATGCATGTTTAAATTGAATAAAGCATTCATGTTAGGAAAAGAAGGTTTTAAAAATAATTTTGTTAGTTGATGAATATATAAAAAGGTATAATGAACATTTTTCAATAATGGGGTTTGATTTATATTTAGAAATTATTTGTCGTCAGCATAATTTCAAAAACTAATTATGAAAGGCATAAAAAATTGAAGACCAATTGTTTAATGTTTTGAATGAAAAAACACATTCCAAAACAATGAAGAATTGAAATAATTGTTGATGCATTATTGTTTCAATTAAATGAATCAATTGTGAAAACTCAATTTGAAAACTCAATATACTGTGTATTTTGTTTAATAATGGTTTTTTTTAAACATTATCTGATGTTCGTATGTATTTCAACCGATCGTTTTAAAAATTACCTATTTTTCGATCAATGCACTAATGACGGAGTTAGGGTTAGGGTTATGCAAATTTATGTTTAATATTTTCTTATTTTGTGTGTTGACTTTTTCATCTGTCTGCCAATTGCCTAACTTTATAACATTTCTTTTTCTCTTCCTGATTGGGTAAGTGGTCCGTTGGGCCCTCTGGTCAGTTGTGCTAAATAAATAAATAAATAAAATAAATGAAATATGATTGAAGTATGTTAAAGTATGTTAAAATATGTTGAAAATAATAATTTCATAGATAAAAAAATAAATGAAATATAAAATAATGAAGATGTTAGAATGACAAGTTTTATGGAAACATAATGACCAAATAAAAAACACAGATTTTACCAATAGATAGCAAAAGAATGTTTTATATATATATGAAACAAATATAATTATTAAGTAAATCAAACAATTCAAAATCTTTTCATTAATAAATGATTTTATTATCCCTTGAAATGTATAAAATTAGGAAATTTAGAACGAATCTTTATTTGATTTGTGGTTTTTGCGAAATGAAATGAACGTACATTTATATATGTTTTTGCAATAAGCTAAGTAAACAAAAATAATGATTATTTAATCCGTTAAAGTTATCTGTTATATATTCTTTGAGATTTAATAAATCTTCATTGGCCGATCTTTTAAAAACATTTGAAACTACCGATTCAGTATTCATTTTATGTTGCTCGGTTTAACTATTTAATTGCCTCTCTCTGTTACATGACAAATCTGTTTATTAAATGTTAGGAATAGTTTATTGATTGTTAATGCATTGTTCCTATTGTTATTCAATTGTAATATATATTTTCTTGTATACTGTTTTATGATGATGATATAGAAAAAGCATAAAGCAAAAATTTTTATAAATCAATTATTTTAATAACCTTGACACAGATTTTCCTTCCCGTGAAAAACCAAACTATTGTCGTCGTTGGAAAAAGCATCTTTTCGAAGAAAAATTTTCCAACCAACTTTAAGAAAACTTCCTGGTGTAAAATATTTGCTACAAATTAAAATCTTTTTTTTCATCGTAATTGTCAACCTATTTTTTTTTTTTTTATTAGTCTTTATTATTGCAGCTCTGACATACGCAGAACCACTTACAATATACAGATATATATTATCTATATATCTTTTATTATGTTCTTCAAATCAGTAACATTTGAAACTACCGATTCAGTATTTTTTTTTGCCTCTCTCTGTTACATGACAAATCTGTTTATTAAATGTTAGGAATAGTTTATTGGTAGACGTCTGTTATTGGCAATGTTGTTAATGATTGTTAATGCATTGTTCCTATTGTTATTCAATTGTAATATATATTTTCTTGTATACTGTTTTATGATGATGATATAGAAAAAGCATAAAGCAAAAATTTTTATAAATCAATTATTTTAATAACCTTGACACCACGGGAAGGAAAAACCAAACTATTGTTGTCGTTGGAAAAAGCATCTTTTCGAAGCAAAATTTTCCAACCAACTTTATGAAAACTTCCTGGTGTAAAATATTTGCTACAAATTAAAATCTTTTTTTCATCGTAATTGTCAATGTATTTTTTAATGAATTTTTCCCATTGCATTCTCTTAATATCATTCTTTGGCAATCTGAATTTAACTTAATTAATATCAGCACAAATTATTTATACAACTTTGAGTTAGCATTACCATTTAATGCATTTATTATGTTACTGATATTATTTATTATTATTATATTGAAGTATTATATATAATTGTTTGCTGATTATTATAATTATATTATATAGTGTTATACTTTCTATAGCTATAATATAGTGTATAGTATAATCTAAATTAAATTAACCTGTGTAAAGTAACATTTTCATCTAGATAAGATGAGTGGCATTTTGTAATGAAACACACAGGCATTTTGATTTGGTTGAGAATCTGTCAGTCAAATCAAATACTAAGCAAATATTTTCTAATTAAAAATGTATTATTGTTTTTAATATTATTTTGACAAGTTAAGAATTAAGATTCTCTAATAGTTTAATCTCAATGTCATGTCATGTACTTAACTACTTATGTATGTGTATATTATATATGTATGTATGTAGGAATGTAAAATGTATAAAACGAAATGTGTAAAGGCAGATAATTATACTAACCCTTTTTCTTTTTTAAATGTACTAAATATGGTATATAATATATAAAATGCAATACGAAATCGAATTTAAAACAGCAAACGAGACAAAAACTTCGCAAGCGATAATTTCAGATCATACGATTAATCACAGACGCTGACGAAGACAACGACGATGCTTGATCCATAGAACAAAAAACAATTTTTGTTATAAATTAATTTTTATGTCATATCCATTATATCCATGGTCGTTCTTTTCTTTCACTTTTATTTTTGTGTTATTATTTTTTTATATTGAATTTCAATCTAAAGGTTTTCTGTTATAATTTTTGACATAATCAGAACTATATATATTATATATGATATATTATTTTCCAATTTTTCATATACTCTGAACTTGTGGCCGATACAAGATTTTTAATCTTCCAGGTCTCCAGGTCAAATAAACGAATTGTGAATTGCGAATATATATATATATATATATATATATATATATATATAATATATATATATATATATATAATTGCGAATATATATATATATATATATATATATATATATATATATGTGTATATATCTATTACGAAATTGACCAGAGGACCACACAGGGCACTTGCCAAGTCAGAAAAAATAAGAACAGACAATTACAATTAAACAAAATGGCAGAAAATGAAGTAGAGATCAATACTAAATAAGTGTCATATCGTAACAATTACAATTACAGACAATTACAATTAAACAAAATGGCAGAAAATGAAGTAGAGATCAATACTAAATAAGTGTCATATCGTAACCACGAAATTAAAAAGCATAAAAGAAAATAAGAATAACGTTGCATTGTCAGCATGACGATCGATCAAACAATCAATCAATTAATCAAATATTTTATTTAACAACAATGAACAATCCACGCACGCAAACACGAACTAAAAAAACCATTCAACACACTTTTACAGTCATATAAAAAAGACAATTCAAGTAGTATAATGATAGGTTAGAGTGAAAATGCTAGCCCATGCATTCCCCGAGCAAAACCCACATCCCCTATGCGCAGACATAGTAAAGAGAAAAAGAAACATTCATTATTATTATTATTAGTAGCAGTAGCAGTAGTAACGCTGTTCTGGATGTTATCCAGGGAGCATGCTGTTAAGCATGCTATCACAGCTGGTTCATTGATTGATTGTTGTTCATCCAACAATCAATGCTTGCTTTAAATTTGTTTATTGATTGTGCCTCAACAAGTCCATTTGGTAATGAGTTCCAAGTATTTGCGACTCTATTGAATAAGTATCATTATTCTCTCAGCCTTCACAGAATAATTAAGAATGAGTTGAGGTTTACTAAAGTTATTTTGTTTTTGAAAATTTAATATGCTGGTGACGAATGAGTTACATATTCGAACAATTCTGCTACCAAAAAAGTATCTGGATGTGTTGCTGTCGGAGTTAGATTTAGAGTCTGTAAGGATTTCCGCGAATTGATTGGCTGGACAAGGGAGAAAACAGATCATTCAAATCAATGCTGATAACGTTTTTTAATATTATGTACACAAAACATAGGTCCGAAATTAGTCTGCGATGTTCTAACGTTTGTAATCCCACTAAGTACAGACGAGTTGTGCACGGAAATGAATGTGTATGAAAATCACCGCATGTTAGGTGTTAGTTAACTTCCAATTTAAATTTTTGATTTTTCATGAAAAGAATCATAAAAAATAACGTCCAAGCAACAAAAGAAAACGACAGTATTAATCAACGAATATACTACTCCAGCCAAAGAACGTCATCTGTTGTGATAAAAAACTAGTAAACCAGAATCGATAATAGATCATAGTCATCAAATATATTTGTTCAAATGTAATATTGGTGAGTGAGGGCACCATAATTCCAAATATATTGGTATTACGACGACCAAATTATCGAGAAGACTCAGGATGCACGTACAATCTGGCGCTATAAAGAATCACATAAACGAGAAACACAAAACTAAAATTACTAGACAAATCTTGGACCACAATGTGGAAATCTTGCATTACAATAACAACCATTATCATTTACGACTAGCCGAATAAATTCTCATAAAACAAAGACATCCAATAATAAATATTCAACAACGGGCAATTGGAATTTTTCCTACCAATAAATTTAGAAACAGAAGAATCATGGATAATGAAAACACGTAAAAGTGTTATATTAAACAAAGTTGAAGATTGTAAAATTAATTAATTGAGCGTTAAGTATTCACTTTGAACAAATAAGGAATCAACAAAGTAGAGTAGAGGCACAGTACCTATATATATATTTGAGCATCTGAACACATTCACAACTTATCAATTTGAACACCGAAGATGGTATAGGAATACCGAAAAAAACTTTTTTGTTCTATTATGCATAAAATAAAAATTCGTTTTGAACTCAAGAAACTTGAAAATGATTTACCATCAACCGTTAGAAAAATCTAAAAGTTAAATTGTAAGTTAACTAACACCGAAAATGCTGGGATTTTCATCAATAATTGCATTTCTGACAGTCTTAGTCCAATACACCTATCCCCCGATTTACACGGCACTTGTTTTACACGTTTTCGCTTTTACACGGTTTTCCAAATAAGTTTTTTTTGTTTTTATCGCACTCTACTAAATGCTACTGTGATTGAACACGTGCTTGCTTGGCTCAATATGAAAAAGTTTACAAAGATCTTACAAAAAATTCGAAGCATTTGTTAATAACCGATTTTATTACCATCTCTCATAATGTAAATATTTCTGCTTCAAACATCGAATCGGCACAAATAACTTCAAATGGTGAAAGTGAATTCGAACCTTCGATTCCGAAAAAAAGAATGAGAGTAATTTCTGACAGTGATGATTGATAATAAAACATCTTTGGTTTTTATTTTTTGTTCTTCTGTTTGATGTATTGTAATTAAATAAAAAAACAATGTTTTGTAATATACTATATATTATAACCTGTTAACGCATTATATTTTTATTTCTGTGTACACCTAAAAATATTGAAAAAAAAATCACAACTGTTAAATAGCAAAATTTTGCATTTTCTGCAAGCTTTTCGATTTACACGGTTTTGACTTGAAAATTTTTAATTTTCGATTTAAACGTTTTTCTCAGGAACGTATCTATCGTGTAAATCGGGGGATAGGTGTTTTCCAATATATATATTTATATATATATGTGTACATACAAATTATGTTATCAGGTAAACCGAAGTTATTTCAAGACGAGATTCATTGAATGTATGTCGGAGGTTAATCTGTGGATGTCGAGAATTGAATTGGATATAAATTCAGTTGTTATGAATGATAAAAAAATAGATTTCTGTAAAGCAGTGTCAAACTTAGGTTTTATAATTGATTCAAACCTAACAATGAAATCTCATTTTCAAATGATCTCTATATCATGTTTGGCACGGATTAGAAGAATGAAACAAATTCGAGAATCACTTAATAAAGACGCAATGCAGACTCAAGTGTCGATTATTGCAATAGTTTATTTCATGGACTCCCGGCTAAATCCATCCAAATTCTGCAATCGATACAAAACCGTACTGCCTGGATTGTGGCTGGCTGTCGATGGTATAATCACACAACGATCCTGAGTGATTTGCATTGGTTGCCCATAAATAAAAGAATTGTTTTTAAAATCTCTGTCACAGTTTGGCTCCAAAATATTTGTCAGATAAACTGAAATTAAAAATGTCGATCGCATCTGGTGAGCGTCTGAGGTCTGACGATTCGAACATTCTTGTGGTTACTCATAGACAGCTAATGATTGGATCGCGTGATTATGGTGTGTCAGGCCCTGTCGTATGGAACGGCTTGCCGTCAGCCCTTAGAATGCCTGGAATGAACATTGCTGAATTTAAAAGACAATTAGAGACATAACTTTTTTTTTATTATAGTTCATTTCTTTTCATTCTTGCTATTTTGTTATTAATATTAGTTATAATTTGATAGCGTTTGTGAAAACTGCCATAATGAACTCTATATTAAGTTTTCTCTTAATTATATATATATATATATAAATTATATATATATATATATATATATAGATTATCAATATGTAAACAATCGATAAATACGACGCCCAAAAGCGTTCCGTATTAACTTAGATTAATAATTTAATAATCGTGAATAGCAACCGTTTAAATTTTAACTTCATTATACGTTGCACAAAATTATAACATATTTTTACGGCATATGAATTTATCATATTAATATAGCTCGGTCACCGAGTTAGCTCAGCTGGTAGATTTATAGTCGGTAGATGTCTTACGCTGTCATTGCGCGATGGCACGATTCGAATAGTGTCTGTCGGAAACTCAAAAACTATCATAGGAGTATTATGCGATGCTTGTGCGTGAATACATTATGTGTATGTGCGTCATGTGGTGGGGATAATACAGTCTGTGTGTTCCGAAGGTTTTAGCACAGTATTCTCTACTTGTGAGCAGCTCTGTGTTTGTCATATATTCATAAAACTTCAAAAATTATTTTAAAGTTAATTAGAATGTATGAAAAAATCAAAAAGAATATAATATTACATTATAACGAAAAAAACATGTTATAAAAAAATTTCAACTCCTGGCGATTGAATAAAATGTATTTAGTCAAAGACTCTAAAATTATTAAGGAAAAATAACAAGAAATTTCCTACATATGTTATTTAATATTTAAGGTTACAGGATAATTGTTGTTGAAATATTTTTCATATTGTTAGTAACGATAGTTGAATATTTGCATTCTAATCAATACAGTTTTCCGAAACCGTTTTAGTCGTTTTCTATTCAAATAAGAATACAATAAAACCACCAAAACAAAAATACAAAATAAACATTTTCTGATCGTCTTTTGAAAAATACATTTGCTTTTGATGACCGACAGCCACAACTTCTGAAATCTGCATTACAGTTATTTGAGTTGCACAGACAAAGCCACTCAATCATTCCATCCTTGTCTCGAACACTGTATCTTAAAATTGTTAATAAAAGGTCAAGGTTGGTTTATTGGTACATCAATCATTCATCTACAACAAAAATTGCGTTCACTGTGAATAATATTTTTTTATTTTTCAGAATATATTCGAAAGATTGAATAAACTTCTACATAACTTTTCCGATTTCTCATATTTGATGCTTTCGTTATGTTACCTATAAATAAACTCTCAGCGTATCAATAAATTTATGGTACTGTCGAATTAAAAATCCTAACGACTAAAACTTACGATCTTCAATAATAAATAAAACACCACATGATAAATAAAACACCACAAACTAACGAAGTGATTCGTGGTAGCCGTTTTAGTAAAATTTGTCAAAAAATAGCAGTTTTAAAAATTTGCAAAATTAAATAATTCTGCTCTATTTTTGTTTTATAGGATTTTGTTTTAACAAAAATGTACTTAACTGTTAATTATGTAATAGCTCTTATGTTAATTTAATAGTAAATGGTATGAATTTAGCAAAAATAATAAAAAATGTATATTAAGCATTTGTGTTGCGGTAAGAGTTAAGGTACCATTTTTATGTCATTGTTTTTATTAATTTATTTAAATGTTTTTGGATTTTGTAGTAAACTTTTAGCATCTTGTTAAAAATAAAATATTTAAACCGACCGATTTGTTTCATTGTTCATACAAATATCGACCAAAATGGAAGCCATATGTAAACTAAAAAAAAAACCAAGATGTAATTAATTTCATGTGAGTCAAGAAAAATTTAATTTCTAATGATGCCAAAAGACACAGGCGTAGAATAAAAAATATGTATTTCAAAAACAAAACAGCAGTGAACAAAATGAACTGCGATGAAGCTAAAAAACAGCTCTAACGCTAATTCTCAAATCACGTGTAAAAGGAATATAATTCAAACAAAACTCGACTTTTTTTGATACGACGTCTTTCAAATTGAAAATCAGTGCTGATATCGTGTTACGTGACATTGACTCATCTCGTATAGTTTTCCAGGTTGAATCTTCATTATGTCTGACAATACTGAAATGTTCAATACAATCTCTTAATAATGTTGTAACCTTTGACGCTCGTTACTGCCAACACCAGTGTTATAATTTCGATGATATCTATATTTCAAACACCAGTGTCGTAGCTTCCAATGAATGATTGTCAAGTGTTCGTTATTCCGTAGGTTCAAGATTTCCGTTTATTTGACTGTCAACATTAATAGAAATAAAAACTAATCCAAGTAACTATATAAATCACATTTACGACTTCGCTTCGAACCTCACTGAAAACCTGATTGCTTTCTGTATCTACGCAGGACATATATATAGCCTGAACGGTTACGATCAAAAGATTACAAATATCATTTTACGTTCCTCTATCCAAAGATTACAAATAAAGCAAAGATAACAATAATTAAGATAAAAATATAGCGTAATTTTATCATTTCGGTTGTTATAACAACAGTATAACTGAAGCCAGGTCAATAGATATACTTTGCTTGACTTTCAATAAAGGTCAATAAATTATATCACGATAGTTTCAACCAATTTTTTATAAAAAATTCACCCGAAGTTAATGTGGAGACAATTGATCCCTTCCTTTTGTAAACCCCCTTGATGGAAGATATTAATAGTAATCAGTGGCGTCACTAAGGGGGTGCGGGGGGTGCGGACCGCACCGGGTGACATCCTCACAGGGGGTGACACCAAAATATCACTGTATATGTTTTTATGTCCCTCCATGAAATTATTCTTATCATTAATTCAGCCTAACCCGCCCAGCGCCCAGAAATGTATTATGAATAACATTTTTTTCGTTCAAATCATTTTTGTATTCGACATTTATACCATTCAAATTCGACGTCCGAATTATTAAGCGCCGCGGCCGAGCACGTTTAACTTGTTCGTGTTTATAAATTTTGCTAAGAATGCTGTATGTCTATGGGGTGTCATGAGAGGGGTGACACCATGAGTTACCGCACCGGGTGACACCAACCCTAGTGACGCCACTGATAGTAATAACTGATTTTGATTGACATTTTAAATAACATTTCTGTAACTGTTATTAACATTTTCATATTTTGTTGCTTTTTACTAGCAGCTTAAAAACATTTGTTTTCCATAATTATACCAGGAACGAAAAGATAATTTTACGTTCATAAACTATCCAAACACAATCTATTAAGAATTGTATGTTGTTAAAAATTTTACTCCACAAAGATAAATAACATTAACTGTTGTTTGAATGCATGGAATTTTAAAACGTTTTTCTAATTACTCTGTTGGATGCGTGCATGGCCATCGACTACTAACTACAACTTGTTTTTTAATATGTTTAGAAACTGCAACATTTCTGAAATTGTTGTCAACTGGTTTGATTTGTATCCGATTATTCGCGTTAATCATGGTAAATTAAGAATGCTTTTAACATCAGTTTGTCGACGACTGGGATATTTTCAAGTGTGACGGGCGGCGTGTTTGCCCAATGGCAGATGGTCCTGTTTTGCAGTGATCGGCTTCGAATACAAAAAGGGATCCTCACCTACCACAAGTTTTGTATTAGATGCGTCGTTTAGCTACGCTGTTGTGTGCTGTTAATACATCTGAATTTTGAAAAAAATTATTAGATCTTTGAACATTTTACCACAAAGCTCCGTTTTTGGTTCATCTTGTTTTTTGCACGTATAGCTGATGTTTATAATCAAAATACACCTATCCCCCGATTTACACGGTAGATACGTTCCTAAGAAAAACATGTATATCGAAAATTAAAAATTTTCAAGTCAAAACAGTGTAAATCGAAAAGTTTGCAGAAAATGCATAATTTTGCTATTTAACAGTTGGGATTTTTTTCAATATTTTTAGGTGCACACAGAAATAAAAATAAAATTCATTGACAGGTTAAAATATGTAATATATTACGGAAACACTTTTTTTTTATTTAATTACATTACATTAAACAGAAGAACAAAAAATAAAACCAAAGATGTTTTTTTATCATTCATCACTGTCAGAAATTACTCTCATTCTTTTTTTTCGGAATCGAAGGTTCGAATTCACTTTTATCACTCGAACTTTCACTCAGATACAATTTTCCGTAGATAAAACTTTAATTTTATGCGAAGAAATACAGACAAAGTGTGTGTGTGCAGCAAGTCAGCATATAAGCTCGGGAATCCCCGTGATATGTGTACATAGCGCACGTGTTCAATCACAGTAGCATTTAGTAGAGTGCGATAAAAACAAAAAAAACTTATTTGGAAAACCGTGTAAAAGCGAAAACATGTTTGTGGGGATTCATTATGTTAATTTGTGATATCATAAGACTGATTTATGAACGCGAATTCCCATGTGATAAACTTAACTTTTAAAATTAAGTTTATTAAGTAGCTCAGTTTTTTCGGTACATTTTGGTAGATATGCTTATGTAAAATTTATCACTGTATAAAGAACATATAAAAATTCATGAAATTTTGAACAAGGTAGCGGTTATAAAATAGTATTAATTTCATTAGCGTCAGAGATATTTATTTGACTTTATATCTCCACTTGTAATTCGATCATCCTTTAACTTTTCTACAATGATTTATTAATGTGTAGATGCTAGAAGCGAGCCGGAATTGAAATTTGTTATCAATTCCATTTCCCCTTTTTCCGGTCATTCCAATCTCCCTCCAAAATTTTCAATTCTGAAATCATTCTTTAAAATTCTTATTTCTTATATTTTAACCCCATTCCCGCGTTACCTCCTCGTTTTTTCCATTCCCCTCTTCACAAATTTGCTCGCAATATTGTATAAAAAAATAATGTTCTATATATTCTTGTGACATGTTCGTTTAAATAAAAAAAATGATCAATATCGAATGCAACACTTTTCGGATATTTGTAATTGTTAGCAATAACTTGTGATATCATTTATCAAGCATTATTTGATAATTTTCATTATCACACACACACATAATTATAATTATCATTATCATATACTAAATGAAATAGTAATAGTTGCATATATATATATATATATATGTGTGTGTGTTATGTGTGTGCGTGTGTGTGTGTGTATAAATTATGGTCTCCTTCCAACATATACACACACACACACATACACACACACACACATACACAAACACACACATATATAGTAATTTATGAAATCTACCAATTTTCTACGGTTGGATAGGTTTTTATTACATTTCTCAATATTTGTATATTTCAATATTTCAATATTAATACATGGGTAACACCAGTCAGTCATACTTCTAGTGAATTGATCAACTTTTGAATATATGTGTCTTCTTATTTTTAAATTGATTATTGTATTCACGGTGGTCTTTTCAAGTTTTGTTATTCTTATATGATATCCGTAAACCGCACAATCTGTTTTTTTTTACATTTTGTGTTTTTGGATTTTAAATAAATAGAATTTTGGTTCTAAAAAAATTCTTGTCGTCCTTATTTATTTTATTAAAGTTAAAATATTATATAGTTTTCAAATTCCTTCTCAATTGTATAGGAAATATTTCAATTTTTAAATCATTTTCAGCACTTGTTGCAATTTATATAGATAATTTATATAACACAGTACTTGTTGCAGTTTATATTGGAAATTTGTGTAACCTAGGCCTTCGTTCCTGTGATTTGCATTTATTGCTGTTAGTGACTTTGTTAATTTTACTATCTTCTTTATTTATTGATATTGTTTCTTTGTTCCAGCTGATTATTTTGGTGTTATGTTGTATTGCTTCGGTATTATGTTTTATTCAGAAATCAGCCGCAAATGCGTAGACTAAAACTTAATAAATCTCATTAAAAGTTTTCACATTTAAAATAGAACTTCTACAACGCCCTGGAATATTTATTAAAGTAATTGTATACCATTTAAAATTAATCTGCTAAAAATGCTGTTGGTATGGTAAAATCAGAAAATGTCACTTTAACAATAGATAAAAACCGTTTTTAATAGCTAATATTTAATAGCCTCGAAAGATCGTCTTCTTTAATATACCAAAAAGTCTAAATATTTTAACTATTTATTATGTATAATATTAATTTTTTTAATATACCAAAAAGTCTAAATATTTATTATTTAATATTAATAGTTAAAAAGTTTGGACTTTTTGGTATATCGGTAAGTATATCAACATAGGATCAAGTTCAAACTATTTAAATCTGCTAGTTGTTCGTTCATTTTGCTGAGTTAAACGTGAAATCTAAAAAATTGATAAATCATCCTTATTCGGAAAATCATTGAACATGGTAAAAATACCCAATAAATAGTAATACCAAAGAATAATAATAGCAGCCATATTAATAAGAATGAAAAAAAAGATAAATTCAGCAGACCTACAATCGCGTTCCATTGTTGAATAATCCATTACACAACCTCTGTATATATGATGATTACCTGAAATTTGTATTTTGTAAAAGTTAGTTCTTGGAAAATTTTGAGCTTTCCATGACCTAAACGCTCGATCAACTAAATTTTGTGCGGTTTATAAAATTTGAAAAAACTTAATAATTCAATTTTTTTATATGCGTTCTCTAGTATTTATGAGCTACCCTGGCGCATGTTTGTTGCTATATTTTTCAGCAGCCTTTAATATTCGTCGCACGAAAAATTGAAAAACTCAACTGCAAATTGAACAATGCTTGCAATGCTGTGGTTTTTCTAAACAACTGCAAATTTATATATATCAAATCTAATCATTTTTTATTCAATCATACAAAACAAAAAGTATGAATGATTCGGGGACCAAAAAAGAAAATTAAATCTTGTAGGCTCCGTGTAACCTGAAATAACTTTTCAATGTTTGGATATTATAACGTGAATTGTTAATAAATTAACATAAAATAAAATTGTTTATAGAATAAAAATGTGCCAATCTTAATGAAATTAAATTCTAGCTAATTAGTTATTAAAGACAGAATCGTTGTTTAATTCGGAGATGAAATTTGTTATTCGCTCGTCATTCATGCTGGTATTTTGAAGTAAATCTTTGTTCGGCTCCTCTGTCGGTTTGTTAAAAATTCAATCTCGTAAAATAACGCCTGATGGCCAAATGTTTGGATCCTTGATTTTGTTTAGGTCGATCTTCTCAACGCATATTCTGAATGATGTTGATTTGTTGTTCTTATCTAATTTTTTCCCTTCGTTTTGTTCTTTCTTGAAAACTGGTTTGCATGACAGCACATTAATATTGTTAGATTTTAATTCCTCAATTACATCATTTTTTGCACATTCGGGATAAAGATAAAATTTTGGTATTTTGTTAGCTTTTAATTTAATGTGTTCAGAATTTTTTCCAACTATTTTATGATGTAATTTTTCAGCTCTAGGCGTCTGTTCAGGAATATCGCTCTTATATAAACGCTGTCTTTTTTTGTTTCTACTAACCAGTGTAAATGGTAGTTCGGCATTCTCAACAGGGAAGTTTATGGCTTCAGACCATAAACTTCAGTTTATGGTTTGCTGGCTGTGTTTTAAAATTTTCTTTGTTAACATGCGCAGCATACTAGAGCGTATGATCGGGAAGTGCATGTGCTATCGTACAAGTTTTATTTAACTTGCTTAATTTCAGTTTAAGCGCTTCTTTTTCTTTATCGATTAATTTGTCTTTTTTAGACGAACCACAAATTCTTCGGGTTTATCAATTTTCAATAGTTCAATATCAGTTTTTAAAAGTTTAATAGAAAAAGCAACATCCTTACTTGTAAAAAAATCGCAAGTATTACAATTATTAGAAACAAAATTTTCCTCTTCTAGTGAATTCAAGTTATTCGATAAAAAATAATGCAATTCATTTATAAAAACAGATCTCGCCATGTTTACATCAATATATATATATATATAAATAAATATATTTTTAAAAAGTTGATTAATGCTAAGTGGGCAAAAATATTCAATGAAATCTGCATGGCTGAAAACCTCGTCCCAATATATATATATATTAGGGTGTCCCAAAAATATGAAGTTTTAAAATATTGATGTCTCACCCCATTAAATACGTCTGTATGGTAACAGTAATTTACCTGCCAAATTTTAGCCCATTTGGACAATGTTTAGAGGTCCCCCATGGGGTCGAAAGTTTACGATTTTGGTGTTTGATCGTTCGCTACCAACTTTTGATACAGTGTTATATGATATGATTATAAATGTTTTATGATTTGTTTATACAAATGAAACAAAATATATAATTGTGAAAAAATATATAAATCTGCAATGCCTTTTATTTTTTAATTTCAAAAATTAGGTCAAAAATGATTGAAAAACAAGATTTTATTGAATTTCAGTTCGCTTGAATATTAATTAATGCAAATAATTCAAATTTTCGCTAACAGT
This sequence comes from Helobdella robusta, assembly GCF_000326865.2. Taxonomy (NCBI): domain Eukaryota; kingdom Metazoa; phylum Annelida; class Clitellata; order Rhynchobdellida; family Glossiphoniidae; genus Helobdella; species Helobdella robusta. The sequence continues at coordinate 658,423 of NW_008705459.1, read as the reverse complement.
TCACGATTATATTCTGCAAAGTTTTTCCTATGCTGTTCAACTACTTGAAGCAAAAACGGTTTCTGCTCTGCGTCTTTGGTGATTGTTTCATTGAAATGTTGTACCAACGCTACTCCCCCGTTCTGCAGAGTCATTGATGCAAACCAGATTCCTTACAAACACTGCTGCAACTTGGAAAGAAGGAGTATTTGACCAGTTTTCAACAAGTACATCAAGAAAACTGGAATCAATATTGGATGTTTCAAAAAAATGTTTTAGACGCACGCAAATTGTCAAAACTTTGTGGTAGTGTTCTCGATCTGCTTGTATTGTGCGGACAAGATCAGTCTTTTCTTTGTCAGACAGGAGAGATGAAAAAAGATCATGAGTTGCCAATTCTGGACTCATGTGCCAAGAATGACGCAGCATCATTTTTAATCCAGTCGAACCAAGAACTGCATCGTCGTAGTCATGCAAACGCTGTATCAACAAAATATCATTCACAGGTGCATCAGCAGTGAGCCTGCATGAAAACCGTGACTGAAGATAAACACAAATGATAAACCGATTCAAACGTTGAATACCTTGTAATTCTCGAGCTGTTAAGTTAAAAATGGTTTTATTTACGGTGAATAATAGTTCAATTTTTAATGCGTAGATGGCTTTTGCCATCCATCGTGCCCTGTGCAATGCACCAGGTTTGCGAATGGCTACATCAACCTGCAGCCCAACTATATGTGCAACTAGAAGTAGAAACTCTAAATAGTCATCTCGTGAATGTCTGACCTCAAGTTGACATTTGATGAATGCTTTAATTGCATCTGAAACAATTATCAAAGAGGTTGATCTAGCTTCTAGTGTGTGATTCATTTCTGTCCATTTTTCCCGAAACCTTTTGAAGAATAAAATTTCTGGTCCAGTGGATGGTCCAAGGCAAACATTATATACATCGGCAAGCAGCACTTCAAACTTATGATGACGGCAAGCCATCCATAATAAATTACGTCCCATGGCTTTTTCTAGAAGAGTGCAAGCTCCATTGAGATTTCCAGTATTGGAAGCTGTCGTGTCAAAGCACATGCCAATAACCATTGATTCACACTTTCAAGATTTTATGTTCATGAACTGCATCAGCAGCTGATCGTCCTAATCCAGATGCTAACCTTGGAACTCCAAGAAGTTTTGTAGTGCCATCAACAAGGGATGAGAGCAGGACAGGTAACCAATCTACGTTGACAACACCAGTAACATAGCGAGTTGACTGGTTAAAAATATACATTTTTTGCATTTTCTAATAAAGATTATCATTCTACAGGTAATTGTTAATAATATTTTAAACTCTTATTAATGTCAGCAGTGAGATAATTAAACTAGTTTGCATTTCTAGCTTTATTTCACTTATTTTGTGCAAATTGTTTAAGATTATTGATATGGATTTTGAATTAACTCGATAGTAAAATTTTAAAAGCCCTTGGGGGACCTCTCAAACTTGTTCAAATGAGCTGTAACTTCACCAATTTAATTATTGTACCCAAGAGACACTTTTCAGAGGGTGAGACATCAACTATTTAAAAAAAAATTTCAGTGCATTTCTGGGACACCCTAATATATATATATATATATATATATATATATATATATGTATATATATATATGTTCGGTTGAAGATTACACCCCATTTTGCAGTTAGTAGTTTTTTAAATAAAATTTCAACAACACGAAGCTGTTTTGTTTCAACTTTATTAAACTGTGAAGTTTTGGCTGACGACCGTTTCGGCTAATGCCATCGTCGGAGCCTAGATTGTAAAACCAAATGGGGAGTTAATAATATTATAAATTATAAGAAATAGAGAATAGAATTTAGATATTAAAATGAATAGATAAATGAATAACAACCTATATTTTAAAAATTAACTCATTATATTGTTGAAAATAAAATAAACGAATAAATTTAAAAGAAAAATTAAGAATAAAATTGTTTGTGTATTATCGTAGTTGAAGTGTACGTAGTTAGCATAGTGACAAGAAGTAATGCAGAAATTATGGAAAGTCAATAATAATATTTAATGATATGACAATAATTATGGAAAGTCGATAATATCATTTAATGATATGACAATTTATTGAAGAATTATTAGATATTTAACAATTGGATATAATATTATTTAGCAATAAATATGTATAAAGAAATATTAAGGCGTGGCAAATAATGAAGTTAGTGAACAAATTGTTTGAGTTTTATGGCGTGAAGAGACAAACGGATTGTTGTTAATGTTGCGTTCTTGTGTGTTATATTCGTATTTATATTTGGTGTGTAGTTGCTGTCTATTGATGACGTTTGGCAATTGAGGCAGTACAACGTCACGATATTGAGTAAAAAGTTGTAAGACGTGGGCGAAATTGTCTGCGTGTTGATTGTTGGTTTATTATTGAGGATGAGAATAGCTTCTTTTATTTTGAGTCTTGAGGGACGACGTTCATTACAAAGTATGCTAGTGTTATTATCAAGAATTTTTCGAGTAACTGGTATGTTGTGATGCTTATTGAAGTGATCCTTGATAGCGCCTTGCTGTACATGCATGGTAAGGCGTCTGCGAAGTGTTGTACGTGTGTGTCCAATATATGTTTCCACATCACGGTGTGGCAAAGGGCATCAAAATTGGTACACAACGTTCGTACTATCTAGATTATCTTTTGTAGTGGCTGGACTGTTTTTGATGACCAATTGTTGTGTTTTTGTTGTATCATAATATATTATTAACTTAATCTTTTTATTTTCATCTTCTGATGTGAGATTTGATCTAATGATTTGTTTAATTTGTTTTTCATCAATTAAATAGTTATCATGCATTTGATTTTTGTAGTAAATAGGTATTGTTTGTTGTTCGTGCTGTGGTTGTAGAAGTGGTTGTTTAAATTTCTTGAGAGATTTAGATATGACGTCGTCGATGAGTGTATTTGGATAATTATTATTAATAAGTAACTGTTTGATTCTTTGAATTTCTATGTGTAGAGATTCATTGTCGGTAGATAATTTAAAAGCGCGTGTGATGAAGTTTTTAATGACGTTGTTTTTGTATTTGACGGGACAATCGGAATTGTAGTTTAAGCATTGTCCAGAGTTTGTTCGTTTGACGTATACATGGGTAGAGAGCTGATTTGCGTGCATGGTGAGACTAAGGTGTCAAGGAAAGAGATTTTATTATTGTTACTAAATTCAATTGTAAATGTTAAGCAAGAGTTGTTCTGGAACAGGTTTTGGAGTTGATATATGTCAGCTATAGACTTCAACTTGGACACTTCAACTACGATAATACACAAACAATTTTATTCTTAATTTTTCTTTTAAATTTATTCGTTTATTTTATTTTCAACAATATAATGAGTTAATTTTTAAAATATAGGTTGTTATTCATTTATCTATTCATTTTAATATCTAAATTCTATTCTCTATTTCTTATAATTTATAATATTATTAACTCCCCATTTGGTTTTACAATCTAGGCTCCGACGATGGCATTAGCCGATATATATATATATATACAAATTCGTAAAGCGTTCCACATTTTTTGTTAGCACGTATATAATTAAGTTTGATTTTTTGAGAGCACCTGTGAGAACATTGAATGGGCGCTATATATATATTGTCCTTAATATATATATATATATATATATATACATATATATATTAGGGTGAGCATGGGAACGGGATTTTGGAATCATGGACAGGCATGGGAAAAACACCATACACATGACCAAATTTGAAAAAATGTCAGTTATCTATGCAACTCAATACCTGTGCGTGTAGGTTAACAATGAAAATAACCACGTGCAAGCAATAGAGCTATTTAATATAAAGAAATTTAATATAAAAAATATATATACACAAACATGTGGTCGACACATACAAACACATATGCACACTTATGGTCATTAGAATTTCACATAGTATAAATATTCATATACATGCCTAAAATTATTTTAATTGTTATAATTGTGATTTATTATTGTTGTTTTAATAATTTTTATAAGTTTGAGATTTTTATTTTATTTTTTATTAAAAATACGTTCTTAATATTTGCGTTTTTGAAAAAAAATTTTGATTTGGTTTTCAAAAATTTGCAAAATGGGAAAAATAGGAATTGGAGGGAAAACACGGGAATGAGTCAAAAATGGGAAGTGGAAATGGAAATTAACGGAAACGTTGTCATAAATGGGATTTCAGGAGGAAATCGTGGATGACAATAAAAATTGGAAAAAATTGGGAACAAATTTCAATTTTAGCTCACCTCTAGTATTTCAATGTTTATTCATAATCAACAACATATCAAATAAGTAAATAAAAGTTATGAAGTTGAATATGCGGAGACCGAATAAGACTGTATGTCTTATATATATATATAAATTTGGGTTCAGACACACATATATACTATGTATATATATATATAGTTATTAAGAAATATCACCGCATTTTTCGCATTGTTGAGTTTGTAACTAAATTTTTCAATTTTTCAAACAATTATTTTATCAATATTATTCAATTTATTCAAATTAATACTATTCAATTTATTCAAATTAATAATAAAATTTCTAATTATTTTAGACCTCGTTTTTCATATACATAAAAGCTTTTCATCATCAGTGTAATAGAGTTTGTAATATTGCTTTATGTAGTAATCAGGTATTTATAGTATTTTTAACGAAGGAACTCTAAGTTCCATTGTTTCTTTGTGTAATTTTTTTGTTGGTAGGATCATTACTACTTGTTGCTGGATGTTTATTATAAAGTTTCTATTTTTTATTAATAAAGCCGATATATTTTGTGTTTCGGTGCCTACAATCACCAATTTTACAATCAAAAGAATATACTTGATGACTGTTTTTCATTCTCGATTCTGGTTTAGTACTGCAATTATTTTTAAGAACAAGGGATGAGGTTTTGTTGTTCGTGTAATAAATCCTAGTTTTAATTTATCATTTTCGTTGATAGTTTTTACGTTACCGTTTACAATTGTTTTTATTATTTTTTCATCGGTCTTATAAGCTGTTGACATTATATTTTTGTAATAAAGTATTTTGTCATTTGTTGTTTTATCATTGTTACTTTGTAATTTGTGTCGAAATTACTTTTTAAGTAATTGATAATTTGTAATTTAGTAATTTCATCTTTCATGTAATTTGGTAATTTAAAAGTAATTTCAAATTACATTTTGACTAAAAAATTTAGTTTATATGTGAGTGAACTTACACAAATTATTATTATTATTATTGAAAATTTTTTTTTTCTTGAAATTCTAAAAAAAATTTTAAATTCTAAAAATTTATTTGATTAAAAATTTCATTTGCTACTTTGAAGTTTTATGGTCATATAGCTACCATCAAAGAAGTTTACTTTTTTGATGTTTGACGCTTCTTTTTTTTCTTTTTTTCTTTTTTTCTTACCTTTTTTTTCCTTCTTTCTTTCTTTCCTTCTTTCTTCAGTCGTTCATTAAACGATTGAACAAATTGTTGATCAAAAGAAAGTAACTTAATAAATGAATTTAAAAATGACATCAAAGAATATCAGCGCAAAGAAAAATCTTAAAATAACTATTAAAAAATGTTTTTCTTCATTTATTCAAAACTTGTTTGATGTAATTTAATTTCATGTAATTTGAAATTAGTAATTTGGCACTTCTATTAAATGTAATTTGTAAATGGTATCGAAATTACAATATTTAGAGTATTTTGTAATTTTTATCGAATTACAATATAATGTGTAATTTGCCCATCTCTGACTACTAGCAACCTTGAACCAATAAAAATTGAATTTCACCATCAAGCATGAAAATGAAAATTGATTGCCATTTCTGGATGTTTTGGTAACGCATGACGAACACAGAATTACAACTACCGTAAATGTCAAAGCAACAAAGATAATTGTTCAAATTGGTTAAATGAATGTATAGAACAATTTAAAGTAAGAACAATAAAATCCTTTGTGAACCGTGCATTCACGCATTCATCCTCAACTGATGATCGCAATACGGTACTGAAAAGAATTACTAAACTACTAGTAAGCGATGGTTACAAAAATCATCCATTGAGAGCACCATACAACAAAGACTACAAGATAGCAATATATTTAAAAACAACAATGACAACAATAATATAATCTTATATTACAGAAATCATATGTCAACTGCACATATAATAGACGAAGTCATATTAAAACAAATTATAAAATGAAATGTTACGCCAATCAATGATACTAATAAAATAAAACTCAGTATATACTAAAATAATTGTATGACATTACGATTAGTTTTAAAGGACAGCTGCCCTCTTAAAGACGATTCTACTTTAAGTGTAATCATGTAATATATAATTTAAAATGCTCTATTGACGACTGTGCGCGTCAACAACATTCGTATATTTATGTTACGACCACTTCACTATCAAGACGTCTCACAATGCATACACAAAAAGGAGCTATCAAATCTCACTTGCAATCAACACAAGCAATTTCAATAACCCGCTGAACCCAATAACCCAAAAAACTGTTGAACGCAGAGTGGGCATACAAATTTAATGAAATATACAATTCAATTCAATTCAATAATGAATTTATTCAGCGAAAAGTTACAATACTATATATATACACATATATATATATATACATATGTTATATATATATATATATATAACATATATATATATATATATATATATGTTATATATATATATATATAACATATATATATATACTGTGTGCGTGTGTGAGTAATTTTCAAATTACTAGAATTAGAAAAAAAAAGTAAAAGTTGAGTTGAATAGTAACATTGCAATTGAATTAGAGGCTGAAGGAAAGAAACCAAGAAGATTTATTATTTATTTCATTTTATTTTATTTTTTATGTTCAAACATTTTTCTTTCACCGTTTATTTATTCGTTTAATTTTGTACTACTGCCTTGCATGCTGTAACAGTTTCTGCGTTTGATTTTTAAAGAATAATAATAATAATAATAAAAAGATCGCATAAAGCAAATTACTCAATGATCGACAAAGTCGTTAAATAACAACCGATACATAATAATAAGAAAATCGGATAAGGCAAAAATATATGTTTTAATGAAAAGGAAGATTATATCAACAAAATACACGTTATTGTAGCAGATAAAAGTAAATTTAGAATTATAGAGAAAGACCGAACTAAAGGGGCGTGATGGCTCATTGGTTAAAGGCGCCTTGTCTTGCTATTGCAATGACTGGGTTCGATTACAAAGATATCCCCGCCTATCATATGCAATGTGTAAGATGCGTGGTTTGCTCGCGTATTCATATACGCTGTGTGTGTTTGTCGTTGAAACCTTTGAAGCAAACGCAAGAGGGAGAGAGAGAGAGAGAGAGAGAGAGAGAGAGAGAGGGAGAGAGGAGAGTAACCTTTAACCTTTAGAGAGAAAATTAAATGATATCATCAAAGAAATCAATAAAACTGTTGAGGATAAAATCCCAGAACTGATTGGGGAATATAAACCAGGTCACCTATATGGAAACGTAAAAACTCACAAAAATGATAACCAATTAAGGCCTACAATCAGTAAAATATCAACTGTAACAAACCAAGTTAAAAACCAGTTGAAACTTGAAACCGCAAACATCGCAGTCGACCAAAATTGCAACCGCAAATAACCGCCCGAGCAACTAGACATTAACTGAGTTCGATGCGCTACAGAAGATTACAACAGCATGGATAGCAGTACATTTGTGGGATTAGAGTAGGCAAAGAGATAGATTAAGCAGATAAAACAAAGGAAAATTCCAACTAGAAACATTTGTGAAAAGACATTGAATATGTAGCATTATAGAATGAATTATTCAAACAAAACCAACCAAATATGAAAAATGCAGGAGATGTATGACCAAAGTAACCAATTTGTTTATTCAAAAAACTTTAGCAACTTTTTACAAAGAAAGATTTTAGTTGATTTGGAACCGGCGAAAATTCAACAAAGTGCGCCGTTAAATACTACAAAAATGGTGATATAAAATTGATTGATATGTAGACCTTTGTGCATTCATGATTTTTTAAGTTATTTTATTTATTTTTATTTATTTATGTTAAAAATAAATAAAATTTACCCAACATGGCTAAGCCACACCATAAATTGTTGCCTTTGCACCCTCCTGATTTAATGCTAATACCAGGGTATGGATATTTTGGAGGGCATTGATTAGTAGATTCTTGACCACATTCGTAACAAAACAAATTATTAAGGGTTAGGTTTTTCAAACCTGGTGTATCCAATAAGCTCTTTGTTAAATTTAATATTAAACATTTCAGTATTAAAACTTTCAATACAAAGTACATAAGATAATAAATTGATTTTTAAAATATGCTGAGATGTGTTTTTATAAATGTAACTTTGATAGCTAGATGTGTTTTTATAAATGTAACTTTGATAGCTAAATATTATATCTATTTTTTAGACGTTTGAGCAATACTTTCTTTAAACTTTAAAGTTGATAATCTGTGGCTAAGTAAATAAATCCAAGTAAACAATTAAGTTTGTTTACAAAAAGATGCATATAATTTTAATCACAAAAATGCAAAAAATTTAAATCTACTGAAAAAACAACGACGTCATTATCTTGAAGAAGTTATTTTTATTAATCTCTTGAACACTTTTTTAGCTAAATACGTTGTGCTTGTTTATTGAGAAATTACAGTAGTCGGAAAACTAAATTGGTTTAGTGTTTAGTCAAGCATTAGTGTAGACGGCGGTACAGCTGTATTTTTGTAATAGTCATTCCAACAAAAAGTTAGTCTGAAACTCTGTTTGAAATCCAAATTTGCGGAATATCAGTTATCATGAAATTAGGTGTAGGTGGTAAACTCTTAGCACTCCATCCTTACGTTGTTTACATAGAATAATATTGAAGACTTTTAAATTTGACTCCGCCCTTCATCAATATTCATGACCAACCGAAGCGCGTCATTTTTTTCCAATTTTAAAATTTTGTAACCGAAGCGCTTCATTTTTTTCTATTTGTAATTTTTAATGATATTTTAATATCATTGATTTTTATTTTAAAAAAATGTTATAAACATGAGAACTATTTGTAATTTTATTTTCACATTATATTTTCTAAAAAAAAGAAGTATCTAATAATATTCAATAGTTAATAAAAAAAATTAAAAAAATGTTTCAAAATTTTAAACGGCGTATTAATGTCATATAAGTTCCAGGGATTTTTGGAACCGTTCTTTTCTATCTTCTATGGTGCGCAGCCACAAATTCATCAAGGTATGATTGTACGTGAGCATCACACGTACCATTCATTCTTTTAAATTTTTGTTTGGCGCATCGCCACAAATTCTCCACTCCATTTGTGTGCACTCCGTTTACGGCTCGAAATGTAATGGAGTAATTCACGATTTGGTGGCTTAGACCGGTTACGGTTATTATCCTGTTATAAGCAGCCCATTGATCTGTCCAAACTGTTGTACCTAACAACTATATTTCATAACTAACCAAAATGAATTTTAAAACATTAAACTTTATGGAACCAACTGGGCAGAACATGTCGCTGTATCAACGTGGCAGTATCTCGTCTATCTACTTCTCCCAGAAAAACATCTTTTGTTTGCGTATCGATGCCTCCAAAAATCCAGCCTGCCCTAACTGGACGTGCATTCTGGTTTCTCGATCTTTTTGCAGATGAGATGCATTTTTCATCTATCTGAACAATGTGTCCGGGGCCACCTATTTGTGCTGGGTTATCACGAGCCCAGTCTATACATAAATCCCGATGTAAATTGAACCAGTCAGGCAATGAAATTTTTTAAAAACAATGAAAAAAAAAATCTTACCAAAATACAATTTGTCAGCGACATTTAGCTACGGCTGTAGAAACTTCCATGCCTAATTGTTTTTCGACCATTTTCATTCCTTCAACTGTGGGGTAAACAGCTATTTTTAACCAATGAATTTTCATTAATGTAAAATATAAATGCAATTGAAGAATGAAAGAGAAAATAGTAAAAGGAAAAGAAAAGAATATTTTCGTTTTTATATTAAAGCTCTTTCATGTAAGAGATTGCACAGCTTAACTAATATATTTAAATTTAATCTATATTTTATTCATATTTAATCTATATTTTAATATATGACCTTAATTTATTTGTCATCAAAATTGTTAATAAATATTTTTAAATATAATTTTTTAAATTATTATTCTAATAATTTATTACAATAAAATGAAGCGCTTTGGTTGGTCATGAATATTAACAAGTCAAATTTAAAGTTTTCAATATTATTCTATGTAAACAAAATAAGCGTGGAGTGCTAAGAGTTTACCGGTGTAGGTGTAATTTGTGTTATTTACAACCACAACAAATACATGGAAGTGAGATATGGCTGTGAAAAAAGTAAGCTTCGATCGTATACGTGTCATTGTGGGTTTTCCGACCTTGTAATTTCCCGAAAAACATAAACAAGGGGATATAGTATAAATAGATTAAGCCTGATTTAATTAATTTTAACTCCTCCCACTGTCAATTAATCAATCAATTAGATTGTAAATCGGTATTTCTATGATGTTTAAAAGCGCTTATCAGTGAATTTTGCAAACGGTCTTGCGATCCGCTCTGAACTTCGAAAGTTATGGAAAAGTGGCAGTAGTAGTAGTAGTAGTAGTAGTAGTAGTAGTAGTAGTAGTAGTAGTAGCAGCAGTAATGTTTTCTGGAGGTTATCTAGAGAACCTGTTGTCAGGCCTCCTAGCACAGCTGGTTCGTTGATTGATTGTTTTTCGTCCAACAATCAATGCCTGCTTTAAATTTGTTCATTGATTGTGCCTCAACAATTTGTTCATTGAATGTGCCTCAACAAGTTCATTTGGTAATGAGTTCCAAGTACTTGCGGTTCTATTGAATAAGTAATTCTATCTGCTTCTTAGTCTGGCTAGTTCTTGTTAAGTAGTCAGAGAAGAAGATAGAGAATTCCAGAAGAAAGTGCCAAAAAAAGCAAACTGCTTACTATCATCCCTGTATTTAATTTTTTGTGTCACAGAGATTGTACTACCCACCCCACACGACGTACATGCACATGGCGTACGATAGTCTTTGAGTTTCGGACCGAGAGTATTCGAACCAGTAATTGTACGAGACATGGCACTCCTACCGACTGAGCTAACTTGCGAACCTTGTTTTAGAATCAGGTCCAAAAAAATTATTAATTTTTCGTCGATTAAATTATTTACGTAATTTAACTAATATAAAATCATTTTTTTAATCGAAATTTATTTTTATGAAAAGTTCAATATACAATACTTTCTTATGGGTTGAAGCATGAATATGCAAAGAACCTCAATTTTTTCAACTTTTAACTATTTTCGGTAATGTCGATTTTATTTTTTTTAATTTATACCAAATAAAAGTAATTGATTACCACATTGAATAACAATTAAAAAATAAATAAAATTTTTACATTTTGAATAAAAGCTATATTCCGAAATTAGTAAATATACTATCGATTCTTTTTTTGTTTTCCTTGTAGCTCAGGTTCTTGTTATCTTTTCACCCACGTAGATAAAGTTTTCCACTACCTCCAGTACATCTGAATCTAGTTAAATTTGGGGTTTTTTCTTTTTCTGATAATATACCGCCATCACTTTTATTTTTTTCTGTATTAATAGTTGATTCTTGAGGTTCTTGTTAAGTAGTCAGAGAAGAAGATCATCATTTGCAAACTTTAAGTTGTTTAGCTTTGTGCCTCCACAGTTTACTCCAACATCTAAATTTTCTAGAGCGACTTAAAATACTTTTTCCAACAAGATTATAAATAGTGTGGTATAGATTACATCCTTATCTTACTTCCGTCTTAATCATAAACCAGCCTGAAAGTGCATTATCTATTTTTACAGCACTTATAGTTTTTGGGTATATTGCTTTGATAAGTGTTATTAGTTTTTTTTCTATTTCTGCATTTCGCATTGCCTGCCAGAGTCGTTCATGCCATACTAAGTCAAAACCTTGTTTTTAATCAATAAAATTAATAAAACAGGTTTTTTTTGCTGCAATATACTTTTCCACCATTTGTCGAAGAGTAAAAAATTGATCCATAGTGGTTCTGTCTGGACGAAAGCCTGCATGCTTTTCTGTAATTTTTTCAACATAATTTTGTAATCTTCTCTGCAACATTTTAGTGTAAACTTTGTCAAGTATGATTAACAGTGTTATCCCTCTGTAGTTTTAACAATCTGTTTTGTCTCTTTTCTGTTTATATATAGTATATTGTTCGGAAAGTAATTTCGTTTATTTTCGACAAAAGATTTAATTTCACAGATAACTTTACGCTTAAGTCACATTGTCATTATATATTATGACAGCTGATAGACTTGTTTATATGTTTTGTCTATTACTCCAAAACTTTCGTTAGCGTGTAAAACGACGTGGAGCTTATAGAAATATTGGAAAATTTGGGCACTGATGGAGAAAACACAAAAGTTATCAAAAAACTTTATTGAAACCAAAGAGCAGCAAAATAAAAATAAAAAAAGTGTTAGGCAAGGAAGGGTATTCTCTTTAGACCTGTACAATTTCTATACTGAGATCACTATGAGAAAGATAAAAGATCTACCTGGAATATCCATTTGAGGCGTGAATATAAACAATGTAAGATATACTGATGATACAGCTTTTATAGCAGATTCAATGGAAAAAGGGCAAACAATTGTTTCCAAACTGGATTTTGAAAGTGAAAGGAAAAGCTTGCAAATTAACATCAACCAAACAGAGTGCATGGTTATCAGTAAAAGCAAAACCGCCCCGATCTGCTCCATAATTAATAATGGTAAACTGGTCAAACAAGCCAACAGCTTCAACTATCTCGGAAGTTTACCTCAGGTTGTAAATGTGATATGGATATAAAAAAGGATAGCCATGGCAAAAGATGCATATTCTGAAATAAAAAAACATCCTCACCAACAGTAAAATCAGAATATCAACAAAATTAAAACTATTAGGGTGTTACATTTTTTTTGTGCTAATTTACGGCTTTGAGTCTTTGACAATTTCTAAAGAAATAGAAAAAAAAGTTTAACGCTGTTGAGAAGTGGTTTTTGAAAAGAATTATGAAAATTAGCTGGACCTCTCATACTTTGAACGAAAATGTATTAAAACAGTCCGGTTATGAAAAGAGGAAATTACTACAGGTAATTCGACGGGGGCAGTTAAAATTTTTTGGTCATATTATGTGGAAGGAAAGAATGGAAAATCTGACAACTACTGGAAAGATTGCAAAAAAAAAGAAATTGCGGTTAACAACGAATAACATTCGTAAAGTCCTGGTGTCACTTGTTGAATATCACCACATTTCAATTACTACAAAGTGTTAAAGATCGGGTTTTGTGGAGGTTGATGGTCTCCAATGTCCTGAAAAGATAAGGCACAAGAAAGAAGAAGATGCAAACTGGCAAATAACAACACGTGAGATCGGTGAGTCGTTAAATTTATCAATTTCAACTGTTTAGGACCATACAAAAGGTTTGGCTTATCTCCGAAGCTCAATATATGGGTCCCCCATGTCCTCAAAGAGAGAAATTTGTGTCGCGTTGACGTCTGCGCTTCACTCCTCAAACTTTGCGAAAATGATTTATTTTAGAAGAGCATCATTATCGGGAACAAAAGATGGGTTGTATACGACAATGTCAAACGCAAGAGATCATGGAGCAGAAGAGACGAGTCGGCTCAAAGCATTTCAATCGATAGTAACAATTTTTCCTTTTTTCCAGTCCGCAAGTATCATCTTTTAGTAGAATATTTTTTGTATTAGTTCATGGAGTTTTTTATTTATTGTCCCCCCCACCTTTAAGCATTTCTGCGCTTATTTCATCTATACCTGGTGCCTTATTTTTTTCATGTCTTTCATGGCTTTTTTATTTCTTTTCGAGAAAGTTTTCTGTTTTTGTTTTGTTTTCCATATTTGGAATTTTCTACAGACTTATGGTTTCTATATCTAGTTTAAAATTGTATAGGTTTTAAAAATGTTTTTCCATTTTCTCAGAATTTTTTTACAGTCTGTTAATATCTTCCCGTCTCTATTTTTTATTATGGTTAGTTTTATTGTATAAGTATCTGTAAGGTCCTTTATTCCACTGTATGCTTCTTTTGTTCTATATTTAAAATGTTGTTGTATCTCTACTAGGGATGCACCGGATGTAGGTTTTTCAAATTCGGCCGGAACCGGGCTTGGCCGGATTTAAAATTCAAAAACCGGCCGGGGCCGGATTTTAATTACTATTTTACATACGTTAGAAAAAATACTCACATTTACGGTTATCTACATGTTGAACACCAAAAGATGAGTAATCAAAGAAGACGTTGAGAAACTTTTGGGGTTATCAGGCTTACCCCGCGACAATACTGCATTGCATTCCTTACAAACTGCCTTGGATTTATCGTTTGTTTTAACGTCAAAAAACGCCCATACTCCGGATTTCTTTTCAGCTATTTTTATAAAATTCACCAATAATAAAAAATGCTTAATAAATATATTGTTCTTAAATTATGCGCTTTATAGCTGCATCATCGTCATATACTATTATATATAAGTGCACAATTTCTTGTAAACAAAGATCAGCTTATAATTTATGCATAACCCATGTTATAGCACAAAGAAAATTGTCCAGCTCAGCTCACAATTAGTGATGCTGTTATTATGTGCCATGCATGCACGTGCACAAGTTCTTTTACACAACGATCAACTTATAATGTATGCATAACCCAAGTTAAAGCACAAAGAAAATTGTCCAGCTCAGCTCACAATTAGTGATGTTGTTATTATGTGCCATGTAAGCCTAGCCTAACCTTTAACATACCATGTTCTTAAATTATATATATTATATAGCTATATCATCCGTAATATACAATTATGTAGTATATATCACGTGCACAAGTTCTTTTGCACAAAGATCAGCTTATAATTTATGCATAACCCATGTTATAGCACAAAGAAAATTGTCCAGCTCACTTCACAATTAGTGATGTTGTTATTATGTGTCATGTATGCTTAGCTTTTAACTTATTGACATAAAATTAATCGAATTCAATGAATTTTTTTTTCAATTTATAAAATTTTTAAATGTTGATAGACGCTTAAATCCGGCCCTAAATCCGGTCACCAAATCCGGCCGGATTTGAAAAAAAGGCCGGATTTTGGCCGGGGCCAAACTTTGGTGCATCCCTAATCTCTACGCATTTTTGTTTTATCCAGTTGTCCTTATCTGTCTTTAATTTTTTTAAATTCATCTTGTGATCCAGTTCATTTGTTTGCCATCAGCCTTTATTAATGTTAACCTTTACATCATCGCTAACCCATCTTTTCCTGTCTATTATCTTTAATTGCAAATACTGTTTTAGCATTTTAAATTACAGCGTTTTTTAATATTGACCAATGTTCTTCTATATAGAGTCTGTGGTTATTTTTTTTAATTTTTCGTAAATTCTTTCCTCATAGGATTCTTTAATTTGACTGTGTCCAGGTGAAGTCTACCGTTGGTTTTATCTTTTTTTTAGTCTCAATTTTAGTTTTGCCATGATTAGTTTATGATCAGATCCAATTTCTGCTGAGCATGTTCTTATATTTTGTACGTTGGACATTCATCTTTTAGCCACGCCTCGAAGCAACGAACGCAAATTTTTATTTGATGTTGAATATCTTTGCGTTAGCACGTGCTTCAACGAGGTGTAAGTTTGTGATAAGGCTAATTCCATCACAATGTCTGCGATGACGTTTATTGGTAGGTTTTCAAACAAAACGTAGTACCAATCTTCTTCTTTCAAGAATCCACAGCCCTTAAGCACGTTATCAAAGTGCCTAAACCACGCTTTTGGGTTTGCGGTGCTGAATAGATTCAATGGAGCGCTCTTCATGGTTCTCTTAGCTGTAGCTGTGTTTGTAGTTTCGCAAGCCATCGTGTTTGGGGTCACTGATTTCTTTCAATACAAGAAACAGATAAAATGTTTATAATGTACTTTATTGAATGCTGAAATAAACAAAAACGTGTTTGGCTACGCAAATTGACAAAGAGAATTTCGATTGTAAAACGTATCAAGGGAAGCTGCCTTGTTTTTCAAGATACATATAGCAAATCGTCACATGCTTAAAATAGGGATGTGCGGTCCAACATAACTGTAGCTGTACATGTTAATAAATTATTAGTATTATTATTGTTCCATAAAACACGATTTCTAAATTTAATAAATGTAATTATAGGTAAATTGTTTTCATTGCTTATATGAATATATATATATATATATATATATATATATATATATATATATATGTGTGTGAACAAACAGTTGGATGAGTATCATTTATTCATTCAGTCATTCAATCATGCATCTATCTTTCTAGCTCTTCACTAATTAGTTCATCTATCCATTCATATATATATATATATATATTGTAGATTGTGTAAGAGATCACGACCCTCTCCATGGTGAATTGATAATATTTTTTCGTCTATGTTTAAAATGGAAAAAAATAGCCTTACCTACAGTTACCACATTTGAAGTTTTAGCGGTCAGGTTCACCGTTAATAGTCAGGAGTTTATTTTGCTTGCTATTTACAGACCGGGTTCTGCACAGCTGTCTGGATTATTTTTTAAAGAACTGATTTCTATTCTGGAAAACATTACAGTACTCAGTTTTCGAATTATTTTAACCGGGGACTTCAATGTGCACGTTGAAAAGACGAATGATCCTTACGCTGCTAATTTAAATGATATCTTCGATAATTTTCAACTCATCAATCGTGTAAAAGCACCAACACATTTACGTGGTGTTACACTAGACTTGATAGTAACCTCCGAGGATTTTCCAGTTCATGATTGTTTAGTTCATCCAAGTGGAATTTATTCTAATCATAGTTTTATTTGGGCTGAACTGTCGATGACTCGAAGATATTTGGTTGGAATTAAAAAAGTTTCTAAAATGTGGAATCAGATGAATGTTGATGACTTCATCAGACTCGTGCTTAAATCTCCACTCTCCAAATCATGTCAAAGCAATGAGGTAGACAAGGAATTGCATTTATTTAACAACGAGTTAAAATCTATTGCTGATAAAGTTGTCCCTATTCGTGCAGTGACCGCCAATAACGTTCGTATGGCTCCGTGGTTTGATAATGATTGCAGGTTAGCCAAGCGTTTGTGCAGAAAAATGGAAAGAAGATACAGAAAAAGTTCACAGTTGATTCATCAAGATGAATGGAAGACTGCTTTAAAGAATAAATCGGAACTTTTCTCTAAAAAAACGTCGTCAGTATTGGACAAAAATTGTTGATGACAATAAGATGAAACCAAAAAATCTTTGGCGGATTGTGAACAGCATTCTCTGTAGGGGTCGTAACGATAAATCCTGCTCGGATATGGATGAACTAACACCTGATCGATTTATGTGCTATTTCAATGAAAAGTTAAGCAAGCTAAAAGATAGTGTCAACAACGATGCTCAACCGAGCCTGGCAGAATTCCAATCAGGTGTCGATAATAGTTTGTAATAGTTTGTTCTCAACGTTTTCTATGGTTTCTAAAGAGGAGGTAATACAGTTAGGTCAAAACTCACCTACAAAATCGTGTCAACAAGATGTAATACCTACCCACGTATTAAAGAAGTTTATAAAACTATTTGCACCATTTTGGCATACCTGATAAACAGCAGTTTAAATGTGGGACAGTTTCCTTCTGGCTGCAAGCATGCTATCATAACTCCGCTGCTGAAGAAACATAATCTAGACGAAAATGATGTTGGGAACTACAGACCAATTTCTATTCTGTCTTTCCTATCCAAAATTATCGAACGTGTGGTTGCCAGGCTAACACTCAGTTACTTGAACAATAACAATTTAATGCCGAAATATCAATCTGGATTCCGTCAGTACCATTCGACTGAAACTGCTCTTTTGCAAGTTTTCTTAGAAGTGTACGGGGCAATTGATGAACAAAATGTGGCAATGCTAGTCTTTCTTGATATGTCATCCGCATTTGATTGCGTAGATCACAAAGTACTTTTAACAAGACTACGTTGCCGTTTTGGAATCTCTGGTGCTGTTCTGAGGTGGTTTGAGTCGTATCTGGTAGGTAGATCACAACAGGTATCATTCGGTGGTAAATTGTCTGATGTTAATGTCATGCTGTCTGGTGTGCCACAAGGTTCGGTTTTAGGTCCTATTCTATTCCTGATCTATGCATCTGAAGTACTAAAGATTATAGAATCATTTGGTTTTTTAGGTCATGCTTTTGCGGACGACTTGCAAATTATTGTTACGAGCAGGCCAAATTCTTTTAAATCAGAATTGGACAAACTGGTTAAATGTTTGTCTGGGGTCAATAAGTGGATGCAAAACAATGGTTTAAAACTAAACCAAAACAAGACTGTTTTTTTACCAATTGGAACATGGCAGCAACTTTCAAGAATAGATATAAATTCAATAACTGTTAATGATGAGGTCATCCCATTTTGTCAGACAGCAGCTAATCTGGGCTTCATGATTGATTCAGGTTTGTCAATGAAACAACACATTAAGAAGCTCTCAGCCGAATGCATGTTTCAAATCAGGAAAATCAATCAAATTCGACAATCCTTAAATACATCCACGTTGCAGACGTTGGTTCATGCATTTGTGCACTCACGCGTCGACTATTGCAACAGTTTGTTTTATGACTTACCTGATCGATCCATGGTTGTACTTCAATCAATACAGAATCGAGCCGCAAAAGTTGTTGTTGGAGCTCTAAAATACGATCATGTGTCTCCAATATTGAAGGAAATTCATTGGCTAACCGTCGACAAAAAGATGTTGTTCAAAATTTCAACACTTGTCTACAAGTCTATCAACGGTCTAGCTCCATCTTATTTGTCTGACAGGTTCAAAAAGAGATCTTCAAAAGCATCTGGAACACACTTGAGATCCGATGTTTCAAACCTGCTGTTGATCCCAACAACGAGTCTCCATTTAGGCTCTCGTAACATTGCTGTTTCTGGACCAACTGTTTAGAACAACCTGCTTGCTGCTTTCAGAAATCCGGACCTAAACCTGCGTGATTTCAAGAAGAAACTGAAAACTTATTTATTTTCATTGTAATGCATTATTGATAAATTTTTTCTCTTTAGTCGACATGTTCTAAATATTATTTCGTATTTTCGTTATATTGAATCGATTACTTTTCTGTTTATGACCAAATTTTAATCTTATTTCTGTGCGATGTATTATGATTTCTTGTTTGTTATTTCAATTATGTTGTTAAGTTCAGTTTTTGTTAGATAGCGCTTTTGAGACTCGTTTAATTAGCGCTTCATAAATGTTTCAATAATATATATATATATATATATATATATATATATATATATATATATATATATATATATATTTTATATATGCTTTAGTCGGAAGTTGGCGCTGCGCTTTTGTCGACAATATTCACACCTTCGTTAGCCAATCGCAGCCGATTAATGTATAATGGAGCCAACTAGATATAGAGTTAATCAACAATGTAATATTTTAAATTTGCTGGTAACCACCTAGGATTTTGTATATGATGTGAATTATTTTCCTCCAATAGGTAAATTTGATCATATGATAATCATGTTCAAGTTGCACCAATTAAAAATAATTAGGTTGCACCAATTAAAAATAATTTTTTAATTGATAAACCATTGCTTTGCTTCAATAGAGAGGATTAAGAAAATTTCAATAGATCGTTAGCAGAATCCTTGCCAGAAATGTTTAGTGCCCAGCATAGTTATTTTTTGGAATCTGGGTGGTTGTTTGTTGCAATGCTTCAATAGCTTTGAAAAATGTATGTTCCTCTAAAGGAGTAATACTAAACGCTTTACTTATCGATTAAAGAAACTCATCAGTTTAATACACCATTCCTGGAAACTGGCATTTAGACGCCAAGATAATAATGCAATTTCAAAATGTCGCTTGTTTTTTTTTCATGATGAGTTAACTGCAGCAAACAGGATTTTGTTAGCGGAGTTGGAAATTATGTTAAAGGAGAAAATTGAAAAGTATTTCAGTAAGCAGAGTGATGGTAACACTAAAGTTGACTTAATAACATTTTGCGTTTTATTTCTGACAACAATTTGATTTAACTTTTGCCTTCATTTGTGATTGTGGACATTAAAAGGATTCCAAATATTGTGACAAGTAATGTGGTGAAGTGTTCAGTTCATGCAGTACCGAATTAAGCAATAAGCACACAAAGCACGTGCTTAGGGCACCGCATGAAAAGGGGCACCGCGACGAGCCACTAAAATTTTTTGCAATTACTAAATTGTTGCATGAACTAGCGTGATGTTCATTTGAAATAAATAATGCATATTAATTAACTAACAATGTCCACGGACCACGGTCTATGTTGTGTAGACATAGAGTTACTTAATTAATTTAACTTATGATTAAGAGTTAAAGCCATGAATATAATGGATATGGCATAAAAATTAATTTAACGCAAAAATTGTTTTTTTGTTTTATGGATCAAGCGTCGTCGTTGTCTTCTTCAGCGTCTTTGATTAATCGTCTGATCTGAAATTATCGCTTGCGAAGTTTTTATCTCGTTTGCTGTTTTAAATTCGATTTCGTTTTGCATTTTATATATTATATAAAATATATTTACTAGTACATTTAAAAAAGAAAAGTGATTAGTATAATTTTCTGCATTTATACATTTCGTTTTATACATTTTACATTCCTACCTACATACATATAATATACACATACACATGCATAAGTAGTTAAGTATACATGACATGACATTGAGATTACATTGAACTATTAGAAAATCTTAATTCTTAAATTGTCAAAATAATATTAAAAACAATAATATATTTTAATTAGAAAACATTTGCTTAGTATTTGATTTGACAGACACAGATTCTCAACCAAATCAAAATGACTGTGTGTTCCATTACAAAATGTCACTCATCTTATTTAGATGAAAATGTTACTTTACACAGGTTAATTTAATTTAGACTATACTATACACTATACTATAGCTATAAAGTGTAACACTATACAATATAATTATAATAATCAGCAAACAATTATATATAATAATGTAGTATAATAGTAATAAATAATATCAGTAACATAATAAATGCATTAAATTAAATGGTGATGTTAACTCAAAGTTGTATAAATAATTTGTGCTGATATTAATTAAGTCAAATTTAAATTCAGACTGTCAAAGAATGATATAAATAGAATGCAATGGGAAAACCTCATTAAAAAATACATTGACAATTACGATGAAAAAAAAGATTTTAATTTG
The DNA here is from genome assembly GCF_000326865.2 of Helobdella robusta. Classification (NCBI taxonomy): domain Eukaryota; kingdom Metazoa; phylum Annelida; class Clitellata; order Rhynchobdellida; family Glossiphoniidae; genus Helobdella; species Helobdella robusta. The sequence continues at coordinate 637,124 of NW_008705459.1, read as the reverse complement.
TAGCAAACATTTTACACCGGAAAGTTTTCATAAAATTGGTTTGAAAATTTTTCTTCAAAAAGATGCTTTTCCAACGATATTTGACAAGGTTAGTGTTACGTATATAAAAACCAATCATTTCAAGTTTCAGTTGTATAATTTAAATGTTTTTAAGTTATAATTTTGAAATTAAGATATTGTTGTCTGCATAATTTTTCTCAAGTGTTCTTTATTTAGGTAACTAGAAAAAAAGCATTCAGGAAAAAATGTCTTCAGAAAAAATATCTTCAGTGAAAATATCTTCATTCAAAAAGGTCTTCCAGAAAAAATGCCTTCAAGAAAAAAAGTCTTCCAGAAGAAACGTCTTCAGGAAAAAAAGTCTTCCAGAAAAAAATCCAACGATATTATTTTATTTTTAAAATATTCATACATACAAAAATGAAATTACATTTTTACATAAAAAATTTGTTACAATAAAAATTAATAAAAATCATAATAACTTTATTATGTTCTTTGTGTATTAATATTATCTGAGAGGTTTATTGGAATGGATTATAGGGTTGTTAAAGTGTTACAGCATGTGCCAAAAACGGTTCTAGGACAATTACCCCCCGGACAAATACCCCCCGGACAATTACCCCCCGGACAAATACCCCCCACGCAAATAACTCCCCGGACAATTACCCCCCTGACAAAAAACCCCCCAAACAATATACCCCCGGACAAATACCCCCCCCCCCCCGCAAATAACCGCCCGGACAAATACCCCCAAAACAAAATACCCCCAGGACAATTACTCCCCGGACAATTTTTGTTTTCAAATTATGATTTATATTATTATTATTAATATTAACAGACAATACGAGACGAGATAGAATGCAATTACTTATTAATTTATAATTATTGTAATGATCATCAGATACACTTTTAAATACAGACAGCCAAAAAACACAAATCGTTGATGATAAAGAATTAAACATTATGCAAAAGACCATAAACATATAATTAAGTAAATTGGTTCTCAAGCTTTCTAGCGCAAATTGGCATGTAAATTTAGAGCAATCAATGATGATTGATGATGAGAAAGCAATTCGCATGCATTTAATCAATAGTGTAATTTAAATTTAAAAAAAAATAGAATTTTATTTCAAGGTTTCTTTGTGTATTAATATCATATAAAAAGTTTATTGGCATGGACTTTAAAGTTGTAAAAATTTTAATCGTTATTTTATTCTGTTACTATGGAAATTATTGAAAATAATAAAGGAGGTCAGAAGTTGTGTTTAGAAGGGTATATGTATACAAAAAAATTGAGTAGATGAGCAACGATTCGTTGGCAATGCTCTAGAAAAACATTTTTCAACTGTTTAGGAGCAATTTCAACAAACATTGAGGTAAATAATCAATATATCTTTTTATTTGTTAATCTGATATATAAATATAAATTCATTTCAATATATATATATTGTCTTTACTAAATTATATAATTAGATTACTGAAATAAAGTGTCAGAAAGAACACAACCATGTTTCAGAACCCGAAGAAATTGCAAAAGCGAAGGTTTTGAATGAAATGAAAAAGACTGCTATACTATCTTCTACGGCCAAACCGAGCCAAATATATGCAGATGCTTTATCGGGGTTAGATGAAGAAGACAGAGCAAATGTAGGCCATAAAGATCACGTGACAAAAACAATTAGAAACCAACGCCGCAAAAATATTCCAATTGAACCATCCAATACAGAATTCGAAATACCAAAAGCTTGGCAGATGAGAGAAGGCAACGAAAATGTCATCATCTACGACAGTGGAGCCAATCCATTCAACCGGATAATTGTTTTTTCGACATTCGTGCAATTACAACAAATGGGAAGAAGTACTAGGTAGTTACATTTTATTTATTTAGGAAGAATGCGGCTTATTAAATTAATTAGTTACTTCGAAATTGAAGTTCCATCTGTAATTAAACCACTTTGCTTATTTTTGATATATATTAACTATTATATATTTGCAGATGGTTTATGGATGGTAATTTTAGCTTGTCTCCAAATATTTTTCACCAACTGTACTTTATTAGAGTTGCCTATCTTAACCATTATGTAACATGCGCCTATGCCCTAATGACATCAAGAAATCAGGCGTCATATGAAAAAGTTTTTAGGGCAATTAAAGATAAGGCGCAAGAACACAACATAATTTTGGCTCCAACCACTGTTATGTTAGACTTCGAAATTGCCCCCAGACGTGCCTTACATGATATCTTCGGTGCAAACGTAGAAGTTGTAGGATGTTTTTTCCATTTGACACAGTCAACATGGAGAAAGGTATAGTTGCATGCTTTGTTAACTATTTTTAATCAATTGTCATTTTGCCTGTTTGAATGAAATTTTGCTATGGATTTTTTATTTTTTATTTATTTGTTATCTCTAATTCAGATAGCAGAGCTAGGTCTAACAACCATTTACAAAGAGAGGGATGATGTTAGACATTTTGTTGGCATGCTAGATGGCATTGCTTTCTTGCCAATAAACCGTTTGTATGATGCCCTCCAATACCTAGAAAGGAATATTCCAGATGTACCCGGACTAGAAAATCTTTTCATTTATTTCGATAAAACATATGGTAGAGGGCCCTTCAGGAACAACAACAACAATAATAATATCAACCAAATTAGGTTGATCCGAATGCCTGCTCTATTTCCGCCCGAAACATGGAACGTTTTTACGATAACATTAAATGGTCATGAAAGAACTAATAACGTTTGTGAAGGTTGGAATAATAGTTTCCACAATTTAATTGGCCATTTTAATCCATCATTATGGACTTTAATCAGTGCCATCAAAAAAGATCAAACATCTGCTCTAACATCTATTGGTCAAATTGACCGAGGAATTCAAATAAATAAGCCGAAAAAACGACAGTCAAAATATTTCCAAGAAAGAATGGAACGATTGTGCAAAGACGTTAGAGATGGCCGAAGATCTACATTGGAGGCTTTAAGAGCCGTAGGACACTGTATTGTGTTAAATAGGAAAAATTTACCAATGATTTAAGTGTATTTTATGCGATAGACATTTATAGAGATATTTTTATTTGTCATTGACCTCTAAACATAATTTTTAAAATGTTTTTGAAGGTAATTTCGTTGAATAAATTTTTTTTAAGACTTTTTTCTTGAAGACTTTTTTTCTTGAAGACTTTTTTTCTTGAAGACATTTTTTCTTGAAGACGTTTTATCTTGAAGACATTTTTTCTTGAAGACATTTTTTCTTGAAGACTTTTTTTCCGAAGATATTTTTTCTGAAGACTTTTTTTCCTGAAGACTTTTTTTCAGGGATTCCTTTATTTATGTTATGATTTATTATATACCAAAAATTAACTTATTTTAATTTTTTAAGTTTGTAACCAATAATTTCGTTTTATAATAATTTTAACATTTTGTATTTTTAGCCTTCTTCAAATTTAAAGTTAGTTTCCCATAATATTTCTGCAACGTTAATAACTGATGTGATGTAAAATGTAAATTTGCTTCGTATTTTTATATCTATATATTATCAAGATTGTGTTACATTTTAAGCCGCCAAGTATTACAAATTTCAGTTTTATTAAATTTTTTAAAAATTTGCTTTCCGTTAAGTTTTGTTATATTTGTATTAAAACATAAGAGGCATGTTTATGTTTTATGCATTAGATAGAAACATAATTAAGCATTTGTCTTGTCGTTATGTCCGGAGTTATCACCTTAAAGATATTAATTAGATGCCTTGCAAATAACAACATATTTTCAAAAACGTCCAGTGTTAATAAAACTTTAATAATTTAACATTTCAGTTACCCTCAACATCATCGCGGCCAGTTGAAAAACCATCAACATCTGCTGTTAAATTGGTTTGTATGTTTGACAGGTTATAACATAATATATGTATCAAATAAAATTTATAAATTGATTTATAAAAATTTTTGCTTTATGCTTTTTCTATATCATTATCATAAAACAGTAAACAAGAAAACATATATTACAATTGAATAACAATAGGAACAATGCATTAACAATCATTAACAACATTGAGCAAAAGGCTAGGCCCACCGCTTATAACTGGTGGTTGTCGTCAGCATGGGTGTCCGGATGTAAAAACTTTTCCCCAAACTACTCTCATGCCATCACAAAGAAAAACAACGGCCCCTAGTCCCCAGCAGGCCTTTAGTGGTCAAGGAGTGCCAAGAATCCCTGGGAAGTATGCAATAGCGGAAGGATGTTGCAGAAAAATTCAGAATGGCCTCTCTATGGTACTTAACTTGGAACGCTCAATGTTGGATCACTGACTGGCCGCAGCATGGAAATCGCAGAAATGCTCGAGCGTAGAAGGATTGACATCTGTTGCCTTCAGGAAACTCGATGGAAATCGAATGGTGTCTGTCATGTCAACTCAGACAAAGAAAAATATAAACTATTCTGGAATGGTCAAAAGACGGCCAAAAATGGTGTTGGAATTTTTGTCAGAGAACCGATTGCTCAATATTAAATTGCTGAATATTAAAAGGATTAATTCACGTCTCATGTGGATCAAGCTTCGCATAGAAAAGCAAACAATAATTTTTTTTCCGCATATGCACCACAGACAGGCAAATCAGAAGAGATGAAAAATGACTTCTGGGCTGCATTCTCTGACACCATCTCAACAATACAAAATCTGAAACAATCATGGGTCGCCCAACATAGACTTCTTGTGACAGACCTGGTTGTCAAACTGTCACATTATAAGTCTAAACAAATGCCTCGGAGAATCAATACGGGGAAGCTGAAAAACAATATTCATCGAGAAAAATTTCAACAGATTATCGCCACACAGTTAAATCACCAATCGCAAGCCAGTACAGATTGGAGTACATATAAAACTGTTTTGATAAACGCTGCAACTACAGTTTGTGGGAAAACTGGTACAAAACGTCAGCATGAACGTGACACTTGGTGGTGGAATGACAATGTACAAAATGCAATAGCTGAAAAGAAAGTTGCATACAAGCAATGGCAAAAATTAAAGTCTGTTGATGACCATAAAATTTTCCGTGAGAAGAACAACTATGCAAGACGTCAAGTTGCACTGGCTCGGACAGATCAGTGCAGAGAGTGGCTCACTAAAAACAAAGGTGAACAAATGAAATCTCTGTATCGGATAGCAAAAGAAGCAAAGCGTACGAAAAAAGACATAATTGGTGCCTCATGTATCAAAAACGACAAAAATGAGATGGTTCTTGAACAAAATGAGATCAAACTACAGTAGAGAGAATACTTCAACCGTCTGTTAAACGAAACAAATCCCAACAATGTTAACTTTGACGCTCCACTCATCGAAGGTCCGATTTCAGACATCACTGTAGAGGAGCTTACAGAAGCTCTAAAAGCTATGAAGGATGGAAAGGCAGCAGGGCCCTCGGGACTCACAAATGACATTATCAAAGCATCTGGCACTGCAGGTATCCAAACGTTACTATAACTTTGCCGTGAAATCTGGAGAAATTGCTCAATGCCGACTGAATGGAACTATAGCATGACAGTCCCGCTATACAAAGGCAAAAGTGATTCATTGAACTGTTCATCATATCGGGGTATACGTCTGTTAGATCACTCTCTGAAAATTGTCGAGAAAATCATTGAGAAAAGATTAACGTCGTGCATCACAATCGGAAATTATCAATTTGGTTTCCTAGCGGGGAAATCAACAATTGATGCAATTCACATCCTTCGGCAACTGCAAGAGAAGTATCTCGCAAAGCATCAACAACTATCACACATTTCTTTAGACCTTGGAAAAGCATTTGATTGAGTTTCCCGTGAAGCAATCAGGTGGAGTCTACGTCGACAACTCATTCCAGAATATCTTGTTCGACTTGTGATGGAAATGTATACGAGTACTAAGACTCTTGTCAGCACAACAGTTGGAAACACAGATGCATTTGACATCGGCGTTGGAGTTCACCAAGGCTCGATTCTCAGTTCACTGTTAAATCACAAAACCGATACGCAATGGTGACATTTGGAATCTAATATATGCTGATGATATCGTTTTAACAGCCACGTCTGAGCAGAATGCAGCACAGATGTTTGAAGATTGGAACACCAGACTCGCCGATCATGGATTCAAAGTCAACATCAGCAAAACCAAAGCAATGAACACTGGTGAACCCATCTATTTCACAGCTACTGGACGATGGCCCTGTTCAGTTTGTAAAGCTGGTGTAGGTAACAATTCAATCAAGTGTCAGCAGTGTAACCAGTGGTGTCACAAACGTTGTTCAAAAATAATTGGTACTTTATCTAAAGTGTCCAATTTTGTTTGTCCTGCTTGCATCAATCCACAACAACAAATTCGAAATAGCACTGTTTTTGAAGCCATTAAAATAGAGAAAGTCACATCGTTTCAATATCTAGGGGATGTTCTGGATTGTACTGGAACAGCTGAAGCTGCCGTTCGAGCACGCGTACGTTCATCTCATAAATGGCATCTCCTTGCCTCTATATTGATGCGGCGTGACATCCCACTACCACTACGATCAAGACTTTATAAATCTGTGATACGTCTGGTGTTTTATATGGTGCAGAAACATGGCCAATGACAACCAAACTGGAACAACAACTTCAACGAACTGACATGAAAATGCTCGATGGATGCAATGAATTAGTCTGAACATCATATCCACCGAAATCTTGTGTCGTGCTGATTTAGATGATATAAAGGACGAATGCCGGCATCACCGTCTGCGGTGGTTTGGTCATGTCAAACGAAGTAGAAACAGTGCCATAACTTCTCTTGCAGATGTTGAAGTACCTGGCACACGTCCCAAAGGCCGTCCAAAGAAGTCCTGGTCGCAAACAATCAAGCAAGACATGAAAGCTCTAAATTTAAATGAAATGGATGCAACTAATGGTCTAATTTGGCCCAAAAAGTTGATGGCAAAAAAAACAAGTCCTACCTCGGGGAACCGGGACTCTGGACGCAAAACGAAGATTGATTGATTGAATTATTAGCAACATTGCTAATAACAGACTGCTACTAATAAACTATTCCTAACATTTAATAAACAGATTTGTCATGTAACAGAGAAAAAATTAAAAATGGAAACCGAGCAACAAAAAATGAATACTGAATCGGTAGTTTCAAATGTTTTTAAAAGGTTGGCCAATGAAGATTTATTAAATCTCAAAGAACATATAACAGATACATTTAATGGATTAAATAATCCTTATTTTTGTTTACTCAGACTTATTGCAAAAACATGTATAAATGTACGTTCATCTCATTTCGCACAAACCACAAATCAAATAAAAATCTGTTCTAAATTTCATAAGTTAATACATTTCAAGGGACTAAAAAATCATTTATCAATGAAAAGATTTATCAACCATTTGTAAATTTTGAATTGAAATAATATCAGTAACATAATAAATGCATTAAATGGTAATGCTAACTCAAAGTTGTATAAATAATTTGTGCTGATATTAATTAAGTTAAATTTAAATTCAGACTGCCAAAGAATGATATTAAGAGAATGCAATGGGAAAAACCTCATTAAAAACCTCCATGTGTACGTCGTGTGAAAAGGATAAAACAGCCTTTGTGGCGAAGATGGCTGCTTCAAATCAATAGATGAGGATTTGAAGAACATAATAAAAGATATATAGATAATATATATCTGTATATTGTAAGTGGTTCTGCGTATGTCAGAGCTGCAATAATAAAGACTAATAAAAAAAAAAAAATACGTTGACAATTACGATGAAAAAAAAGATTTTAATTTGTAGCAAATATTTTACACCAGGAAGTTTTCTTAAAGTTGGTTGGAAAATTTTTCTTCGAAAAGATGCTTTTTCCAACGACGACAATAGTTTGGTTTTTCCTTCCCGTGGTGTCAAGGTTATTAAAATAATTGATTTATAAAAATTTTTGCTTTATGCTTTTTCTATATCATCATCATAAAACAGTATACAAGAAAATATATATTACAATTGAATAACAATAGGAACAATGCATTAACAATCATTAACAACATTGCCAATAACAGACGTCTACCAATAAACTATTCCTAACATTTAATAAACAGATTTGTCATGTAACAGAGGGAGGCAATTAAAAAGTTAAACCGAGCAACATAAAATGAATACTGAATCGGTAGTTTCAAATGTTTTTAAAAGATCGGCCAATGAAGATTTATTAAATCTCAAAGAATATATAACAGATACATTTAAGGGATTAAATAATCATTATTTTTGTTTACTTATTGCAAAAACATATATAAATGTACGTTCATTTCATTTCGCAAAAACCACAAATCAAATAAAGATCCGTTCTAAATTTCCAAATTTAATACATTTCAAGGGATAATAAAATCATTTATCAATGAAAAGATTTATCAACCATTTGTAAATTTTGAATTGTTTGATTTACTTAATAATTATATTTGTTTCATATATATATTAAACATTCTTTTGCTATCTATTGGTAAAATCTGTTTTTTATTTGGTCATTATGTTTTCATAAAACCTGTCACTCTAACATCTTCATTATTTTATATTTCATTTATTTTTTTATCTATGAAATTATTATTTTCAACATATTTTAACATACTTCAATCATATTTCATTTCTAATTGAGTTTTCACATTTGATTCATACAATTGAAACAATAATGCATCAACAATTATTTCAATTCTTCATTGTTTTGGAATGTGTTTTTTCATTGAAAACATTAAACAATTGGCCTTCAATTTTTTATGCCTTCCATAATTAGTTTTTGAAATTATGCTGACGACAAATAATTTTTAATATTGTAAATATAAATCAAACCCCATTATTGAAAAATGTTCATTATACCTTTTTATATATTCATCAACTAACAAAATTATTTTTAAAACCTTCTTTTTCTAACATGAATGCCTTTATTCAATTTAAACATGCATTTTTTAAAATCTCTTTATAATACTCAGTATTTTTTCTGCAAGAGTTTATTATTGCATTCTCATCTGCATTTGTAAATATCTGATCATTAATCTACATCATAATTTTACTGCAGCAGTATATTAACTAGTTTCAAGTCATCATTATATCAACTTTTTTATTCCAGAATGTAAACTTATCAGTTTTAACTCTTTCCTTACATTATTTGTCAGTTTTAATAATTCATTTTTTTATCTAATTCATTTTTTCATACAAAATATAATTTTTTTTGAGATAAACATTAGATAATGTTATATCAATTGGAAGTTTCTATGGAAAAAAGACATCATTTCATTTCATTTCATTTACAATTTTCAATAAAATATTTTTAAACATTTGTCTCTTTGTTGTCAAATTAGTTGCCATTGACTTACGTAAATGATTTGCACTTAAATATAAAACTATCCTTATTTTAATTGCTAAAAGTAAATTATTAAAAATACACTTTAAAAAAAAATATTTAAATATTATTTATTTTATCACTGATTAAATGTGTAGATAACACAGTTTGCTAAAAAAACACCATTTTTTATTCATGAGACACAATATATATACAGAGATGTCATTAATTTACTCAGGTTTTTTTCTATAACTAGAAATTATTATAATTGTAAGCGGACATTTTTCCCCAATTTATTTATATAATGCAAAAATTCAAGACAACATGAAAGTTTATGAAATTTTGTTCAGCTTCAGATGATTATATATTCAAAAAAAGGTACTCAAATGTATGATTGTCAGCTATTGTTATTACAGTAATTATGAGCAGTCATACATTTTGGTTCTATGGATCAAGATTTTTTGCAAAATTTATTTTAACCGATGTATGAATATATATATATATATATATATATATATATATATATATATATATATATATATATATATATATATATATATATTTACATATGAGACTTGCCATATCCATTATATATATCCATGGTTAAAGCTCTAGTCGCTATCTTCTAACTCTATGCTTTATTATTACTATTAACTATGTTGATATTCATATTCTTTGGTCAATTGCTAACGTAATTGTTTATTTCCATGGTTGGTTGTTCGGGCACCATAACTGTTAAGTGCTTAGGGCCACTGAATATGTTAATCTGGCCCTGAGTTCATGTGACGGTGGTGTAAAAATGCTTGACAAAATGATTGAAACTTTAAATGTAAACAAATCCATTTTAAGCAAGTTGTCACTTGTCAGGTGCGCTTTCTAACTCAATTTTAAATAACGCTTGAACAATAATAGGAATATCGGTTCGAATGCTGATCGATTCAAAGCATATAACTAGAATAAATATAACTGCCTTCGCTCACTTTTAACGGTCGAACAAGGAGCTTACTTCAGGAAGGGAGTTGAAGGGTGATTATATCGTTCGAGTCAAAAGTAACGGAATAATTTACTAATTGGAGTAATTTCGGAATATTGCTTGTATTTAAAATGTTTTAAAAGGTTTTAAATTTTATTTGTTTAAATTATTATTTAATGTGGTAATTAATTACTTTTATTTAGTATAAATTTAAAAAAATCAAATCGACATTACCGAAAATAATTAAAAGTTGAAAAAATTGAGGTTCTTTGCATATCCCTGCTTCAATCTATAAGAAAGTGTTGTATACTGGTAAATAGGTCACCCCTTGATCAAAAGTATTTGTCGGCATGTTGAATATCTCCATACACCAAGTTTTGATGTCGGCGGACAGAGTGAATACAAACCGAGAACACTTCCTACAGTTGTCATTAAATCTGAAGTTTCTCAACCAATTCAACAGAAACAACAAATTAAAAAAATGAAAAAGATTATTGGTAAGCAAACAAGTGTAATATATGTATATGAAACTGACAATTATATATCATATTTTCAAAAGGTCCTCACAGCCATCCCGTGCCCTTGATTTTATCAAATTTTGTAGCCAAATAAAATATTGTATTGTATTGTTTTGTATTGTATTGTACCTATCTGTGTCAGATTTTTCAGAGATCCATTGAATGAGGTGTTCTGCCGCGAGATTGGAAGTTAAGTTCAGTTATACCTCTGTAAAAAAAGGTTATAGAAATAATGGTTCTATCTGCTGCAAATTGTTAGAATCAATTATTAAAGACAACGCTTTAATTACTAAAATTTGTGGATTTAGTTGCTGAAGGTTTAAATTAAGGTCTTTAAACATACGTGATATACACTGATTTGGAAAAGGCTTTTGATAAAATTTGTTTTGTAAAAATTGTATGGTTTTAACGCTAAAATGTTGAAATTGATTTATAATTATCTTATCGGCAGATTGTTTGCTTTTAGAGTCGATAGTGAATTCTCTGATCAGCTGCCCGTCACTAGTGGGGTTCCCCATTGCTTTTCGTCATATACATAAACGACATCCTTCGTGAGTGTAACAATATGCTCTTTTTTGCTGATGATGCTAAGATTTTTGGAGTAATAAAACGCGGAGAAGATCGTATTATTTCCAAAACGATTTTCATAGGATTAGGGCACCTGGCACGTACAACAAATGGAATATGATTAAATATTGAAAAATGTTCTTTCCTGCGGATAGGCCCAAATTACTATCCAAGGGGTTGCGTTATTTCACTTTTTGATAACAAACTATTTATTGTTCTAGAGGTCAACTCAATTAATGAATTTGGTTTTGTTATTGATTCAAAGCTACAGTTTCAAGTGCATGTTTACTGCAGAAAAGCCAGGGCCAAATCAATGTTAGGAATTTTGGCAAGAAATTTTAAATTTTTATTCGAGGATGCATTTCTGTATATGTATAAATCCTTTGTTAGACCACATCTAGAATATGGATCTGAGATTTGGAATCCATACTTTATGGAATTAGTTGATAAATTGAAAAAAAATATTCAATGAGCAACACGCCTCATTGTTTTGTGCAAAAATTTGCAATATTTTGACAGGTTAAAAAACTTGGCTTAACATTATTAAGAAAAAAAAGCCTACTTTGTTGTGGTTTATAAGATTACCCATAATCTGCTGCCAGCCTCGATATGCTCTCAATTGACATATGCTCCGTTCGATAAAAC
>NW_008705459.1:562318-625060 GCF_000326865.2 Helobdella robusta | reverse complement strand
AAAAACGAACTACAAACATAATATTAACGCCAAACATTCGGAAGAATTTATAGAATATTGTAAAAATTATGGTCTATTACCAACATATATATATATATATATATATATGCACATGCATGTGTGTGTGTGTGTGTGTGTGTGTGTGTATGTGTGGAATTGTAATTGGTCATATCATGCAGAGTCTTCATCAAATAAATAAATGCCGTTAATTGAGACGCTTAACTTACAACACGGCAATTAAGCATAAATAGCTTTAAAAGAAGGTAAGAAGGCATTGCTTGCCTGATCAGGCACGTATATTGCCACGCATGTGAATAGAAAACTAAAGAATGTTTGTTTGTACAAACGAGCTTCAAGTATGTTCATTGTTATATTCGCTTATGCATAGTAATGTGCGGTTTTTATTGCTACGACTTCTTAGAGTGTTATGAGGTTGTGAATGCAGCTCATATCATTCGAAGTTATGAATGGAAGTGTGATTAGTTTATAGTTGACGTTCAGTACTTGATTGTTAGATGTTGTTTTGTTCTAAATAAAGTTGTGAAAGTTGAAATAATTGTGAACTGTTTTGACTTTAACATATTTTTTAACAAGCTATTTAAAGAGCGTTGAAAATTATTTATAATTTTAACATCACATCAGTTTATTTACGAACTTATGTATTCTTGTGGTTGGCAGTATAAAATCAACTGTAGTACAAATCAAAACGTTTATTGCTTAACTGCATTTTAATGGGATTGAAGATTTTAACTTGCAGCGCCTTTTTTTCAAATTTCTGAAGGTGAATGAATATCTTGAGTTATTAAATATTCAATAGTTAGAGCTCATTAATTTTTTTTATTATTATTAACACCAATTATAACAATTTAATATTAAATTTTAACAAGCTATTTAATTAAATTAATAATTCAATTTAATTTACTAAATTCAAAGTAAAATATTTTTTTCAAATTTTTTGCCAAATTTTTTTCAACGGCAAGCAATTGTTTTTATTACATAAAAAATATTATTATTAAAGACTAAATTAAAGGCGTTAAAGGCTAAAGCTAAATATTATTACACATTAAATTCAATATTTAACTAAAGATAAGAATGTCTACACTCGGCAATTTGTCAATTTATTATTTGTCAATTAATCTTTATTCGTAATGATCGATAAACAATTGATTTAAGTGCCATCTCTATCAGAAACGATCTGCAAAGAAACGTATAATTGAATACTATTAAAAGCGAATATATTCAATCATTCAAAATAGAAAAATATTTTATGCATTCAGTCACTTGAAATATTTTCAACATATTATAAAAAAGAAAGAAATACCTAAATATCATTTGGTAAAATAGGAATAAAACATTTTTAACATTTAAAATTTAAAAGCAGTGTGACTCCAGAATGACAAAGATCGAAATAGTAGTTGTTTCTGTAGATTTAGTTAGTTTTACTGCCATTATTGGCAATGATTGCAAACTCTAAGCAATTACAACTTGGTATGACTAATAGTTAGTTTGATTATGTGTCGTTATTGATCAAATTTCTGCTTGATTATTTCGTTTTTATATTGTTTGGTTTTTTTAACGGTTTAATATTGAGAAAATAAAAAATTATTAAACTCATTAGAGATCTGGCGCAATTGAAATGCATGTTGACTTTGGAAATCAAATCACAACTTCAACAAAATTTTCCAAAGTTAATGGTTAGGACTAGGAGTGGAATGGATCCAAGAAATAAAAATTAATTAAGTAATGATAACAGAACCATAATATAATATTTAATATTCTTCAAACACTTAGAGCACTAACAACAATCAACAATTCGGTTTTTTACGATTAAACCCGTGCCATTTTATCACGTAATTAGAAAATAAAAAATGTAATACTCGGCTGTAGTTACAAACTTGTGCTGAAAAAGTTTAACACGTAATTACGAAAAGTTTACAAAATTTCTCTTTTCAATTATAGTTTAAAAAAATCAAATGAATTTAATTATTTTTTTAAACTCAACTTTATTCGATAATCAGAGATCCGGTTTTTACCAAAACTGTGGCGACGAATCGGAATTTTACCAGATCTCGAGGTCCGAAATCGTCGCAGTGTTAGCTAGGACAATACAGTTCATGTTACAATGATAAAATATTTCGTTTATAATCCGGGCTAGAGCGTTTTTTTGGCAAGGGCTATTTGCAGTTTTTGTCTGGATTAGGATAGAGACACTAGACAGCCAAGTTTTTTAGCAAGGCGGATCTTCGATTTTCCATAAATTATTCTGACAACACCACAATCTGCTTATTGTATTTTCAGCCACTTAAAAATATATTGACAAAATTTCCACAAATTGAAAGTTTTGTTTAAATAAAACATGTCATTTGGTTTACATAAATTATATTGTTGTAGTTGGTTAACAAGTGTTATTTATATAATAGTAATAAATAAAAATGCAGTTTTACGCGACAGTAAAATTTGACAGTAAATCAAAGAATGTGACTTAAATGTGGATGGTTTTCAAAGTTTTGTATTAAAAAATTAAATTATAAAATTAAATTAAATTAAAAAATAATTATATGCTGAGATTTGTTCATACGTGCAAGACAATAAATTTTAAGAGCTGGTGGAAACGAATGTTGAAATATTCGGCTATTCAGTCTTTAAAAATAACCAAACCGAATGTTTGAATGTTTGGCTAAGACAATTGATAGGTGACTTAAATATGGATGGTTTTAAAAGTTTTGTATTAAATACAAAAGCCGAATATTTCAACATTCGTTTCCACCAGCTCTTAAAATTTATTGTCTTGCACGTATGAACAAATCTCAGCATATAATTATTTTTTAATTTTTATATGTCACATAAGCGTTGTACCGAAATCAGACAGTTATTTGATATAAAAATAAAATGAATTTTTAAAATATTTCAATTAACTAAGAGCGTACATTTATAGCTTTATAGCAAAAGTTTCAATTAACAGTTTTTAATCAACAATTTTAACAATTAACAAGTTTTCAATTAACAATTTTAACTCATTCTAAATTTTTTTTAGAAATTTCTGAAACACAATATAACATAAGAAAAACTTCCCCCCCGACACAAATACATTTGCTAAAATTTTATTTATCAGAAAATAGGCTGATGAATGTGTCTCGTTGAGTTTAAGCTGTTAATATGTAATATGTATATACACTCTATGTATACCGCGTATACATGTCTGCCTCCGTATACGTGTGATTTTGTTGAAGTATTAGATATGTTAATGGTATACATAGAATAATATATATATATATATATATATATATAGAATAATATATATATATAAACAAGTATGGTTATATGTATGATAATCATTATGCTCTATGTTTGTTATTTGTATGATTGTTTAAATGTTCGTTATATGCTATAATTTTATATATGCTAATAAATTATTAAAAGAACAAGACAAGTTTTGGTTTAAAGTTTGCATGTAAGTACTCATGGAATTATATCTGAAATAAACGTACAAGTTTGCATATTAATAAGTCTACCAGACGTACGATAAACATTGTGTTCTGCAAACATCACGCATACATTTGCATGAATTATGTTTGCACACTACAATCGGTGCACGTTGTTAATCAGATATTGATTAAATCAACCAGAAATCTGTCAGCTTCAAAACTTGTGTTTTGGGTAATATAAAAATCATGAATCATTTTAGTTAAATAGTTGTGTAACCTATTTAAATTTGTTGATTCTGTTGTTAATTAAAAATTGATGATTTTTTTTCCCGTGTACAATTTTTCACTTTGAAGGATTTTTTATACACATTTTTTGTCTTAATTTTTTATTCAAATGATCGATCGTATTGGGTTAATTGGCCATTAATCACTTCAATTAATTAATTTTTTTTTAAATCCTAAAACCTAAAATGTTATGAAGAAAATTCTAAAAGTTAATAAGTAGGTTTTTTTTAAATCTAAGTTAAGAATCACAAAACCAAGTATGCTATAATACTACTAAGCAGATCAGTGCGGATCTAGAAAACTTTAACGGGGGCCAAAATTTTGAAATGGGGTCCAACATCTCGTCAAAATAAGCTGGCGACCTCTTTTTTGTTATCTCGTCAATTTTAGGCAAAAAACGGTGCCTTTCTCTTAAAACAACGACTTTTGATAAATTGACAAATACTCACAACAGAGGGGGCATGGCCCCCCGGCTTCTTAGATCCACCACTGAGCAGAGTAGACAGCATATCACGTATCATCATACATTTGCTCTACAATGACATCAGACAGCAAAAATCGATATTAATATTTCAAAATTTTTAAGGTAATTTTTAATTGATCTTTTATCTGATATGAAATTTTTTTTAATTAAATATTTTCTTAGCCATCAACGTGCTCTTAATGTCAATTGTAGCAATATGCTTTACTTGTCACAAAACGTTTAGAAGCAAATGTTCAGTATGATTTTTCAACAAAACTTTTACGTATTGCAAAGTTTTAATTTGTTGTGATACAACGTCGCTTCTTTTCAACTCCCTTGCTTCATTTTTTTAAAAATAGGTTAAAGGTCTATCACACTCTTTCTGGGTTCAAAGGAATCAACAACACACAAACATCGTACTTGAATGCATACAAAACGACGCATCACCCGCTACGCATGTGATATGCGGGATCCTTGTGTCAAATTCGAATCGTGCCCAATCATTGCACGCACTGCAAAACTGTAGCAGGCGACCTTAACCAATAGACCATCTTTTTCAATTAACATTCATTTATTTCATAACTTGAAAATTTTTTTTCAATACTTATAGTATTCTGATTTTAATAAAAAAGATTTTTTCTATAGAATAGATTAGGTTGTAGAGTAAAAAACACCAATCATTTATTAACTGAGGCTCTTTTCATAAAATCTTATTTAAAAAATTTCATTTTATTAGTTTTTACGCTTTTTAAGCTTAACAAAATGTTTATTTACTGTTATTTTTATTCTATTTGACATTTAAATTAATGCTTAAACTTTTAAATACCTTTTTTAGCTTTTAAGACGTCTACTTTCATATAGAAAATTTGTTGATATTTTTTTTATAAATTGTCATCATATCACATAACACGTTTAAACCATTTCAAATTTAATATTTCAGAAAACTGTCTCGGATTAAATTATAATTTACCATGACATTCAGAAGCAACTATGTTAACTAACAACAATAATGTCTACGGTTGAAAAACACAATATATACACAAGTTGGCAACCCGATTGAAATTTTTAACGTTAAAAATATAAGGTTTCAACTTGACAATTTCATAATATTGGGATCTTTTTTTGATTTCACTAAGAAATCACAAAAGAAACAACTAGGCATTCCTAGCGCTACACAAACAACAATGCCGTCCTACAGAAGATATCATTTCAAGATTTTTTTAATAATACTTTTTTTTACTTCTTTGTTTTGTATAGACCATCAAACTTGCACATTGTTAATCAAACTAGTTCTTTCATTTGTGGATAAATACTTGTGGCATTCAGTTTTTTTAATATTTTCCTTCTCAAAATCCTATCTTTCGTCATCATTGATGTTATTTTCTATAAGCACATTGACTGCTAACGGGAGAAATGATGTTTCCTCTATTTCTCAGCATTACGTTTTCAACACAAACAACAAATCAGCGCTTGCATTATTTGCAAACACTTTTCGTAATATTAATAATAGTAAATGGAATTTATCTATGTTGAAAGCCGACACACAAGTACATATTTTTAAACTTCGACCGAAACCAAACAACAAGGAATCAGTTAGTCATCAATATTATCAAAGTTTTTTACCAAATGTGACTGAATACTCCAATCAAATGTTTGGTGATCATTCTAAATATATGCTAGAAGCTTCAAATATCAACGACAATAGAAACCATTCCAACTTGAACATTCCAAAATCGCATCATTTTAAATATCGCATTCGTGCTGGCAATTATGAAACTTCGAATATAATCAACGACGAAAGCATAAGATATCCTAGTAGGCATGCCGCCAAATCATTTTTTGATAAAAGTTCAACTGGATACTGGAATAATAATTATATTAATGAAAATTTCATTTATGGCCACAAAAATGAAAATTTTATACAAAAAATTTGGAATGAAAACAACCTAGATAGGCATGTGAAGAAAAACAAAAAAGAAATAAATACAAACACGGTGAATTCTGCAAACATTGCAAACGTGAATTCCTTTAACTATGAATCGTGGCAACATACAAAAAACAAACTTTTAACCAAACTAAAGTCTGAAATAAGCATGGCAGGCTGCTCACTCGACTCCATCGAATGGCGAGTAAAAGGTTCAGACGCAATATTCACTGGCACAATTCGAAAGTTGGTAAAAGGTAAAGGAATGAAAAGCTTTCATTATCAACAAAAACAACAAAAATTGATTGAAGGAAAAAATAGTCTGAATTATATTAATAACAAAAACAATTTTTCTCCTATTCATAAAAATCCGTTCCGATTCAATAGCACCAAACACTTATCTAACGACAAAAATGTTCCGATTTCTTTGTCTCACAAACTAACGAAAATTCAGTCAGTTTATGGACAAAAAAATCGTAATTCTTCTGAAAAATTTGAAACATTACATCAATCATCAAACAAAAAATTAAATAATGTTTTTTGGCGTTCTGAAAATTTTAGTCCTGAAAAAAATTATGATTTTAAAAGTCACAACCAAAGAAATGTTTCAACTGGAAATAAAAATAATAATGTTTTGTTTGATAACAATCTTAAAATAGAAAATTATGATATAGCAGAAATTGAAATAAAGAGGGTGTTGAAAGGAAATGAAATTCTCAAGGAATATTACTTTTTTGACAGCTCTTTAAATACAGGTGTAAAAAGTTCTTTGTAATTTACCTATTTCAATACTTTCTATAATTTGTTAATTGAAATTTAAAAGTTAAAGTTACTAATTATAACAGATATTATAATATTGTGAATATTAACAAAATATTTGCATTTCAAGATATAAACTTCAGCATAAAATGTTTATTCAGGTTTCTTAAAAGAGAATCCAAAAAAATTTGTGATTGTGCATGGGTTAAATAACCCCTCAAGATGTGACACATTTGTTAGGCTTCAAGATACTAGAATATTTTCTGTCTCACAAAATGAAAAAAGAAAATTAGAGGTGGCATTTAGTAATGAACGCATCTCAATATCAGGCCTTCAGATTTTTGATGAACTCATTGCTCGAGGTTGAAGTTAATTTTATTTGAATTTCTATTTTAAGAATATTTAAAAATTGTTGTTTGTAATGGAATTTTTACCAGTTTTCAATTTAAAAACTTGTTTCATTATTAGAACATTCATACAGACGTGTTTATGTCTGTATAAAAATGTGTTTTATTGTTTTAATACTTATCGTAATAAGGTTGCCGCTAATTAAAAGCACAAATAATAATTAAATTTCGTCGAGCAAATTAGATATTTTTTAAATTGTTATTAAAAAAAATCATTTTTCTAGAGATTATAAATCAATTGTGCCAAACATGCGGCCCTTTACGAGCATGCTGCGGCCCACGTAAAGGATATTACAATTGCCTCATTTAATGACGAAAATTGCAATTTTAACAATTTAGTCTAAAAAAAGTATAAAAAATAAATCAGGCAAGTTGCTACGTATAAGAAAGCAATGCAATTATTTTAAGGTGGCAATGGCTTTCCATATATATGAAAATTAAAAACATTGACCGTGTGTAGTGGATAAGTTGCTGCCGTCTATTTTAAAATTTTAAAACAGTAATAAATTTCATGTTGTGTAATCGGGTCGATCGATAATTATATATTTTTTTTTATGAACCAATGCGCAAACTGACTCCATGTAGAATGACTACAATAGCTTCATCATCTTCAACTAAGAAGAAAAGGAAACTTGAAAAAGAGGGTATTTCAAGAATTTTTGTACAATGGTTAATTAATACAAAGATACATTGTTTGTTATGCAATTGTTTGTTACGCCAATAGAATACAACTTAAAAAGGCATTATGAAACTAACCATCGATCTTGCTATAAATACGAGGGCATAATGCGTGTTACAAGCCTCAAGGAATTGAAATTAATTTGACACAGCATCAGAAATGTTTTTACAAAAATAGAGGAAGCCAGTGTCACCTACGTTACTGCGAGTAACTCAGCCGAGTGATCGCCATGAGTAGGAAATCTTATAGTGAAGGAGATTTCATAAAGCACTGCATTGTAAAAACGACGGACACTGTGTGCCACAGAACACACAGTTATTTAAAAACATTTCGCTAACCAGAAACACTGTTGTTGCAAGAACTGATGAAATGGTGGATAATTTGAAACAACAGTTGAATGCTGCATCATCCAAGTTTGAACATTATTCTATTGCTATTAATGAAACCGTTGACACCACTGGAATAGCTTGCTGTTTTTATCAGGGTTTGTGACAGTAAATTAAATATTTATGAAGAACTGATAGAAATGATCCCAATGCATGATACTATTGCTAGCAAAAACATTTTTGAAAAAGTCGAGCAGATTTTGCATGACTATGATTTTGATTTGAGTAAACTTGTATGTTTGTCTACTAATGGTGCTGCGAATATTGTTGGTTTTGCTGCCAAGTTGCAAACGAAAATTGAAAACTCGTATCCAGATTCATCATTTGCACATTTTCACTGCATAATTTGTGTTCAAAGACCTTAAAATTGAATCACGTGCTTACTGTGGTCACAAAAAAACTGAACTTTATTAAAGGCAATGCTCTCAACCATCGTCAATTCAATCAGTAGTTAAAAGACATGAACAATCAGTTGTTCAGTTGTTGAACACCGATGTTCCATTCTTCCATTCCGTTGGTTGTGTCACAAAGTGCTCAAAAGATGTTATTTGCTGAGACTTGAGATCATTTTATTTTTGGAAATGAAAGACAAAAACACATATGAAATAAAAGACGAAAGTTGGATCCAGGATCTAGCATTTGCTATGGACATTACTGCACATTTAAGTGATCTCAATTTGAAATTGCAAGGCAAAAACAAGCTCATCACTCACTTATACGACGACATCAAGTGTTTTATTATAAAATTAAGCTTATGGAAATCACAATTATCACATGAAAATTTTGTTCATTTTCCTAACTGCAAAGAACTCAAAAATTATGCCACTTCTAAATTTATACTTACTTTTGCCAAATATGAGAGTCACCTGGAGTTATTGTCAAAAGAGTTTCAGGAAAGATTTAGTTATTTCTTGTCATTTGAATGCCAATTTGCTTCATTCTTGGCACTATTCAGCTTTGTTGCTGTTAAAGCAAAGGAAAAATTGCAAAGAGAACTATTAGAAATGCAGTCAGATTCTACACTTCGAGCAAATTATCTAGAGGTGGGGATATCTAACTTCTATACATAACTTCCTAAAAACTTCACAACTTAAGAAAGTTTGCAATAAGGATTACGGCAATGTTTGGTTCCACTTATGTGTGTAAACAGTTGTTTTCTTTCATGAAGTTAACAAAACCTTCTCAGAGAACAAGGCTAACCGATGAACATTTGTCATCCCTGATCAAGGTTAGAACTGCAAATACATACCAGCCAGATATCCGAAAAATTGTTATAAAAAAGAGGCACCGAAAAATTGTTATGAAAAAGAAGCACCAAGCCTCAGGACAAAAGGTAGTAAAGAATATAAATTGTTTAATAATCTTGATTCTTGAATAAATATTTGATTACACTTGTTAAAGAGTAAAGAATAAAAATTGTTTAATAATCTTGATTCTTGAATAAATGTTTAATTACAATTGTTATATTTGGCGTTTTGAAGCGTTAATTGAACATACTTCGATAAGACTGGTGTTTCTCAGATTTGTTTTTATGGCCCGTCAATCTACTCAAAGTATCTTGTGCGGCCCGTGTTACTTTTCGAGTTTGACATGCCTGTTATATATAGTCATACGAACGTTAACGGTTTTCGCACATAATTTATATATTTGCATTTCACTGTAT
Source organism: Helobdella robusta (assembly GCF_000326865.2). Taxonomy (NCBI): domain Eukaryota; kingdom Metazoa; phylum Annelida; class Clitellata; order Rhynchobdellida; family Glossiphoniidae; genus Helobdella; species Helobdella robusta. The sequence goes on along the minus strand of NW_008705459.1, from coordinate 615,069 downwards.
AAAATTTTCATCGACGTTGTTTTATTATGCGAGAGTTGAACGATCATAGACTGTAAAATTACGGTCTTCGCACAATTGCCTATGCTACGTATTATTTAGTTCTATTGATATTAAATTAGAAGAGAGAAAATATATATAATAACAAAACTTGCGTAAATAAATAATAAATATACCGTATCTAATGGTGCATATTTTAAATTGTTGATCACACAAGTTGATATAAAAGCTGGTTATACATTGTTTAGATGATTCAATATATATATATATATATATATATATATATATATGCGCAAATATGTGTATGTACGTACATATATGTTGTGTGTATGTGTCTGCGCGCGCGTGTATGTTACACAGTGTGAATTTCGTTTCGGATATTTTTTCGTTTTAGTTTCGTTTAGTTTTGTTAAATTTTCAAGTTTTAGTTTTCGTTCCAATTTTTACAATTTTTTTAGTATTAGATTTAATATCATTAAGCAACATTTTTTTGTTTCAGTTTTCATTTTAAAATTTTGTATATAAAATTATAAAATGCATACAATTGTTGTAAAAAATTTTAAGCTTCACTTTATCAAAAAAACTCTTCATTAAAAAGAATCTTATTTCAAGTTCAATATGGTTTCTTCGTTCAAATGCATAAATTCCATGTTGCATGTGAAGGAAATGCACAATAATGTGCAGTGCATGCAATTTTTAATGTGATATCTGAAATAATATAATGCTGTGCATGCGTTTCGTTGACCTAAAGATCACTTCTTTTTTAATTTATTCTTATTTAACAGTTATTAAAAATATAATCAAAATTACTGATTAAATATCAAAAAAGTGAGTGGCGATTTCAACTGTCAAAGCTTTAAGATCTCAAACAAAGAAATACAAAAGCAGAGAATATCAATCGATAAAAAGAATAGATGAAAAATAAATTAATTGATGAAAAATCAGAAATCATATTTTGAAAATGTTTGAAACATAATGTAAAAGTTGCAAGACGGTTTTAATTTTTTTATTGTTTCGTTTCAGTTTTTTCAATATTTTCGTTTCTTAAGACTCTATTTTTGGCTTTCCTCCTCTTAGTTTTCGTTAACGAAATCCATACTGGTGATACAATTCATAATACTAAACCATAAACACATGTCTTGACGCTGGTGGGCATGGTAAGCCTAACATATTGTGCGCCTTTTGTGTTACTAAACAATTTTGCGGTTTATTTATTGCGTTATTATATTTTGATAAAACAAATCATTTGTGGATAATTTATTTGACACCATATTATATAACAATAATTAAAATATTTAAATTAAATAAACAATGTGAACTATTGAAATATAACTTTTTAACTTCATTTAATTTCCCATAATTATTAAATTTATCTTTAATTAAATTTAAATATATTAATAGTGTAACTTCAACATTTTAAAAATAACGCTCATAGTTCATTTCCTTGACACTGTGGGTAAAATGCAATACATTTACCCCACTAACAAATCTTGGTGCAACGTTTAATTGTTCAGAATCGTGGTGAACGATTTTCGCTGATGATATCATATTTGTTTTCTGTTTTTCTCATTGCTTGAAAAATGTGGAAAATTTTAACATCTTGCAAATAAATAGCAATAAAATTAAATAATATGCATAATTTTCATTTCATCAATCCATCAAAAATTATTTCAATAATTTCAGTTTGAATTTTGATCAAAATTTACTAACCGTTGATTAAGTTCATTTAATACAAAACGTATGCAATCATTTTTTAAAAATTCTTCGGCTGCTTTTTGCTGACTTTTCAAAATCCAATATTTGATGATTTTATTGTGCCGTTGGTGTCGATAGACATGCTGGTGCACTTGAAAATTTTGTCGGTACATCATCTTCTTTCAGCTTATTTTTTGGATTTTTCGTGTAAATATTATCTTCAGTTTATTTTTTGTACAAAATACCAGAAACCAGTAATAAAATGAAAGTGAAACGAACAAATCTTCAAGTATTTTTTCAGAATAAAAATTTCGGATTAATCCTTATTCACTTACCAAATTTTGTTTTTTTTAAAATCCATAAAATGGATTTTGGTTTTTTCATAAATTTCATAATTCGACATTACGCAATTTTTTTATAACATTTTAGGCATTTAATTCAACAAACAGATATTTAAAAACCAAATAACTAATTATTTATCAATATAAAATTACAATAAAGAAACAACTATATAATTATTAAACCAATGGTCAGTTTAATGCAGTTAAAACGATGTCCAATAAAATAAACCTCTATGTGGGGAGCAAGCTAAGCTGGATAATAAAAGTGGACACTTCTATGACTAAACATAAGACATTTAGTCAAATATCATCACGTAATAAAATGTTTTAAATTATTTAATGTATATGCTTTAGATGTATTATACATATTTAGCTTATATTTTGGTTTTGAAATAAAAAATATATGTAAACATGTTTTTAATTATTTCATAATGATATAAATGACAAGTTTTGATATATTAAAATCGATTCCCAAATTCTTCAACAATACAATTTATAGGATACAAAAACATTGATAAATAACTGGTGACCCGTAAAAGTAGCTCGTAACAAAATAGCGCCTACAAAATGGCGTAAAGAGCGAAAATTTCCCGACAAAATGGCGAACGACAAAATGGCGTAAAGGAAAATTTAGAAATTATCACATATTCATGTCAATTTTTACCACTGTAATTGTAAAATTTAAATGCGCTGACACGAAATCATTAGAATAAATGAAAATTATTTTTTTCAATTTTCGAACAAATTTTTAAAAATGGCTTATCAAAAACCATTAACTTGATATATTTACTACGACAATTTACAATTGAAATTGTAAAAATGACAAGCGTTGACATGAAATTATTATAGTTAGTTAAATATTTAAATTTTATAATTTTTGATTTAATATATAAAAATGGCATACCTAATGACGTAATACTAGTTTATACATTATGTATGATATTCGATGAAGTAGGGTTTTTATGTGTATATATATACATGTGAGAACTTTTAAAATGTACTCACATATTCTTAAATTTGAAATAAATTCTAGAGTTAAAAGTCTATTTTTCCAAAATCATGGAAATTTTATATTTTAGAAAGGTAAAGAAATTGCAGCTTATGCTGGCTACCGAAACAAAATCAGATCCACAACTTAGCGATGCCTAGAAAAATGTTGCAAAGGCAGACTTTAAAATAATGTTGATGAAACAGTTGAAGAGCGGTCCCAGCACAACCATGGCCCAAGTAACAAAACGATGGAAATGGAAAAGGCAAAATGTTTAATTTGTGAACGATCGATGACCACTGTTAAGAAACCGAAGCGCACGATTATGCAGTGCAGTAGTAACCTGTCGGCAGTAACAACAACATCGTGTTACGCTTTACGGAGGACAATTAAAAGAAAACGTAAACATGAACAAGTGCCTCTTTTAACATCTCATTCTCTATATAAAATTATGATACAAGATACATTGTCAGTTACAAATCGCAAGTCAACTTTTTGTGGCATCCTGGAGCAGATGACTAACTTCGAATTCTTATGTTTTGAACAGATGATAATTTACAGCTTCTTTACCTATCCACACTGGTTCGTTGATAGAACATTCAAAGTTTTACTTCAGCTATTTTTGCAAGTGCTTATTGATCGCAGTGCTGAACAATTTTTTTATGCATTCCTTCCGTCAAAACAAAAAGAAGAGAATGTTAGAGTTTTTAGAAAACTTTTTGCGTTGAAATAAAGGCTTGTTCCACAAAGTGTTACGATGGATTTTGAAAAGGCTAATCAGAATGCAATAAGCACCAGTGCAAGAGAGTCTGCCACCAACAAACAACAGTCGGCGCGGTATTCTTGGCGCTATTTTGTCGGGGGCTATTTTGTCGGTGAGCCTAAATAACTAATAGTTCAATAATACGCCACGGTAAGGAATAAAGACTTAAATAGTGTATCTATAATACCGAAATGTTATTGATTCAACACAAAGCCAAAAAAATTGAATGAAATTTTTTTCGATGTGAGATTAAAGTACTGAAATAATGTGCTTGATTTTGAACTACGGGTTTTAATGTTAACCATCTATGTCATAACTTATTTTACATTTTTTGCATTTACTCTAAAATTTTATATCTCAGAATATTGAACTTTTTAGAGTTGAAGAAACATTTTTTGATGCAAAGTATAATAAATGTATAATACCGCAAATTATCAGATCAGTCCAAAAAAGACACTTCAACATCCACAAAACCGCCAGAAACAACATCAACTTTGACTAAATTAACAACAAGAGTAACGGCTACAAAGAAACAAACCACCACTGATAAAACAACTAAATTATGGACAAAACCTGGTAAGTAGATTGCGTTGCACTAATATTCATCCTATTTTATTAGATATATTCAATCTCTTAGATTTTTAAAGGCAAAAAACTTTACATTACATATTATACTTTTTGCTATAATATAATTAAATAAGGTAAAATATATTACAAAAAATTGTTTTGATGACTTGTTAAATGTTTTAAAAGAAGCTTGAATACTCTTTAACAAGTCAGTAGCTGTTAGAAACGTTGCATATAATATTTCAATTGAATGTAACAAGTATAATAATAAAAAAATGAACATTTCAAAGACCATTTAAACTAATTGTAAAATCTATGTATTTTTTTTAGTCGGTAGTTGCTACCTCAAATTTTCAAACATCAAAGCAATTTATTTATTTGTTTTTTCTAATAACATTCATTCATTGAAACGTCCAATTAAAGTTTTTCCAGCTTTGTGCCGTTGAAAATTTCATTTAAAAAAATTTTCATTCCCAATGCTTAATTGACAAAACGTATCCGAAAACTCGCATCAAATGATATATCAATCAATCAATCCATCAATCCATCAATCCATCCATCCATCCATCCATCCATCCACCCACCCACCCACCCACTTACCCACCCACCAACCAACCAACCAGCCAACCAACCAACCAACCAACCAACCAACCAATCAATCTATCAATCATCATTATCAATAATTTCTATCAATTTCCGTTCAATTATTTTTGCAGTCGTAATAAGGACATCAACGGCGACAACTGCTGCTCCAACGAGGACTCCCACAGCACATTCAACATCTGCGATCAAAGTAACAACGCTTTCTCCAAAAATAACAACGAAAAAACTTCCCTCAACAAAACGAACCACAACAACACTAAAACCTGAAGAAGCCAGACGTATAATTTGCTACTACTTCTTAATTATCAAACAATGAATTTTTTTTAATTTCTATTTCTAATAAAAATTTTTTTATGTACTTCAAAATATTGTAAATTAACTTCTGTTACTAAATATTTTGTAAAAAAAAATTATAAAAACTCATTTTTTAAAATAATTGTTTGTTAGTTTTTTAAAATAACTCTTTAAAATTTAAACATTTAATTGAAATCTTTATTTCGAGATTTTCCTTCTTCCACGAAACAGTGACGCTAAGTTTGATGACTCCATCGAGGCAGACCCTCTTATACAACACTCCAGCCGTTTTCATTTGCAAAGCACACGTTTTGCCCCTTTACCTGAACGGCAGTGGAGAGGGCGAGTTGACAGTGCCGCCCCACATCACTGTCAACGTCCAGTGGTTTCTTAACAACAATGAACATCTTGTCAACAACAAAGAGGGGTCAGTTTCATTTTCATATTTGTCAAAGAATCGGCTGACGTTCCGTCATTTCCTTCATAAAATACGCCTTGAAATTATGTTTTGTTGCAAATCACTTAATCGTGTAATCTGTATGTAATTAACTGAATTAACATAATTACTTTGATTCATTTTTTTTATTAGGACATAACATTTTTTATCAATCCACAAAACAATTAATTCAAACACTAAAACAATTCAACAGAACTATTAAAATCTGGCAAAGGGAAGAGAAATTAAACTTAAAAATGTCAGTTCTCAGACTGGCAGGAGCCTACGTGAGGAGGGCTGGCAACGTGGAGTGCAGGGCGTCAGTCGACCAATGGATTAAAGTATTCTTCCTTATTATTTTTATTTATTTTTTTTTGTTAACATGGAATACAAATAAATGGTCAATTAACTTTGAAATTACTGTTGATAAGTTTGAAAATTTAAAAAATTAACAAAATTTATAAACTGAAATTAGTACGCTGGAAGTGCATGGACTCGATCGAAAGGAGTTATCACTACTAGGTCATTAACAAAACTGACTGTTCTCAGAAATATAACTGGTCAGTTGGCTTGAGCTCACTTACATTATTTTTTCTATTTCCTACCTAACATGAATATAAACAGTTAAACTTTTTCCGAATTAAGTATTTAAATAAGTGATTTTTTGAAATAATTGTATATAATCAAAAACTATTGAAAAAATATTATAAAATTAAGTAAATAAATAAATAAATTATATTTTAATCATATTTATAAATAAAATGTTTACTAATTCATTAATTACATTATCATATAGATTTGAATAATTGGTTTGAAATTTTGTTTATAGTAGTAAACGATGTATATTTTAAAAATGTCAGCGTATGAGATCATTGACACATTAAGTATTGTGCTAATTAATCAATAGATAAAATATTGAAATCGCAAATTAGAAGTTAGAGGTTTTCCTAAATTGCACATGGAGCCAGTGGCCGGAGATTTGTTGGCGTTATCAGGTCGGCATGTGCTACTAAAATGCGAAGGCTACGCCAGACCTTCTCCATCAGTTCTTTGGCTGAAAAATGGAATGGAACCCATAGACAACCTTACTGACTCCAGATATGTTCTATTCAACCCAGGTGCAATGGTTTTGAAATTTTTATCGACATTAAGTGTTTATGCATTATTATATGGGTTAATTAAATTGAAAAGAGACTCACATAAATATAAAATCAAAGTTAAAATGCATGTCAATATGATAAATGTAACGAGACGACGAAATAATGCATATTTCATAGAAACTTGAACAAAGATACGCAAGTCAGAATAGATGAATTTTTAATTTTATGATATTAAAGATTCAAAGTTGTCAATTTAAAATTGATGCAATTTTAAGAGTTAATATATGAAATTGATGGATAAATCTTAAGTTTATGTAGGAAATAAATTTTTAAAGTTTTAAAAAATTTTATAATATTAAAAGTGGTCAGATGATGCATCTTTAACTATCATTTGCAAATGTTTCAAATAAATTTGCTTTTTTTAAATTGGAACATAAAAATGTTTCAAAAATCAAATTTGAAAAAGATATTGATCTAAAGTTTTTTTTCAGGTTTACTACGTATAGAAAACCTTAGAAGAGAAGATGCAGGACTTTTTGAATGCAGGGCAAACAACACTTTTGGCACAAATGTCGGCCAAATAAATTTAATAGGTATAAATACATTTTCTTTTTATGTTCTTTTTTATGCAAGTGTGTTCGCTATTGATTTTATTTTGATTTGACCAAACTTTATGAATTAATTTTTTTAGGGTCAACCATCTAAATAACCAAAAAGTATCAAGATAGTTTAAATTTTATTCAAAAACCAAAATGAATGATTTCATTTTTGTGGTTGAACTACAGTTTATGTCTGTGTGTGTTAAATATCATTTTTGTCAGTAAAGTGAGACTACATCGCTCACTAATTTTATCGTAAAAAAGAGTTTGTTTTTTTTTGTTATCTAAATATTATAAAATATTTCAAAGTTTGTTTAGTTCGTCAAAAAAATCTTGCTAATTATCTTCAAGAAGCAGAAAAAATATTTTAAATCACATATACTTTCCACACTTTATAGTATTTAATTTGTTTATATTTAATTTTTATTCAACCGGTATTTAATTAATAATTGATTATATTTTTTAGTCACCGAAGAACCTTGTGATCTTATTCATTGCAAATTTGGCGCCAAATGTGTTTTTCAACGTGGTGAAGCCATTTGTGATTGTATGCATAAGTGCCTTCACGAAAAGCAGAACCTTCTTTGTAGTGAAGAAGGGGTAACGTACCAAAATTACTGCGAGGTTCAATTCGAACAATGTCAAAAGCAAAAACTTATAACAATAATTCACAGAGGAAAATGCGGTTAGTTAACAATTTTGTAATTATATTTTGATCTACAACTGAACTTGCAGTTTGTTGGTATTGCTTGTTTGAGGTTTCAATTTTGTCAATCATCCACGCCACTGTTTACCTTCATTAGCAACCACTTTCTACTTTTTCTTTTCTAGCTGGGACTTGCCTACCCACATTTTTTTATTTTTAGATTTAAGAACTAGAAAGCACGGATCTGGCAGCAGCTATATTTCGTTCTTTATGCCAAACACTTGAAAGGCTTTTTATAAATTTTTGCAAATCTTCTTCTAGATGTCAATTTTTTCCACGGTTTTAATATAAAAAAGAAATATTATACAGTTAAACTTTTTTGCCGTATTTTTGTGTTGTTATTATTGCTATAATAATAATAATGAGAACTCTTTTTTATGAACATCAAATTCTAACATCATATAACTTTCATCGAAACAGATTTAATAATTGAACAAAATAATAAAATTAAAAATAATAACAACATTATTTGTTGCTGCTGCTGCCGCTGTTATGTGCGCGTTAACGCAAAAGGTGGCCGCTCTTATGCATTATTTTTGATTTTAAAGTTTTTAGACCAGTTTTAAAATAAGTTCATATTTATGTTAAATTTTTATTTAATTTAATTTTAATTTTGAATTTTCGCATTAATTCAACAAAATGTTTATATTTTATAAAATAGTTTGTTAATGTTGGGAGACATTTCCGGCGCTGTACAAAAAACACTGCTGACTATAATCTTAATACGGTACACTTGCCTACAAATTTAAGTGTGGATATTTCTGTTTCTCTTAAAATTCTCAACTCAAATACAGCAAATAATTATTTGGTCGATATGTATAATAATGATTTAATTCAATGCTGCTGCTGGAAATTCTGCAGGTCGAAAGGGATTGAAAATTCGCCATCAAGCATTCGCTTTTCATTCGTGCAGCACTTGTAAATTCCCATCTTCATATCCGTCCATTTACACCAAACTTCATTGCAAACAATTAACTTTTGTGCTCCCTCTGAACTGTTTGAGACAATTGCTGAACCGTCTTCAAGTAGAAGCCATTCTATAGATTTTAGTTTGGTTGTGCGCCCCATATATATCTATCATTTTGCCTCAAATATTTTCATCAAAGGATCGAAACAGATTGAAAATTAATTGGAAAACCGAGATCATCCTGTAAGACTCCTTGTTTTACTGGGATAGGCAAAGTTAGTTTGTTGCACACTGATACCGTTCTAGTCTGGGTGATGATAACTTATCGCATATAAATTAGATAATGGTTAACTTTATCAAAGGCATTTTTTAAATCTAAAAGTGTGATGGTTATTGTTCTCCGGTGTCTTTTGGCGTCTTTCGATAAATATGATAGTAGTTGCGTTTATTTAACTACACCGTACACTTTAGATATTTGTATATTCTATTGTTGACGAATATGGAGATTATGTTATAGAGACTGGTTGAACTATTATTGAACTGAAATTTGCTGTGTCGCTGGCGTCACTCTTTTCGTAATTCCTTTTCTCCAGCATGTAGAGATTGACGGCATTTTCCAACATTCAACCAGTAACTGGTAGAAAATTGTGCGTAGTATTGGAAAATATTTTAGAATTATGATTGACATCTGGTCAAATGAAGTGGGCAAGGAGGGGCCTCGCCTTGCATTTCCTGCTAATTGCTGAAATTTTGTTGTACGTTAGTGGTTTGATGTTGCAAGCAATCGACGGCTATAACAATGTTTGGGTCTAATCTGGTAAAGGATATTTATTGCGACATCGTGGAAAAACTTTTTACATTTTTTGACGTTAAACCAAGATAGCAAATCAGTCGTCGGATTGAGAAACTTTCCATACGTAGCCGAAAATGTTTGCTTTAATTGGTTTGTAGTATCAAATTTTTTTTCAGTTTTTGTCGCTTTTGATGAAAATATTTACAAACAAATTTGTTTATTTAGCGTGCTAATTTGAATTTCAAAATTTTCGTTGTTATGGCCTAGCAGATTAAATTGCTTTAACTGTTTCTTTAATTTGTTAATTGGTTTTGTCGGGCTCAGTTGCTGAATTTGTTTTTTATTTTAGCGTGCCGAAGTTAGATGCAAAGAAATCATATATTAATGATTGTAGATTGGTGGTGAAGTTGTCAATGTTAGAGATGTTTGGCAGGGTTGCAGGGTTGCCTTTTGCGCATGAAAGTATGCATTGGCTTCTTCCCATTGAATTTCCGTTTTGGGCAGTTTTGTGTTTTGTTCCCAAATATTTGTTAATGTTTGTTGCGGTGAAGAAATTTGATGCTACGGTGAAGATGACAACAGTTTGAGCTTTTTTCTGGGTCGTTGGAAGATTCTGCTCAGTTTTTTAAATTTTAATTATTTTGCACAAATGTTGTTGCATGCGCAGGCCTTTTCTTTTCTTATACTTGTTACCACAACAACACAAAATTAGATTATTATTGATATTAGCAATATTATTATTTAACTTTTCAACAAGTAAATTTAAAGATATAGAAACATTGTCATTTTGCTATAAACGTTCACTATTGTTGCTACCGTTTAAAGTTGGTTTTGTACAGAGCCAGAAGTGACTGCTGATTTTAATAAAATTTAAAAAAATTATGGACATTTAGTTTACTATTAAAATAGAGTTTAAAATTATAATAAAATTAAATAAATATTAAAAATTACGATGAGATAATATTGTTATGACCGCAATAACTTTTTCAACTGTAAAACCAACTTTTGTACTAGCTAGTAGAAATCTGGCAGCTCTCGTGATTTGCTAAATTGGAACTCTTTAATTTTTAGCAAAAGTAAAATAAACATACAATGAAATGAAATAAAAATAAAATAATAAAATCGATAAAGTAGTTTACGTTTCTTGCCATAAAATCAAAACAAAATGCGTACAACTAGAAATAAAAGATCAGTCTAAATAAACTGTTATGATATATTCGAGTTAAATTCGCAATAAATAGCATACGATGCTGATATTGCCGAGTTAGTCAAATCATTATAAAATTGGTCAGACTAAATAAAATTCACAAACGATAAGTAAAAACGTTTAAAAAAGCCTAATGGGGAGATGATTTCAAATGTGCTGATAATAATTTTGAGGCCTTTCTTCTTGTCGAAATATTTTATGGATTATATCTAGTATTTGAATATTTTATAGTTCCTTGATGTGGTGAAGTTGGATTTATGACAGACTGTCAATTCTAATATTTCGATAGTATCTCTTCGTAAAAGTGCTAAATCAGGCCGAAATGATTTGAAGAGGGACTATACTATCGTATTGCCAAGATTGTAACTTCTGATTTAGCAACCGATCTAATTTTCTCCAAAATCAAAGACAATATTTTTTATGAAGGGTTGTATATTTTTTTAAAGCTGCAACGGAACAACAGTTTGACTGCAATGCGTTACAGAGAGGACACAAAGCAGTAGAAGACTTACCCCATCTGGAGAGATTTGGCATTTGTAGGAAGTTGTTAAATTGTTGCCCTTCTAACAAATTTGAACAAAATCTCCAGCAAACGGCTGTAAACTTCAACCATCGGGAAACATCCGTTGCCGGGACGAGATCTATAATTGATTTAATTAACAATGGTTTTCTGGCATTTCAGTGAGGACAAATGTATGAGATTGGATTTTTGTTGAGCTGTCGATGGTTTTACATCAGCTGAATCAGGAAGGATGTTGTCGACTATAATGTAACAGTTGTGAAATTCTGTCCATAAACATTTTATTTTATTGTTGAAGTGTGATTTCAGGTAGTTACAGAATTTTCCCTCAACGCTTCAGTGTAATTTTTAAGGGATCTTAAGTTTAATCCTCCTAATTTATAAGGGAGTGAAATGTACTCGACACACAACTGCTAACTGGCAAAAATAACCAATCTCTCACCGATTCTGCGATCAAAGGGTCCAAATTGTTTTAAATCCATGTCAATGAAAAGTCTTAGGTACAAAGTTCAAAAGCCAATTGCGATTGGGTTTATCTGCGAACTATCTGCAGTTTCCACTATAGTGTAGTATCCAAATTGTTTGTGATAGACAACATTTGCTTGAGTTTATCAATCTGGCGTTTTTTCGCTTCAGCGTTGCAATCCTTTATTATCATATATTTTTTCCAGATAAACGAATTTGCCAATCTGCTTCTATCGGGGGAATGGGTTTATCGTTAATGGCCAGCCATGGAAAGAATTGTTCATATCTACCATTTCTTTTTCTCATGCCAAATAAATTACACTTGTTGATCAATTTTTGGACACTGTCAGTGCCATTTGCTATGATAGAAGTGTCATCAACAAACTGAAGCTAAGTTCTGGAGTGTAGATTGGTTGTGGGCCCCCATTTATAAGCGCACTGTTGAAATTTGTCCTTTTTGATCAGTCTCATCAGTAGGTTAAAACATAAATTGAAAAGTAATGGGGAGACGGGGTCGTCTTGGTGAACATTTCATCTAACCGGAATGGGAGGGGTTTAACTTTACAGCCATAAACAGTGATTGAATAATTACCGTAGATTTATTCAAATAGCTTGATTATCTGAGGCGAGATGTGATGGTGATAACAACAACAACAACAATAATAATAATAATAATAATGGCTGATGTTGATAGACTCTACACCAAGAGAAAATAAGGCGAAAGAGGGCTGGTAAAACTTGAATAATCCTACAAAATGACAATAGTTGGATGATATATAGATATGTTAATGATAATTATAAAAAATTGTCATAATTAGTACAGGAACATGATATAAAAAAAGTAAATACTCTTTGGATAAAAAAGCTAGTAAAATAATCATCAGAAATTTTGTAGAAACGACTGCAATGGAGAATTTAAAATTAACACTCAAAATGAAGCTTGAAAAGGAAAGAAAAAACTCATTGATGAACTAATCTTTGCACGGTCAATTTTTGTGTGATCTGAATAAACCAACGGTAACAGATCATTTGTTGAGCCTGATGCAGTCGTTTTTGCGGATATTGAAGATGAGTCGATCATTGATGTGTCTCAAGCATTCAAATCGTAGTGTGAACCGGTTACAAGGTTTAAACGAAAATCAATCAATCAATTTTATATAGCCCAATTTCTAGAGATGCAACTAGGTAGGTTCAGCCTAAAATTCGGGGAAAGTGAAGTACAAAATACAAGTACAAAAAAACAAAATTAAACAAAATAACAAAAATTTAAATAAATTAAAATTTAAAAAAATAAAGAAAAAGCATACATGAAATTTCAGTAAACAAAACCATTGAAAATATTTAAATAACAAGCGTCCTAAACTAACAAACTGATTAATAAAATAATAGGATAATGTACCAAACAAACAAATCGTAGCCTACTACATTCATTGTGCAGAAGTGTTGTTTTAGCTCGCTGTACTCACTCATTCACTATGATGCCGAGCTTTAATTACTTGTTCTTATTTTAATTATTTATTTATAAATAAATAAATTATTTATTTATTCATTCATTCATTCTTTTGTTCGTTCGTTCGTTCGTCCGTTCGTTCATTCATTCATTCATCCATCCATCCATCCATCCATTCATTCATTCATTCATTCATTCATTCATTCATTCATTCATTCATTCATTCATTCATTCATTCATTCATTCATTCATTCATTCATTCATTCATTCCATTCATTCATTCATTTATTCATTCATTCATTTTCATTTTGTTTATTTCCATGTATATCGTTTTTTTACTCGATTCATTTTTATTGTCATTGTTTTTATTTTACTTTTGGCTGAATAATAACAGTGTTCTTTCTTTTCTACTACTTTTCTTCTTATTTTTATTATTCTCCACACATCTTACAATGTCAATTACAATTGCGAGAAAATTGAATAATATTTACATCGTATGGCACAAAACAGTTTCAAGAGATCCATGTCAGAATGTAGAATGCTACTACGGTGCAGTGTGTGTGGCTGGTACATGTCAATGTTTGTTCGTTTGTCCTGATGACGACGATGGGAGCAAGGCTGTTTGCGCTAGCGATGGCAGAAGTTACAGAAATGAATGCGAGCTAAGAAAAAATGCTTGCGAGAAAAGAAAAGAGATACAAATTAGTTTCTATGGAAAATGTGGTACGTCGTTGCGTTTTAAAATTGTATCAATTCTTCAAAAAATTAAGCCATAGCAACTCATTTGATTGAACTTATTTCACACAACGAGCCTCAAAATCAACCACTGAATTCAAGCGCCATTTTTTATGTGCGTCTGCGGTGTTCAATATTTCAACATGTAAAAATATGAAAATTTGTTTACATATGAAAGATTCAACACTGCTTGATATGACGCGTCCAAGTTATGTGACAAACAACGCAACCTTTTAAAAGTGCAGTTTATACATTTTGTCAAATGTATGTTGAGGTTTATTTTAAAAGAGATCATATAAAAGAGAGGTAATACACAGATGTCCTTTGTCCATGTTAAAAATCATGCCGACGTTGATTCGACAATCATCTGTCGTTTGTTCATTTTCATTCTCTTATATTTATAAGTTTTAAATTTTTCTCACTAGAAGAGTTGAATGTTTAATGTTCATTCAAATTTATATTTAAATTGTTTTATTTATAAGCATTTTTTCCATTTATATAATTATTTAATTTAACTAAAAAAACATTGAACGTTTTTTTCGATCATGTAAATTGGAAATGGTCCCAAAATGGAAGCGTTTTTAAAAAATGTTAACTTGAAGTTTGATGATAAAAATTTATTTGATATAATATCCTTTTTATAAATTTAATTTTCTCCATAAAATGAAATTTTATCAAATTTCACAAAAATCTCGCTTTGAAAATCTGTAGTAAAAATTAATATTTTCACTTGTTATAAACATGTGACATCAATGCATTTTTCAACAAAAAATTAGCATAATAACAACGAGCGTGAAATAAATTAAAATAAATTATTTAAAATTGTAAGCAATTTGTAAAAACTTTTTTTGTTTTTACATAGATGCGTTGATATTATTTCCATCTAACCAATTTTTTTTTAATTTAATTTAATTTAATTTTTTTATTTTGTTTAGTTTTATTTTTTTGTACTTGTACTTTGTACTTTATAATTGTTTATATGCCGAAATTTATACTGAGCTTACTTATTTGCATCTGTAGAAATTGGATTGATTGATTTTTCGTTTAAACCTCGTGACTGGTTCACACTTTGATTTGTAAATGTTCTCAACTTGATAGCAGTTTGTGTTAAAACAAAATCGTTGAGAAAATTCAATTCAGTCAATTTATTTACTACAAACACATACGATTGTAGAAAATAGTCATTTAGAAAATTGCTTTCATGTTATAGTATCGGCAGCATTTTACAATTATTGGGTTCTGTTATTATATTTTTGTTCCGCCAAATGGCATGTCTGAGAACATCTGTAATTGCCAGGGTGCACATTTTACAACAATTTGAAATTTGAGCTCGTTATTGATAAGAATTATTTCATATTATATACAGATCCGTGTGAGAATGTGAAATGTCACTATGGATCATCATGTGTCGCTGGTTTATGTCAATGTCAGTTAGTTTGTTCCGATGACGATAGTAAGAAAGTGTGTGGAAGTGATGGCAGAAGTTACAAAAATGAATGTTATCTGAAGAAACAAGCTTGTGAGATGCAACAAAACATTCACATTAAATTTCAGGGGCCATGCGGTAAACAACTAATAATATTTTTTGAAACGCTGTTAATTATTGTTAATTATTGTTTAAAAAATAACAGTAATATTGGAAATAAATTTTAACTTTCGAGATCATTAACTTCAGACTGCCAAACTGTAAAAATATTTGTGAAAGCTCAGTCGCAACCGCCATGAACGCTGTCTTTTTTATAACCGTCTAAATGCTCCGATGAAGTCTGATGGTTTTTTTGAATCATTTGTGACAGTAAATATTTTGTCGCTATTTCAAAACAGTGTTTTGCGTTAGTTTTAGATTAAAGAGCAACAAAAAAAATCAACAACAATAATATAAAACAGTTATTTATTAATATTCTGATTGTTAGAAGACCCTGGAGCTAACATTTGCCTTTTTAAAAGGTTGTGTTGGCTCGAGATTGGTGGGCAACTCGGGTCAAACATTCGCGGTTTGTAAAATGGGACCCAGCAAGAGATATCAACAAATATTACCGATTACGCACAAAATTTGATCGGGTATGGAGGTGCACAGCCTATTAAACACCAAAAAACCAGTTTAACTCTTTGCGCAGAAAAGTAACTTGATCAAATTTTGCAACAACAAAAAACCAATTCTGGGTTGCAATTTGTCATTACAAAGCGAAAAAAAAGCTTTTTTGTATAAGATAAAATAAATAAAACAATAATTAAAAACAGACAGCAACTAACCTCGGGTTCACAATTGATTTAAGTTTGTAAATGAAATAACACATTAAAAAGCTCTCAGTCGTATGCATGTTTCAAATCAGGAAAATCAATCGACTATGCAACAGTTTGTTTTATGACTTGCCTGATCGCTCCATGGCGGTACTACAAACAACACTAAATCGAGCGGCAAAAATTGTTGGAGCTCTAAATATGATTATGTGTCTCCAATATTGAAAAAACTTCATTGGCTGACCGTCGACAAAAGAGAGGTGTTCAAAATTTCTACATCTGTCTACAAATCTATCAACGGTCTAGTTCTATCATATTTGTCTGGCACGTTCAAAAGAGATTTTCAAAAGCATCTGGAGCACATTTGAGATCTGATATTTCAATCAAACTCGTTGTTGATCCCAACCGCGAGTCTCCGTATAGGCACTCGTTACATTGGTGTCTCTGGACCAACTGCTTTGAACAACCTGCCTGCTTCTTTCAGCCTGTATGATTTTAAATCGAATCTGAAAACTTATCTATTTACATTATAATTCTTTAAAGATGAATTTTTTTTATTTAGTTGACATGTTCTAAATATTACTTTATTTTCGCTATAACGCATCGAATAATTTTTCTTTTCATTGCTCAGTTTTAATTTTATTTCTGTACAAAGCATTATTTGTTATTTCAATCATGTTATGTTACGTTCAAGTTTTGTTAGAGATGTTAGCGCTTTTGAGATTCTGCTTCATAAATATTTCAGCAAAAATAATAATAATCATCATCATCATCTAACAAGATGCAAAACCTGTAAAATATATAAATGATATAATATTCAATGCAGATTTTGATCAGTATTTGATACCTTATTTTAGTGGTTAATAATTGAACATTCAGAAAAGATATAGGTTTAGGGCGGCTTTTTTTTATCTTATATAAGCATCCTCAATAAAACTGAAATGAATGAAATGGAAGGATATCATTAGAAATCAACTGGATAGGAAAATACTAATTAAATTTATTAACAGTATAAAACATTAATTTTATAGTGGTAGGAAATTTGCCATTTATAATCATTTTAAAGGGAAATCGTTTCAACAAGTGAAAACTTGTTCACAATCGAATGACTCATAAAGGCTGCAATATATTGTTGCTTTGCATTATTTTATAATTTTAAACATTTTTTCATCAGCAGTAACTTTTAACATTCATGCAGATCCATGTGAGAATGTAAAATGTCACTATGGATCATCATGTGTCGCTGGTTCATGTCGATGTCAGTTTGCTTGTTCCGATGACGAAGATGATGGTAAGAAAGTGTGTGGAAGTGATGGCAGAAGTTACAAAAATGAATGTTATCTGAAGAAACAAGCTTGTGAGATGCAACAAAACATTCACATTAAATTTCAGGGACCATGCGGTAAAATTTAATTTATTTGTTTCTAAAAATTACGTTTTATTAAATATGAATGAATGAATAGTCTAGTCAGGATAGTCGATATCATTAAAGACATCTATTCTTGACCATATTGTATACGTGCAAAAAATTTTTTTTAAATGCCATTTTACTATTTCAAGTTTTATTATAATATTTGATTATTTTTAATTTATCTATAAAATTTTGTAGCCTTTTTAGACTTGTTTGTTTTTTAACAATGTTATCAAAAAACTTTTTAAAAACTTTTTGGCCATTTTCTATTAAGAAACTAAGTCCGCATAATGGTTTTTCGTTAACATGTCACGCTGCGGTTTTAAAATGTTGCTGATTGATCTTTACAAAAAATTTATCACACACGCCACATTATAATACATTGCATAAATTGCAATTGGTACCAATTAATTAATACTCTACAATTTACATGCAGCTCCGTGTGAGAATGTGAAATGTCACTTATTAATTATAAATGGTTCACATGGAAATAGCTTCAGCCAGTTAAAACTGCTATGGAAAAAATATATTATTCGTAAACTAATGTTTCGTTTCACATTATTTATGCTTATTAGAAATGCAGCTGTTTGAGTCAAGTTAGTTACATGTAACTATTAAATACCATTTTGTACATGAAAAACTGCATAAGGACTGGATGACGTACAAAGGCTGCGCCATGTAATCAATATGAGTTAAGTTATAGTTAGTAAAAAATATCATTATAAATATATTACAATATGAATATTTTTAATTTACTTATTAAAACTAGTACTTTTTATGTAATCTGTAAATGCAACTCTGAATATAACGCGTTAATGCAAAAGTTGTGTTATACAATTAAACGTCCTTCGACAGATTATATAACGTGTCGCTTGTTTGGCAACAAAAAAATTGACAAGCTTATGCAATGCTAGTGAATTTAAATGACCCAAAGAAATTTTTAGCCTTTTTTGAAAATGTTTTTATAATGTTTGAATTTATTAAAAATGAGGCTGATTTAAATTTATTAGCCCTAGAAACGCTACCTTTGATAGTAAGAAACATTTATGCCAGGTATAATAATTTTAACGGGAAATATTTTTCAGAACAAAAAGCCGCAACCAATAACCAAATTACTTAAAAAGGCGGCGACAAATATTCAAATTGCATTGATTTAAAATCTGTAACAACTTGTCATCAAAAATTCATTTTAACATACATGCAGATCCATGTGAGAATGTGAAATGTCACTATGGATCATCATGTGTCGCTGGTTTATGTCAATGTCAGTTAGTTTGTTCCGATGACGATAGTAAGAAAGTGTGTGGAAGTGATGGCAGAAGTTACAAAAATGAATGTTATCTGAAGAAACAAGCTTGTGAGATGCAACAAAACATTCACATTAAATTTCAGGGGCCATGCGGTAAATTTTAACTGACTATTTATTAACTTATAAAATTTTTAATACTCTGAGTATCAAAATACGTTTGTTAATAATTTTAAGTTTTCAAACAAAGTTAACGCCATATTGTTCAGCTACAAGAATGACACATTTCATAAATATGGTGTTGTAATTCCTTGACTTTCATAACTACCAACACCGAGGTTATAACTTCAATAATCTCTATATTTCCAACACCAGTGTTGTAGCTTCCAACGATAGCTAAGAGTTCGTTATTTCGTGAGTTTCCGATAGATGAACACAACTACTTTAAATGCAAACTTTGTTGAACGTTTATTTAAATACCATGAGTAGTAGACAATAAACTAATCTAAATAAATCATATTTACGACTTGTAACTTCAACCGACTTCACCTCGACTCGGAAGACATATTTATAATCCAATTTTACAGTCATAGATACAATATTTCTTTACACTCTATGGTTTACAACCCAAAGATTAAAAAGATAACAATAATCGAATAATTAATAATATCTTCTATCATTCCCGCGGTTATAACAATATATTTTAGTTAACGTTTAATTAATTGAAAGAAATATTTCTTTTTTTTTTTATTTTTCGTCTCTTAGTTTTAATCAGTGTAAAATTTAGAATTTTCAAGCGTTTTGAAAAATAGAAAGATATATTGTTTTAAAACCCATGCTTTAAAAATGATTTTTGAAGGATAAATTTTTTAAAATGTTTTTTTTAAAGGTTTCATTCCAAATTATTTGACTTTCCATTTCTTTAATTCTTTAACTTTATTTAAATGAATCTTTTTTTACGATGGAAAACGTAAAAACGTACTCAAGTATTTGTCATCACTGATATTTATACATATACGTAAAAATTAAAATTCATCTAAACTCAATGAATTTTGTTCAGATCCCTGCGAAGAAGTGACATGTTCGTTTGGATCCACATGTATTGTCGAAATTGCTAGATTGACGTCTTGCCAATGTTTTTTCAATTGTTTCGACGCCAGCAATAGTTCGAAACAAGTTTGTGGAAGCGACGGCAAAAGTTATAACAATGAATGTGAACTGAGAAAGCATGTTTGTGAAGAACAAGTGGACATTTTTGTTAAATCATTTGGACCTTGTGGTTTGTGCAGTTGCAATAAAACTTTTGCGTAATTTATATTTCGAAATTACTTTTCAGTAGATTTAAGAAATGTATTAAATGTTTTATGATTTAGTTTTTACCATTTTTTGTTCGCTGTTTAATGATTGTTTGTTTTTGTTTTTTCATTACTATAGTTTCTAAAACATTTTATCAATAGTGCATTTAGTTTATAATCGTTTATTAACACATTTGTTATTTTGTGTGTATTTTCTCAGTAGCATATTATTTGAACAGATGCATGTGAGAAGAAAATTTGCTACCACGGTTCTGTGTGTGTGACTGGCTTGAACGGTTCAGCCGAATGTCAGTGCTCCTTCAATTGTCTTCATGATAGGGACGATATGAAAATTTGTGGAAGTGATGGCAGAAGCTATAAAAATGAATGTGAGCTAAAAAAACATGCTTGTGAGATGAAGAAAGATTTGTATGTTTACGCATCAGGACCATGTGGTAGAATATCTTTTTTTTACTTAATTATGAAATTAAATTTAACATTTATGTCACGTTGCCTTGAACTGGTCAACCACGTAAATATTTAAAAACTGTTTATTTGTCATTGTACAGTACACTCACCAGGCCAATAAATTGAAATTTTTTTGTAAATGAAAATAATTACGTTACAAAATTAAAATTGAACAATTTATTAATTTATTTATAACATCACTTGGTGTACGATTTTTAAGTTTTTGAACGGTTCATCGATTTGTGATTATCAGTTTATCAGTCATCGTTAAATAGATGATTTTGATGATCTGATAGTTTTGTACACATTTCATTATTATTGTGAACCCTATAGCGAGACGCTGCCGTGTCTACTAGTTGTCTTCACTATGTGCGGTTGCGGGCATACCTTCAAACTGAATGTGTTTTAGTGCTGACAAGCAGTTGGTTTGCTTCTATTGAACGCATCCAGATTTGCCTTAGGTGGCTAGGTGGTCAAGTCTTACCGGTCAAGTCAATTCATGGCAGTTTTTATAACCCTCGGTTTTCCAAAGGGTAAGTACGATCTTTGTGACCAAAAAGCTGAATTGGACACTAGTAAACATTTTTCCCGGGACTGACAGATGTCTCTCTAAGTTTTCCATTCATGGAGCGAGTTTTGTTTTTGTTGAATGAAATGTTAATACTCTTTCTTCATTCCTCATGAACCTCATCGGACTGCCACACACGAATAGCGACGCGATGTAGCCATTCAGCACACAACGGCCACTTGATCTACGCATTTTTGGGTTAATACCACACGGACCTGGAGTTTTACTATTTTTCAAAGTTTTAAGAGCAGCGACAACTTCAAGAGTGGTTTAACACTAATTTTAGGGCTAGCAGTAGCTGAATGAGCAAACTTCAGCAATTTCTGCAAAAGGATTGACAATAGCGTTTAAGTAATAGGCAATTTTATTTTCACCATTTTTATATTTTTTCATCGTTCTCATTGATCATTTGACTCGCACTACCAACAATTAAGCTAAAAATACTCAAAATAAACGACCTAAGTCGCTCGTCTAAATGACTGAATTCTTCCATCCTGCAGAGCCAGTTTCCATGCCACGCCATTCTATCTTCCGAGATTTGACAATCACTGAAAAGTTGCATTTTGTAATCTCTACAAACTGTACAGATAGATAATTTACCTCAAACTGTGAAGTCTGGCTTGTCTTTTCTACACGATCAAAAGACGGATTGTATTTGTGATACATTTATGACGCATGGAAATTGCTTGCTGTTGTCTTAGTTATGAAGTTGCTAAATGAGTCCTAGAAGGAGAGTTCAATCTTTTATCGATCGACGCTACGTAAAATTGTTTCTCTACTTAAGATGCATATACTGCGGCCATTGCATCATCCTGCAACAGTTGTTTTGAGATTGAAGTTGGCTTTTTGCCACATGACGTTTTAAAGCTATGGCAAGTGTACCTATTACTGGCAAGTGATCAGTGTCAAATTTTAGGCTGCAAAAAACTTGACAGTTACGAACTGCTTGCCATTTGCTGTTTACCAAGATGTGATCAATCTTTTTAGCCATTCGTTGTTGAACGGATGCACAATAGCCAGGAAATCTAGATTGATCCTCAGCCGGACTGGAATAGAAAAAACTATAGTCACCAACACCCGCTACTGGACCTTTTGCAAGCCCATGATATAGTTCATCCACAAGGATTTTTGCGATCTCTCCATGTGCCACGCTTAATGTTAGTCCGTAAGTCAGGTTGTTGAGAAAGAAATACATAAGAATTACACTGTTAGGGTTAAGGTTAGAAAGATTTTGACTTTTCGTCTAGCCCATTTATTACTGAAGATCTGAACTGCGCTCTTCCTGATAACCCTCGCGATAACCTGGGTTATGACTTCATGAACAATACTTTGACTGTGAGTTTTTTCAGTTGTTTGCCAGACGAACGTAGATGGATAGAGAACCGAGTTGCAATCAAAGCAAGTCTTTGAAGCGTACTGGCACGACTGTTACTTTTTAGTTCTTTAGTTCCTTAGCCTTCCCTTAAAAAGGGTAAAACCGCATAGCAGTAGATGTTTGAATAAAGTTTTTCTTTTCCTAGATGAGTGTGTAGAGAATCCCATCTACTCGAAGCAGTTGGTTTTAAGGCGCCAGTTATTCGTTTTTGTCTTTTCTTTTGTTAGTTTAAACGGTTTTGCAACGGGAAGACCAAAGGTAGGACTTTGACTGTCAGTGGCTGTTTGAGACGCGCGCCATACTAGAGCATTCTTCAATGATTAGAGCTCAACCTCACCATCACACCGGCTATGACAATTTCTAAAATCACACTTTCTTAAGCATGTTTTGTTGTTGTAGGTTTTAAATTTTATGCTTGTTGGCGAAAATATAGCGTTTTAGAAATTAATAGCAAGATTGATAATAGTGGTAATGAGTTTGAAAATTAATTATTATTTAAAATTGCATAGAAGTTTTGCAAAAATAAAAACATTTAGAAAAATTGAAACAAAAATAATTATTAACGTCATACTTTTTTCCAGTAGTACATAGCAAAAATTATTAAAATATTTTTCTTTATAATTTTTAGCTAAATTTTTGAGTTAATTGAATAGTTACAAAATATTAAAAAATTTTGTCCATTTTTAAATTATAGTAAAAATAGTATAAATAATAAATAGTAATTTGTCAGCTATGAAAAGTTTCACAAATTGCACATAAAAATTAAATGGTGTTAGAAAATAATTTTTTTGTATTTATTTAATACAAATAATCCTAAACAGATTTGTGCTTAAAACAAAGTGTTGTGTCGATGTTAATTTCGATAATGCTATGGTGCCTCTTGGCCAGAATTATAATCATGTGATTTTTTTTGTGAAAAGTATACTGCCTGAAAGAAAACTGGCGTTGAACCATATTTATAAAAATAAATATATATAAAATATATTTAAAAAATCGAAATCAAATTTAAAACTCTAATTGCCAGAAAAAACACAATGCGCAAAATATTTTCAATTTGATTATTTACTTTTTGATACAGAAAAGCTGTAAAAACGGAACAGTTATTTAAAATTTAAAATAGTATGAAATAAATACAAAACTAACGATTCTAGATAAAAAAAATTAAAAAAACATTTAAAACAATAGTTTTTTTTATTGTAAAAGGAAGCGTGACAAAAATGAAAATAAAAAATTGTTGCTGACCATAGCATTTTTTTACTTAGACATTTTTAACAATACCACATTTTACATTTTGTCACTAACCTCAATGTTTTTAAAATACTTTAATACCTAATCTAATTTTAATATTATTGTAAATCGCTAAGATCCATGCGAAAATGTCGTGTGTCATCACGGTGCAGTATGTAAGAATGCATCATGTCACTGTACATTTGATTGTCCGGATGATAACAATGAAAGTAAAATTGTCTGTGGAAGCGATGGTCGAACTTACAAAAATGAATGTCAGCTAAAGAGATTGGCTTGTGAAAACAAAAGAAATATATCTCTCCGTTATAATGATCATTGTGGTAAGTTTTTACCAATAATTTTTTTCCAATAGCTTGCGAAATGTTTCGACAATCAGCAAACAAAATTTTTAGCGTTACAATATTACTTTTGATCCTTTTCCTTTTTAACTATCAAATTTAATCTACAATAAAATCTTGCAACTAAATTTTCTAGTCCAATTCGTTGCATTATTTCGATTTGACTTTACTTTAGCCTTCTGCCTTTTTCTTTCTCGATGTAACCGTTGCAACTGCCTCTTGGTTGGTGCACCTCAAACTCATTTGATTTCCAACGAGTAGTTTTATTTCCAACGGCATCGCAATGTTTTTTTTTATTCAACATTTATAATAATAGTATTTTAACAATAGCATTTATTTATTTTTATTTTATCAATTTGCATAACCATGTTTTCAATATTTCTAACGTTTCAAGCTGTTAAACGATAAAAAAGAAGCATTGACTTTACTTCTGCAACAGATCCTTGCAGGGAGCACAAATGTTCTCATTCGAAAAAGTGCATATTAGACAGAAACAGAAAACCGGTTTGTGAGTGTGATGCAAATTGTAGTTCCAAAGCAAGTCCAGTATGTGCCAATAATGGACAAACATACGTCAACGAGTGCTTATTTAAAGAACACACCTGCCTGAATGAACTAGATTTTAGAATTCTTCACAGTGGCCATTGTTTGTCAGGTTATTTAAATGTGAAAACTTTGAATATAATATTATTGTGGAAAAATAAGAAACATTGGCATTAATTTAATTTATTTAAATGGTGCAACTATAAGATGCTTAAAAAAATTTATGATCACATTTCATTAAATTTGTTGAATAGGTTTTTGTTTTTAATTTAAATTTATTCAACAATAAAAATGTAAACATCTTTAACTTTAAAATATAATGTTTAAGGTGATAATTTGTTTTGATCCTCAGAAACAAATCCTTGCGCCAGGTGGGACACTTGTGCACCCCATCAACAATGCATCGTTGATTCAAAGAACACTCCCAGATGCACATGCAACAACAAATGTCCAGCCATTTTGAAACCCGTTTGTGCCAGTGATGGACTGACGTATGATAGCGAGTGTCAAATGATTAGACAGGCATGTATCCAGGCGAAACACTTACAACAACTTTATGAAGGACCATGCGGCTAGTTATGATGATGAATAGCTACATCATTTTCAGTTATTATTTGTATATTTTATATCAATATTTTACATGACAGCGTTGTTAAAAATCAATAACGTTCACGATTGCTAATTTTTTTCGCTGATCCTATGGACAATCCACCTCCAATTGTTTCTGTCGCATATTACATTAACCAACTCTTTCAGGCCCAGATTAGCGTCTTTGGTGATTGAATTCAATCATCTTTTTTTGGTCTTTTCTTCTTCGTGTTCCACCTATTTTCCAATCGTCGTCATCTTTTCAAAATAAGGAAGTCTATTTTTTTAACCTCATAGATTTTATAGGTAACTTCGGTTGGCTTTATTTTTTCAAGCATTTATGTTAGTTATTTTTCGGTTCATAAAATTTTTAATAGTCTTTGCCAGCACCGTAGTTCAAACGCGTCTATTCTTTTTTGTCTGATTTTTTAACCGTCCAAGTTTATCCTCTATATACAAATACTGAAATTACTAATGTTTGAATCAGCTTCACCTTAGTTGTCAAGGAAATTTTCTTTGACCCTCCAAATCTTATTTAGATTAGTCATTGCCTTTTGCATTAGAATTATTCTTTGTTGTATTTTATTGCTGCATTTATCTTCCCATTAGTTATTAATCCAAGAAAATTAAATTCTTTGACGATTTCAAAATCTTCTCCTTCATGATTAAATGTTTTTGTACAGGAGTTGGTCATAATTTTAGTTTTTTCAATATTTAATAGCAGACCTGCATTTTTACTTGCAATTTTTTTTTAGAAATTAATCTCTTAACTGATTTTAATTTATCATAATTTACTTTCAGCCACGAAGGTGGCATCATCAGCATATCACAGATTGTTTTTCTGACTCCGGTTTTAAGATCATCTAGTTCGGCATTTTAAAATACCATTTCAGCGTTTAAATTAAATAAAAATGGAAATAAGATGCACCCTTGCCTCACTTCTTTTTAAATTTTAAACGATTAAGTTTTTTTTATATATTATGTGCAATGTTGCTCTAGAGGCAACTAGGTTTATCAAATGTCTCGGTAATCCCATTTTTTCAAAAACATTCAGAAACAGATCGTGGATAACACAGACAAAAGCTTTGCTATAGTCAATAAAACAAACTAATATCTTTTTTGTATTCATTTGCCTTTTAAATAATTCATTGTATGTTGACAATTTGATCTCTAGTGCCTCTTCTTTTTCTGAATCCAGTCTGTACCTCCGGTAACTCTCTATTCAGGTATTATTGCAACTGTGCTAATCTTCAGCATTATTTTGCTAGCATGTAAAATGAGTGCACTAGTTCAATAGTTAATGCAAACATTAGACAGAAATAAAACCGAAATATGTATAAATATTGATCTTTTCCAGTCTTCCGTCATTGTTGAGTACTCCATATTTCCTGGCATAGTGAGGTAAGTACTTTGATTGAGTCCTCCTGTAAATTTTGTATCCTTTCTTTTTGATTTTTCATTGGCTATGCTTTTTAAAGCCCGCCGTACTTTACTCTCTAAGATGTCCGATTCTTTCTCTGTCTAACATATTTTCTTCCTCTTTCAGGTTTTTTTAATTTTTTTATAGAGTTCCTTTGTACATTTTTTCCATCTTTCTTTTATCTCCTTTTTTGTGCGTCGATGCTAGATCCCCTGATATGGTTACCAACGAGAATTCCAGGCCGGAGTATGTACGGTTCTGTGACTGGTCTTTCAATAGTGTTAAGAATTGCTAATTAAATGGTCATTATCAATGTTTAAAAAATATTTGTTCATTCAATTGAACATAGTCAATTTTAGTTGAAAAACCTTTTTCTTTTTTTATTCTTTGAACTTGTATTCTATTCTTATATTCCATATTATATTCTTTAACTTAGTTAAAGGCATCAAGCTTTTTTTTAGCGTCCTTTCATAAAAAATTTTTTCTTAAATTTTTTCATGAATAAACCAGTTAAAAAAAGTCATTTTTTTTTGTGTATAATTTACATTTATCCATTTTGTAATTTTTTAAATGTCTCGTGATTTTCCTATCGTGTTCATGTCATCAATCTTTTTACATATCTTGTCTTCTGGTTTTTTATCTTTTTTTGTAAGTCTTTAAATTTTGCATTAAACTTTCTGAAAACATAATTTTTTTGCCTGTTTCGCCTAGATTAGATTGTGTGAGCCATTGTGAATTTTGTTATTACTGCGACTTGGTCTTATCTGCCTCTTCAAGAAAAAATATTTTTCATTTCTGTCCACATCTGTTCTGGTTTCTTATCTGTCCATTCAAATTCGGCAAAACGATTTTAAACCTTTACTTTAAATCTGCTGGAATATTAATCAAAGTATACTTTTTTATTTCTTCAAAACACTTAAATGACTTGTACAGAAGTTTTCAAAACAATAAGTTTTGTTTATCTGTTCTATGCGGCTTAACAAAATTTATTCTGCTGTTTCAGGGATTTTTTTGTTTTTTTTTTTAAATTTGTATAATCTGCTAATGCAATTTTTTATTAGCTTTAAATCAATTTTTTATGCTTTGTTACGTTTTTCCTTTGTTCCTGCTCAGCACAAATTGTATGAAGCCACGTACCCTGTTTATCAAATATTTAAAATTTTTGTTTTAATATTAACAATTTCAGAAAAAAATTTATATTTAATTAGTTATAAAAATTTTATCAGATGATGCATATTCGTGCAAGAGTACATCATGCGACCGAGGAGGTCGTTGTTCATTGAAAGATGGTCACGTTATTGAGTGTGTCTGTCCTCTTTGTCCACCCTATTTGCAAGAGGTCTGACTTGTTTGCAATAATTGTTTTTTTTTAAATAGCCTAAGTAAATTTTAATACAACTTTATAAATAACTATATAGTTTACCATGAAGTGTTGAAGTCAAAGTAGGTTGGAGTTTGAGATTTTTGCAACTCGACTCCGAAAAATATTAGAAATTTGTAAAAAAAAAATTAAGTTCGTTTTTTGATTTGAAAAAAATTGAGTTTGTTTTTTGATTCACTTTAAAGACAATGATGTTGTGATAATGTTAGGATGTTTCATCAGGGCCGGTATTAGATAGTTGGAGGCCTTTGGCAAAAAATTTAGTGACCCTAAATAAAATATTAAAAAAAACTATACATCAGAAAATTTTATATATTTTAAAATTTTCAACCTAAATGCGTTTTAGTACTGCGATTAATTTAAAAATCAGATATATAAAATTAATTCACCAAAATAAGATTTTTTAAAAAAGATGTTTTAGTCTTATATAAATTACACTTAAAAGAATTTAATATGAGAAATGAAACATATATACCAAAAGTTTATCTTCACTTAGAAATATTACCACAGAATATATAAATAAAATTGAAATGTTAAATCTAGGCAATGTATTAAAACTCTATCCGCGTCAATTAATGAATCAACGAATAACTTGAATATAAACAGCGTTTAAATCTCAGTCTAGGCTCTTAACGAAAATTTATTTTTCATGTTTTGATGGAGACAAAATCATCAATTAGTTGTGAATAGTTCAAAAAGACTGGACAATATTTTGTTCAACAGAAATCGTTGCCAGAGTGTTTAGACGTTTCGGCGTCATGGTAGTTCTCAAATAATTTTTTATCAACTTCAACTCTGAAAAATATTCTCCCAATGCAACAGGGATTGGAGTTATCAAAGCTAATAGGAAGACTGACCGCGACATTTGAAAAAGAAGTATTTAATTCACGATCGTAAGTTAAACGTATTACAATAAGAAAAGACAAGACCGTCTGTGATGATGCTTGAAAAATTTGCATTTTGTTGCACAAGTCATTAGATTAAGTATCTGCAGAACCTTATGCATCGGTTAGCGAAAAATTTAAATCTGAGCAACATTTCATCAAAAACTTTTGGTCAAACTATGCAACCTTTCTAATGTACAAAAATCAAAAAAATATCAATGGACGGATGGATGGATGGATGGATGGATGGATGGATGGATGGATGGATGGATGGAAGGACGGATGGATGGATGGATGGATAAATGTATAAATATAATTAATGTATATATATATATACAAACCGCACTTATTAGTTAATTGGGTGTTTATAGTAAGGCACTGTAAGTAAGCACTTTTAAGCAATGTATGTAAAATGAGTTGATAACAATTATAAGAGCGATAGGTAAATTTAAGATAAAATATAGCAGAGTGTTACTTCGATAGTAAGAAAAAAATGAATTGGTGAAACGAAGTTAAATAAAGTGATTTTGTAAATATGTAAAATGAAGTATAAGTAATTAAAATTTAAACTTGAGAAGCAAAAAGTTAAAAAAAAACAAAAAAGTTTTATATTTTTATTTATACATGTTCAAAAATATAAGAAATATTATTATTTTTCTGGTTAGTTTTCATAAAAACAACTAAAATGAATATTGAAATTAACTAAAGGTATGTGGCAGTAACTATGTAACGTATTCTAACGAGTGCTTCATGAAAAGGGATTCATGTCTTCGGAATGTTGACGTACAACTACTGCACCAGGGACCGTGTGGTTTGTATTTTTTTTAATTTGACTTCCAATTCTTTTTGTTTTATTGTTTGTTCAGCGTTTGTTAAATTGTCGTAATTTAGACTAATGTTTTATTTTTAATTACATTTTATACTAATTCACTGATAGAATAATAACAATTATTTTTTATTCAGGTTTTTTGATGTACTTTAACTATTATGAATTTTTTATATAATAGTTAATTTGTTTTGATAAACTCTGGCCTGTTAGTATAAAGTCGCTCACACGTTGTTCCAGGGTTGTGTTTGTAAATAGCATCTGAGCCGTCACGGAAATATAAAATAACTTTTTACACCGTTATTTTACTTAAGTGCTATTTTAATGTATGCATGTTAAGAGTTTTTGTTATTTACTGTGAATAAGCTATGTTTTGTTTTTTTTTTGTTGCGGTAAAATATTTCAGATGTGCACAGGACGGTAAATAAGCAGGTCAACCGAAAGTTCTACGTAGTGTTAACATTGTTAAATAATAAATAATTTATTACGCGCCAAACCAATTATATATTGCGGAAATAGTTTTTACATGCGGTCAGTCATCTTACAATCTTTTTTTAGACAAGTTTTGAAAATTATATTATATTATAAGGAATTAAAATTTAAAATGACACGGAGGAAACGGGGAAAAATTAAAAAAAATTACATCAGGAAATATAATGATAGGGTTAAGCCAATTATGATGACGATGATGATGAAAAAGAGGAAGATGATGATGGTGATGACAGATACCTTAATTACCTCAGTTAACCCTTAACATACCAAGCCAATGTCATCAACATTGTTTACCAAGCTGGGGTCCTCAAGGGACCCCAATTATTTTTTGATATTTCTCAGTTATTTGATGATTATTGGGTGTTTTAAGATATTTTTTAGTAAAACAAGTATTCTGAGCATAATTGATTTATCTTTTCATCGATTATTCAAAATTTTCATCCGTTTAAAATAATATAATGAAAAATTTATTATAATAAAAATAGGTAAATGTTATGTATGTATATATTATATTTATAAATTTATATATATCAATCATTGGTTGCTATCCCTGCAATCCTTGGCGCATGTCAGTGGTGATTGTCTTCCTGTGTGTTTCACAGACAAAACGTTTACATTCTCCACACACAGACTGTGTTAACTTTTTTGTCTTTGTTTCTGGGACAGTAGGAACATCTTCCCCTTTTGATCTGCTGCTGCCTTGATGCTGATGGTATATTTTGGGTTGTAGTGTTGCGTGCTACAACTACTCCTGCAGCTTCAATTGCTTTGACAACTGGAAGGTGGAGACCATTTAGATTGGTTGCCCTACGTAGAATGTTGGGTTTGGTCAGTTCTTTGCCTAATTCTAACAAAAATTGATATCTAATATTCTTCATATGTCTATTCCAGTCATTGTTTTTCGACATCCAAATTATGAAGGCATTCAGGGCACCAATATCGAGCATATTCATGAAAAGTCTTAGAGGCCATCTTGAGGTTTGTCTAGCACAAGAATATTCTCTAACCAATTTATCTGCATTGTCCACTCCACCCTTAGTATTATTGTATTCCAGTATCATGTTGGGCTTCCTGTGACTTTCAGAGGATACTGAATTATCTAGAGATTGAGTTGAGAGTAAACGGACTGTTTTGTTTTTCTTTGGGACATAGCTAACTACCGCTACCCCGTTAGAAAATATAAATTTTGATGAAAGTATGTCTCGTCCTCTTGCATTTTCTATAACTGCAGGAATATCAGTTTTTTTAGCTCTCAATGTTCCTGTCATGGTGATGCTTTTTTGCAGCAAAAATTCTGCAGTCTTCACGGATGTAAAAAAAAATTGTCTGTAGTGACACCTCTTCCAGATCCACCAAGTCACATACTACGCGGTGTCCTAAATTTTTCTCTGGTGCATTTCCTGGAAGCTTTCCAGTGTAGACTTGTAAGTTGTACAAATATGAAGGCCACCCATATTTTTATTCCATATTTTGCTGGTTTTGATTTCATGTACTGCCTCATCGGACATTTGGCGTAAAAAGCGTTTGGCAATTTATTACAAACCAATCCCAAACTTCACGAATAGCTGCAAGTTTATCAGTTGTTCTACTTTGAGCACGTGGTAATTTGTCGTCAAACCTGATAAATTGAAGGATGAGTGCAAATCTGTTTCATGCCATGGCAGCAGTAAAAACAGCACGACGAATATATATCTGTCGTCCACATTTCAGAAATATTTCCCTTTCTACAGCGAAGAGCTCCAGCAATCAGCAGAACACCAAAAAATGCTTTTATTTCAACAGGGTCTACATCTGTCCAAGCTTTCTGTTTATTCGAATCAGCAGTTGCATTGAAATCATTAATATCTCTAGAAGCTTCAGCATTGGTGAAGGTGCATATAGCATCCACAATTCGGTTGTCAAAGAACCAGTTGAAAATTTGAAAATTTCAGATATCGTCGATGCAACATTAATTGCGCGTGTTGGCCCGGGTGATCCCTTGACAATGTTATATTGACGACGGCGAGATGATGGTGGCACAGAACTTGTCCATCTTCTACCTGATTTTATTGTGAATTCATCTTCATCCGAATTTGTATCCGAATTTTCACTAGCACTGTCACTACATCAGAATTTACTTCAAGATTGTCCTCCAATTCTGATGCATCTCCTGCTGGTATAAATTCTTCATCAGATTGTTCCAATACATCTTCCGGGTTACTGTCACTGATTTCACATTCATCTAACATTCGGAGAATCTCATCTGTAGTTTGTCTACGAGCCATTTTTCTTATTTTCAAACGTTTACGTTTATATTTTATGTTATCAAAATCTTTACAGCAAATTATAAACTTTATTTGAAACAGAAAATAATAATTTTCAACGGAAGTTTTGCAAATGGAGGACAAATTAAAAGTAAGTAAGATGAGCAAATATTCAGTAAAAATGCAGAATAATACTTTTTAATACTGAAACCTTTAAAATGTGTCTACGATTTCAGCCATAAGTGTTAAAAAACAAAAACACAATCGGTAACATAGTGTACCAAGCGGGGTCCTGCTTTTTTATTTTTTTTACTGTTTTTGAAATAACGTATAATAAAAACAACAATGGAATATTTATTGCTACCCTAATCGAGAGGAATAGAAAAATCGTGGTGGAATTTGTTTGGTTACTTTTGACAGGGTTAAGGAAAACTACTCTCTGGGGTCCTTGAAGGACCCCCCTTGGTATGTTAAGGGTTAAGGTAATTATGACGATTATATGACTGAGCTAGCGTACATTTAAATTTTTATTTGTTAGTTTTAATAGATATTTGAATGTTTGGTGGATAGATTTGTGCCGAGGTGTAGTATGCAATGAACACGAAGCATGCAACAACGCCACTGGTCTGTGTGAATGTTTTTTCTCCTGTTCGTCTAATGTGAGTTACTGTCCTGTCTGATCATTTTTTTATTGATAAATTTTTAAAAATTATAAATCTACATCCTTTTTAGTTTTTTGTTTGTTGTTGTGATAACTTTATTTTTCTGTTTATTAGATATATCATTGTTTATTATTTTTACATGTTTGATTAATTTTTTGTGCTAATTTTTTGCTTTATTTTTGTTGACTAAATATTTTCTATCCGTTTTATTTTTTTTCGAATCAATCCTGACTACCAAGTCATTTTGTTCAATTTTGCTATAAATCAATTTTGTATTGCAAGATAACAACAGAAATTTGTGCTAGCAACGGCATGACATACCCGAGTGAATGCGACATGATGATGATGGCTTGCAAGGGTCACATTAAGCTTTCTGTTATGCACGTTGGCAGATGTGGTAAGTTAATGGGTTATGGCAATAAAATTTTGAATCTATCAAATATTTTTGTCAATATATGTATCATTTTTTAATATTTTTTAAAGACAAGTGTCTAGGAGTGGTGTGTTACTATGGAGCAGTGTGCAAGGATGGCAAGTGTCAATGTGTCGACCAGTGCGATCATTCAAACGATCTTCTCTCCACTATTTTATTTTGCGATAGATCCAGTGGGATAACGTACACGCGATGTACACTGAAACATGCTGAATGTTTGAAAGGAAGTCACATTGATGTTGATGATGGACCGTGTCAAACGTATTCTCCCATCACAACATCGGCAGTCGTCAGCACCAGCCGCCCAGATACCACCTCAACCACTGCAGCTCTTATCACTACCACCACTAGAAGCGAAGGCAGTGGCAGTGGTAGTGGATTTGACGACAGTGATGATGATGGCGAAGGCGATGATGAAGGGTCTGGTGAGTTTGATGATACATCCGACGATGCAAGTGGTCGTGAAATACGGGACAATGAGGTAGAGAAATATAATTCCCATGTTGAAAATAAAAACAAAGGAAAATCTAAAAGTAAGTTTCAGTTCATGTTTTGTAAAATTTAGCTTCCTATTATCGATGCTCATCATCTAGTTTCTTTTTACTTTTTCATAAACTTTTTAAATTTGATATGCTTAATTTCATAAACCATTTATAATTCCGATATGTCTGTTAATCGTTATTCAGCGGTCACTTTTCTAGACTTTTACTTGTCAAGCTGCTAAGAAGAATTTTCCCAACTTTTTTCTCTAGCGTTCAATCTAGTTGTTTTTTTCATTTATACATTAAAACTAAAAATATTTTTGTAAATTTTGATTTAAAATCAAATGTTTTCCAGATACCTTTAGGAACACAACGAAGCCGAAATGCAATTATGTTTTCGCTAACTTATTTCGTTTTTACAATTATTAGCTTATATATCATGGTTTGATGCAAGCATTTTCCTTTTTCGTTTATTTTCTTAATTGTTCTTAAATAATTTTTCTGACCTGCGCAGAAATTCTTGCATTTTATTTTTATTCTATAATTATGTTTGTACCAAAGCTGTAACGTGTACACACACGTCGCACGCAATAGGCGCATGGCGTATGATGGTTCTAGACAGACAGTATTCGGACCAGGTCATTGTGCAGTAACAACAGGAAACATGGCACTTTTACCTTTTGAGCTAACTCGCCAACCAAGATGATTAAATGATGTCTTTAAATTGAAATGTTTAAGCGCAAAAGAAGATAAATCGCACGAGAAGAAAAGAAGGTGATTGCTCGAAAGAGACATGCAAATTCGGTGGAAAATGTGGAGTGAACAAGGAAGGGAAATATTCATGCATTTGTCAATTCAACTGTGGCGCTCTGAGGTAAGTTGGATGCGATGCAACCGAATTGTTGGAATGTTCACCAGTTAAACTTGTTGTTTTGATTCCTAACGTCGATAAATGAATTTTCTAGTTGCATATTAATTATGAACGAAAATGATGTGTTATACCAAATTTTATTTAATCATAATGAGACATTTGGGTTACCGTTATTATAGAAGTAAAAAATTTTTAAGATCACCAGTTTGCGGTTCAGACAGACAAACGTATGCAAACGAATGTGAAATGAGGGAGTATTCTTGTATTAAGCAAGTTTTTCTGTACGTTGAAAGAGACGGAAACTGCGCGGGTAGATGTTGCTTTTTAATATTTTTTTGATTGCCGCAGTTAAATATTTTTATCTGTTGTGCAATAATGTTTTAATTAGTTTATGCTGTCGTATCAAGTAAATTTGTACTTATTTTTATAATTTTAATTTCATAAAACGTCATAAAGATCTTTTTGAGGAATTTTGCGATGGCTTGCAACCTATGATCGATCAAACAACTAATCAGTTAGTCAATTGTTCTCACGAAAAAGAATGTCCTGAGCCAAGTTATTGCCATTTCATTGGCTCCACTGGAAGATGCTGTTTAGCTGACTTGAATGGTTAAAATATTTTTTCTATATACAAAGTATTGCTGATATACGCGGTCATAATACAGAAAAGTTTAAATTGAGTCATTAACACGTACAAAATTATAAACTGACTGAAAACTTGTTAAAAATATTCGCCTTCGTAATTGCGATTTGTTTAATGAAATATTTTGATAGTTTTATTTTTAATACATTCAAAAAGCTAATTTTTCCGGCATCCTGTAACGCGTTACTGAAAAATGCATGAAGTATCCAGCATATCGATCTGTTCGTGTAAAAAATAATTATGGTTTGTCCAAGTTTTTGATTGTAGGTATCTCATTTCACTTTTTAATAATTTCAACTTTTTTGCGGTTTCGGTTTGCAATCAAGTGTCTTTTATTCGGTTAAATGTTTCACTATTTTAAAATAATCATATCGACACATAATCAGTCATATTGTAATATTTATTATTTATTTGCTTAAAAATCTTTCTTTAAACTTTTCCATCTGAAATAATGAAACTCTTCCCGTTTTCGTTTGTTTAACTAACCTATAACTTCTTTTGACGGCCGTCATTAAATTTTTTCCCTCTTGCCCACAACACTGAAACATTTTTGCTTGAAATTTACAATGTTTTTTCACTCGTTTTACAATAAGAAGACGGAACACAGTTGAAGTAGAAGTCGTAAATGCGATTTACGTAGTTATTTGGATTAATCTATTGTTTCTGTTACTGCTGGTATTAAATAAACGTTCAACTTAGTTTGCGTTTAAAAGAGTTGTGTTTATCTATCGGAAATCTTAAACCTACGGATAAACGAACTCTTGACTATCGTTGGAAGCTGCAATACGGTGTTGGAGATATAGCGAGTGTTGCAGCTATAACATCGGTGTTGATAATTACGAGGTCGAGGAGGTTACAACGCCGGTGTTAAAAGTGGGATTTTCAAGAAATTACACACTGTTGACGGAAGTAAGATTTTGATAGCTGGAAACCCACTGCAGTAAAAAACGCCAGGGTTAGGAGAACTCAATATAATTAGTCTGATGATTTAATTATTGGCGATTGGTTGTATTCCGTGATTTATCTGTCGATTAGTTATTGTCCTGTATTTTAACGATTTTAACAATGGAATAAACGAGTGGTTGATCACAGCACACACAAGTGATTGCCAACACTGTTTTTTTCTGATAAAGTTCTTCTGAAATAAATCTGTTCAGGAGTCAAAAACCCACGTAGAAAGAAATAACCATATCCTACAAGTTCAAGAAGTCGGTTATAACAATATTTTTCTATACAATGAAAAACGTTAAACAAACTAGGACTTTAGTTTTATGAACATTAACGAATTGTTAAAAGTCTAGTGACTGAATATGACACGAATAAAGTACATTAACATTTTTTTGTAATTGTTATAGTATAGTATTGATAGTTTTTGCATTCATATCAGGAAAATGTAATCAATTTTTTCTACAAACACAAATGAACCATACACACCCAAACACACGAGAAAGAAGACTAGTTTTATTAGTTTTTTAAATTTTTTACTTTTTAAAATAATTAATTACTTGAATAAATAAATAAACTAAATAATTAAAATAAATAATTTACTATAAATAATAAATAAATAATATATCGAAAATTCACTTTTGGAATTAGATGGCGGAAATATCAAAGATCATAAAATTATTTTTTTTTCTTTCTCGTGTCTTATTCTTTCAGGATATTGGCGATCATCGACCTTCACAAAACCCAATCTTTAACACTTTGTAAGAGTTGAAATGTTGTAATATTCAACTAGTGACAAAAGGACTTTACGAATGTTGTTCGTTTTTGACCGCGATCTCTTTTTCCTGCAATCTTTCCAGAAATTGTTAGATTTTCCATTCTTCCTTCCGCATGATGTGACCAAAAAACTTTAACTGCACTCATCAGATTATCTGTTGTAATTTTCTCTTTTCATAACAGGACTGTTTTAATACATCCTCATTCGAAATATGAAAGTCTAACTAATTATCATAATTTTTCTAAAAAACCACATCTCAGCAGCGTTAATGTTTTTTTTACATTTCTTTACAAATTTTCCAGGTCTCAGGGCCGTAAGTTAGCACAGGAAAAATGCAACATCCTAACAGTTTTAATTTTGTTGATATTTTGATTTTATTGTTAGTGAGGATGTTTTTCATTTTAGAAAATGCATCTTTAGCCATACCTATCTTTCGTTCTTTCGTTTGATATCCATATCACATTTACAATCTGAGGTAATCAGTCTTTCGCGATAATTGAAGCTGTTTACTTGTTTCACCTGATTACCATTAATGATCAGGGAGCAAATCGGGTGGTTTTGATTTTACTGATAACAATGCACTTCGTTTTTTTTATGTTTATTTGCAAGTCTTTCTTTTCACTTTTAGAAACCAGTTTAGAAACAATTGTTTTCAATTTTTCCATTGAATCTGCTATAAAAGCCGTATCATCAGCATATCCAATACATTGTTTAATTTCACGCCTCAAATAGATATTTCAGGTAGATCTATCTTTCCCATGATGATCTCACAATAGAGATTGTGCAGGTCTGAAGAGAATACACATCCTTTCTTATCATTTTTTTATTTTGACAAAATTAGTCATCTTGTTACCAACTTTCATTGCTTTTTTTGGTTCCAATAGAGGTTATTGATAACTATCGTGTCTTTTCCATCAATGTCCGAATTTTCCAGTATTTCCATGAGTTTCACGTATTTCACGCTATCAAAAGCTTTGGAGTAATCAACGAAACATATAAACAAGTCTTTCTTCATTTCATTCACTCGTTCACTGATAATTCGTAGTATAAAGATTTCTTGTGCCACAATCCTCGATAAAATCACATTGGACATTTGAAATTTCAGATCTGATTTTGCTTCGTGCTCTCAAGAGAAGTTTTGTAAGATGACTCAACAAGCTGATTGTTCGATGTAGTTCACATTCAGTTACACTAAGCTTTTTAGGCAATGCATTAAATATTGACTTGGGTAGATCTTCAGAAATTTTGCCACTGTTATATATTTCATTCAAAATTTCTGACACTTTTTCAATGTCAAATTCATCAACGCGGTTATTTTCTTCAGCAACTATCTTATCTGGGCCTGGTGCTTTATTAGATTTCATTGTGGAAGGAGCTGCACGAACTTCTGATCAACTATAAAATTATTACGGCCCCCTTTTACATGGTATATGTTACGATAATAAAGAATCTCCTATATATGTTAAATTCTATATACAAGCCTTTAAAGTTTGATGAATTATGTATATTGTAGTTAAATAAAGAAAAATAATGTATTTCTTATATCTATGTTGTTATATTGAACCCGTGATTATTATTTTATTGTACGGATCCCAAAATATGAATATAATTGGTGAATGACTTAATAAATTACGCAGGACAAGCAGCAGATTACAACTGCATGACGAGTACGTACGGCTGTTGCTCAGATGGGTCCACACTGGCTGCCGGGCCCGACCAATTGGGCTGTCCCGGTAAGTAATTATTTTTTTACTCGAACTTTTTTTATACTGTGCCCTAATTTTTATTTAATGTTTCATTTTTTTAAATGTAATGAAAAATAAATGCAGTATTGCAAATATAAGCGGAATGCACAAAACAACATTTATTTTGAAAATTTAGATGGAATGATGGTGTTATTAAAACAACAAATGACACCAGTATCTCAACACGTATTTCACAATTTACGGAAAATGCTTCGCGGAAAACTCTTCGCGAAAAAATTGTTTGTAGGAAAATTCTTCGCAGGGAAAATTCTTCGCGGGAAAATTCTCCCCCAGAACATTTTTCGCCAGAAAACATTTCGATAGATGATTAAAATTTTTATGTGTGATTGGGGTGTTTTCATTGATTTTAGGACAAAAACCCCCTAAAAATAAACCACCGGAGCAAAATACTTTCGGGCAAATATCCCCGGACAAAAACCTCTCAAAAAAAAACCCCAAACAAAAAACCCTTGACAAATAACACAACGGACAAAAAGCTCCTGAACAAAAAACTCCGGACAAAAACTACCCGAAAAAATCTCTCGAACATAAAACCCCTGACAAATATTCCTCAGACAAAATTCCCCTGTGCAATAAACACCCAATGCAAAAAACTCCCCGGACAAACTCCCCGTACGATATACCCTCGAGTCAAAAATCCTCCCAGACAAAAATTCTCGGTGCAATACACCCCTTAACAAAAAATATATAACTCCCGATAGATTTATTAAATCTTGATAAATGGCTCAGAAGTAAAAAAATTACTGCTACGAAGTGTTTTAGTTCTCTTTTTTAACGTGTGCTTTTTTGTTGTTGTGAGTCTTTTGGACCATTCTTTAGCGTGTGGTTTTTTGTTCTGGGGTTTATTGCACACGGGTTTTGCCGGGGGTTTTTGTCTGGTTACCGTTTTCATTCACAATTAAAAACTTCTGCGAGATTAACTGTGTTTTAAAAGAACTATTTGCCAAAAATTAATCGCTAGAAGATTACAAATGTAATGGTTAGTATTATGTGAATGGGGTGTTTTTACCGACATTTCAAAAATTCTTCTGTATTTTTAATAAATTTTCGTTTTAATACTTCTCTGACAATATATCTCTCGAATATTTGATAAGCAAAAAAAGTAAGGGAAAATGAGTAGAAATGGTTACACATATAGGATAGAGCTACAGATCAAAAAATTTTATGGAAATGAAGCGAATTTCAACGTACCCTTGTCGAGCCCGAGTACATTCAGACGATACTGAAATTTTAAAACGGATAGGTACGCGTAATCATGCTGCAAATGTTGCAAGAATCCTAGCAGGGAGGGTAGTCAATGTGATCAAAGGTAAAGCAAAAACAACGCAGAATGCCACTCATCGGATAATTACGGATGTATTTGTTAGTTTATCACAACCAGTCGTTGGCCAATTGCCTTAATCAGCTTATTTGTTTACAGCTCAATTTAGCTCCAGCTTTGATTATGACCGACTTTGAACTGTCAGCTATTAATGCTTTTGGTGACACATTTCCAGCTTTGAGACAAAAAAGCTGTTTTTTCCACTTCAGCCAGTTCATTTGGTGTAACATTCAAGCTAATGATATTCAACGACGTTATGAAACAGATGCTGAATTTGCTCTAAAGATGTGGATGCTCTCGGCCCTTGCCATTGTAGCCCCAGCTGATATTGATGAAAAGTTTGAACGGCTATCAAGGGAATTTCCAGCTGAAGGGGTACACCAATCGTAGATTACTTTGAGGACACATGGATTGAACGTCCAAATCGTTGTCAAAGAAGGCTTCCCCGTTTTCGATACGAACTATGGAATCGTTATGATGCTGCATTAGTGGGCACTCCCAAAACTAATAATTCTTGCGAAGGATGGCAGAGAGGCTTTGGTGAATTAATTGAAGCTGGTCACCCAACTGTTAATGAAATTTATCATTGGCTTAAAGAATGAACAAGCACAAAACGAAAAAAAAATTTGAACAATATCTCGCTGGTGGAAACCGCCAAAAATTTTCCTGCGAAGATTTTCCCATGCGAAGCATTTTCCTGCGATAAATTTTCCTGCGAAGAATTTTCCTGCGAAGTATTTTTTGGACACCGTATCTCACAATTAAAAAATCTTGTTTATTGTTAAAATTTTTTCATAATGATAACTTGAAAAATTTTAATAAATTTTTTTATTTTAACACAAATTTTTTTGAATGTAATTTTAATTAGTTTACGATGTCATGTTTTTTATTAGTGCACAGAATATTTTTTAACCTATCGCTCATTCATAACCCATGCGCAAACAGGCCTTTGCTTTATTAGAAGCATTTCCAAAATTTGTAAGGGGAGCATATGTGGCTGCTAAGGGATGATTAGCATATTGTGTTAGGTTCCATTAAGCTATCAGAGTCCATAATTGATGCACCGACCCTTGGACATCTATACGAACAACATGAATGAATGAATGAAGGAATGAGTGACTGAATAAATAGAAATAAATGAATGAATTGTCTAGGTGTATGTATGTTTGTGTGTGCGTGTGTGTGTGTGGTGTGTGTGTGTGTGTTGTTTTCATGCGGCTGCTAAAAGATTTGGACTTACAGTAATTTTGAAGAAAACAAAAAAAAACAGAGGCCTTACATCCTTACATGAAAGCTACCCAATCTCACCTGATTCAACAGCCACAGTATCAGCAGACAGCTTGCAGTTGAATGCGGTCAATAGATTTGGTTATATTTGCAGTTACTCTCAAATACAACTGATAGTGACAACACAACCAGGCTCGCATAGGCTGGTGCCGCATTTTTGAGATTGGGTAGACGTCTCCAGAAAGAGCATTGGTTGGTGAGTGAGTGAGTGAATGAGTGAGTGAGTGAGTGAGTGAATGAGTGAGTGAGTGAGTGAGTGAGTGAGTGAGTGAGTGAGTGAGTGAGTGAGTGAGTGAGTGAGTGAGTGAGTGAGTGAGTGAGTGAGTGAGTGAGTGAGTGAGTGAGTGAGTGAGAAAACGCTAGATTATACGCACACGATATATTATGTATGTGTAGTATAAAGTATGTGTGTATCTAATGTTTATAATTAGTTTACAATAAGTTTTATATTATATAAAAAGCTTTGAAACCAAACCAAGTGGCCGTTTGTCACAAAATTTAAATCAAACGCAATTTTTAATTAATATTTAGATAAGGTGGACAAATTCATTGAAATATTATATTAATTGTAGAAACCAGATAAAAACATAAAAAGAAAGAATAAAACAGTTTAATTATTTTATAAATATTTCATTATTTTTATTGTATAATCTGCAAGTATTGTTTATTAACCTCCCAGACAGATGCAACTGCAACAAACTTGGATCATACAATGCTTCTTGTCAGCCGGTGACCCTTCAATGTTTCTGTAGACCACATGTCGTTGGAGTTCAGTGTGACCGATGCAATGCAAATTACTGGGGGATGCACAACATTCAGCATTCTAATGAAGGATGTCTTCGTTAGATTTTTTAATTTTCATTGCTTCTGTAAAATTAAGTTGAGGTTTGAAGTTTTGAATAGAAGTTAACCGTGACAATGAGGTGCATAAAAAATACGTAATCTTATCGACAGTGCACAAACCCGTCTCATTCATTTTATTTTACTTATCAAATTAAGATTTGGCTTGTTTTATTTAGCGACAGTTCGATCATGTTGAAGCTGAAGAGCAACACATCAGTTAAACTTTATTCTAATTTATTCTTTCATTTTATATTATTCAATATCACAAATAGTATAAATTTTATAAAAATCATATTTATTTATTTATTTCCTACGCGTGTTCATTGCTCGTTATATACAGTCGTACCTCCTTTTTGAGAACTTCTATACAACACAAATCTCAATATAACAAAATTTTGTTATGTCCATTAAAATTTTACATATAAAACTGTTTCTATAAAACAAAAATAATTCTCTATAACGAACAAAATTTATAAAAGTTGAAAGAAATCCAACCAGATAACATTCTATGAATTGATATGAGCGGTGTTTTTGTAATCTTTCAATATCTTAAAGCCATATTTATTGTTTCTTATTCTAGTAATTTTTGCTAATTCTACCTCGATTCATCGTTGCATGGAACAAAGAATAAATTTCACTTTTAAAATTTTATTTTTTACAATTTTACCAGTATTATTACTTTTTGTTGTCAAAATAAATGATTGGAAGATAGATTGTTTTTCATAAATATATAGCATATAAACACTTTTTATGTAATGAAGAATTTTTTCCGAACCAATT
Source organism: Helobdella robusta (assembly GCF_000326865.2). Taxonomy (NCBI): domain Eukaryota; kingdom Metazoa; phylum Annelida; class Clitellata; order Rhynchobdellida; family Glossiphoniidae; genus Helobdella; species Helobdella robusta. The sequence goes on along the minus strand of NW_008705459.1, from coordinate 571,525 downwards.
ATATAAAAAGAAATTTTTATATAACGAATTTTTTTCTTAGAACCATCAAGTTTGTTATACGGAGTTCCGACTGTATTTGTAACCATACCATTATACACACACACACACACACACACACACACACACACACACACACACACACACACACACACACACACACACATATATATATATATATATATATAATGCTAATTTTACTGACAGCGTGCCACTGCAATCAGTATGGTTCCAAACGATTGGATTGCGATCAGAACAGTGGTCAGTTTTACCTACTTTTTATGTTAATTTTACTTTGACTTAGTCCAGTTGTGTCCGCTTTCCAACTAATAATTAATGTTAACGTTATGGCGGATTTTAATTTTAGGTACTTAAAAAATGCAAATTTTTTTTTATTTATTACAAAGTATTTTAAAAGTAGTTTTTGAAAAGATTTTCATCTTGGCGAGCTCTGCGAGCATTTAAACATTTCAAAGCTTGAACACGTACCATCGTACATAACCGTTGTAGACGACCTCTTTTGTCAACTTGAACCAGCATGATGCACGTAGTAAAAATTTACTTTTACTCCCTAGATGTTTTTATTAAGCTTATATGAAATATGTAAATATTAATATTGAACAACTTTAATAAATGATGTAACAATAAATATATTAAAAATAAAAAATATAATGAAAATATTAAATGTTGCAATTATTTTTAGTTATTAAAAACGACGTAAATTTTTATACTCGTATTTATTTAATGTCATAATTTAATTAATGTTGTAATTAACTGACAGCGCTGTTTCGGCTATTTAGCCATCGTCGGAGCTGGATTTAATATTTTAAGATGAAATTAAATTAAGATTATTAAAATAATATTAAAGTAAATATTGAAATTATATTGGGTTTTAACAATGGTGTGAAACAATTTAAAAAGATTTAAAAAACATATGAAACGTATCTTTAAAACAAGATTAAATAAAGGAATAAACATGTAAATGAAATTGATAATTAAATAATTTAATATTATTTTAATAATCTTAATTTAACTGTCTTGTGTGGTCGTATCTGATTTAAGCCACAAGTCACGCTGCTTACTGTCAGTTGTTACACAGGTTAAAATGACTTGTGTTTGCCATCTGTAAAAACCTTAAGAAAATTGACTAGCAAAGTTAAAACAAACACAGGCATAAGTGATGCTGGTTACGTTACCTGTCAGTAAATTGATATCATCATATTTTGATGAATGTTTTCAAGAAGTAATGGTTATGCTTCATCAACAGAATGTTACAATTGTTGGTATAACTGTTGATAATGCAGCAGTTAATTAAAAGTTTTATTTATTAATTATGTGTTCTGGTATACTTAAAAATTATATTACTAACAAATACAACAGCGAACCTATCTTTTTGCTATTTGATTCTGTACATAATATAAAAAATATTTATAATAAGTTATTGAATCGAAAGATTTTTCATTTGACTGCATTTCAAGGTGATTTAATAAAAATAGAAGAATGTGAAGCAAGGATGGCTGAGACATTAAAGAACTTTATAGATCTAAACTTTAAACTTGTGAGGCAGAACAAAGAAGCCTGGAGCCTGAGTGTCGCTAGACAAAGGTTTGAAGAGTGTGTCTCAGAAGAGGTGTGCACCATAGGAGAAAGGCGAACCAGAGGCTTTAGGCCCTGGAGGAGCCATAAATGGGGAGTGACGCCGATAAACACTGATAATGGTGATGATGGTATTGAATTATTTTTACAAATGTGCAATGTTCAAAGTTTATAAATTTTAAAGTTTTTGCAAATATATGTTTAACAATAATTAAATTAGAAAGGGAAATTACAAGAAATAATTTAAAAATAATAGCCGACAAACAAATTTTTTTCAAATAAAATTCTTTCTGGATTTACTTATTTCGAATTCATCAATAATTATTGCTGTGTCGATACGATTCAATGTTTCTTGTTCTATGTACAAAACTGCTAAATTATTTAATTTTTGATCCCCCATTGTACTCTTGGAATAATTTTTAATTCTCTTCAAAACAGAAAAATAACTTTCACCTGATGCATTAGATAAAGGAATAGTTAGAAAAATGTTCAATAATATTTCAATATTTGGAAACATTTCTTTGGCGGCTTTTTATCTTTGTTACTTATTGAATTATCTGGTTTGTTCTTAAAAACGTCCTCATTTTTCTTAAAAAATGATTTAGTTCATCTTCTAAATTACAAACATCAATGTCATTTCATTACATTTTTTTAAATTCTTTCAGTGATTCAATTTTTTCTTCCTACAAATTCCACTCTAGAAATATACAAAAAAGTTCAAAAACAACTTCATATTTTTGATCTATCTGTAACAATTGATTTTAATACTATCGCATATGACATAAAATGTATGGATTTTAAAATTCTCTCTAGTTGTAAACTTTTTTTTATTTTCTTCAAAAAAACGAAAATTTTGTTCTTCTGTTGTAAGTTATTTCATCTTCCTCACCAAAAGGTTGTAATTAGATAACAAAATAAAGTTTTGATTATTTAATTACAACTTTTTAAGAAGAACAAAAAAATGGTTATATTGAAGACAAAAAGTAAGAATGTCCGAAGCGTCATAGTTGCTAACGCATCACATATTGCTTTCAAACATAAGAGAGATTACAGTAAAGAGTAAACTGCTAATGTTACAAACGCTTATTACGACCGAAAGGCAACAAATAATTTTCTCAAATAAACAAAGCAAAACATATATAAAGCCCATATTTTTAAGGTACTTTCCTAGTCCCGTCCTTCTGATATATCAACTTCGTTAAATCAAAATTTTGACTGAATCATCTCAGTCTTCAATCATTCTTTTCTTTATAATTCAAAATTATTTAGCGATACGATATATCATTATGCGAATCTCACATCGAAATTTCAAAAATGTTAAACAAAATTTGTGTCACGTATCGTTATAATATAAAACGTTGAAATTTGTTGAAGAGAATGGAAAATTTAAACAAAAATTGGAATTTTCTTCCAGTATCTTTAAATTGATTGTAATTAGTTCCTGATAAAAATTGTTAAAAAATAGAGTTGTTCAACAAAATCTTGATAGGGTGAGGATGAGAAGTTGAAAAAAATTATTTCGTGTCGTATTTTTTTTTATCTTGCATCTTTTAAATCGTGGTGATCAGATGTCCGACGCATAAAAAATATTCATAAAAATAACGTTAATGATTAAATATAAATCCTGAATTTAGTTAAATGCTCGTTTAATATTTTATGCTTTTTTGATATTTTTAGTTTTTTTTGTAAGCCCGATGGATCAGATGGCTTCTAAAATTGTATCAAAGTGTTGCTGGCCCAACTTAAATACTCATGTTCATTGAAGATATTAAACTTTCATCTTCAAGAAATATTTCAGTGTCGTTTTCAGAATTTGATCAGAAATCTCGGAATCGTATCGTTTTGTGTTGTTATTTCCGAAGCTGTTCCGCTTCATCATGTTTTTATCAAGACCTAATTAGAATATTTTAAAGAAAATATTTTGTGACAAATTTTATGATTATTTCTTATGATTGCAAAATAGCTGGTTTTCAGTGTAAAATTTTAAATAAGCTTCAAAATTGTCAACGTCATCGCATTTAATCTTTATATAACTTTAATTTACAGGGCAGTGCTTGTGTTTGAATGGAGTTATGGGTCACAAGTGCGACATATGTTCTAACGGAAAGAAACTCAGCCAATATGGATGCGTTGGTAAACAAGTTTCAAGTCGATTTTTGTTCTTCAGTAATGTGATAGGGTCGATAGGACTTTTATAAAAATTATAAATTTTCCAATAAAATTTGAAATTAAGCAAGGAATGTTATTTTTTAGGTTCCATGTGCAAAGGTAATGTTTCTGCTATCTTAATCAAAACGTCAAAATGGTGAAAATGTAGAAATTAAAAATAAATATTATTCCAAAATCTATATTTGAAGCTTCAAAATCATGAAACAGGTCTTGGAGTTGAATGAATAAAAAAAATAAATAACTAAATTTTTAATAAGTGAACTGAAAGTTTAGTGTTTGGCCACTTATATGAAAATACAAAAAACAACCTTCATTTTAAATAAAACATTCAAAAAATATCAGCTTGTGATAAGCGTACTAGAAACTAAACGAATTTTTTAATCAACATTTGAATAAAAAAAAGTGATAGGAGCAGGGAGATGAAAAATGTCAAGCAGTTAATGAAGCAAAAGTATTCCGTGGCAGAAAAGCGAATTTGGTTGAAAAAAAATTGAATTATTTGTTTTTTAGTGGTAATTCAAAAAATAATAATGTATATTATTTATCTTTTAAAAAGTTGTTGCTGTTAATTAAATTGATTGAGTTATTTTAATTTGAAGCGAGTTAAATTTGTAAATGAAATAATTAGGCGACGATCGCAGCAGAAGATCGAGACCATGCCCGAGTGATGTACACTGCAAGTTTGGTGCCAGGTGTCATGTTGGGGTGCACGGACCTGAATGCGTGTGTGATGACAACTGCGCCCCTGATGATAAATATGGCTATGGAGGAGTCTGTGGTTAGTTTTTACTTTCATCTTATCTTTGATGTTTTCTTTTTGTAAAGAAAAAAACGATTTTTGACATTTTTAAAAATTATTCGGCTATTTAAAACATTGAAAATGTAATTAAACAAACAATGAAAGGAGTTAATATAAACTTGAATGAACGATCAACATAGTTTGAACCGGTGTGATTGAAAATTCCATTGAAAGTTTAAAACATTAAAAAAAAATTTAAATCCCAGAACGAGATAAATAAGATCTATTTTAAAGTTTGTAAATTTTCAATCATTGTCGGTTGCTCGTATTCAAACTCATTAAATGGTAATGATTAATGAATTAGTTAGCATATATATATATGTGTGTTGTTAACAAAAGTTTTTCATTTGAAACTGCTGATGATTTGGTAGTTGAATAATAATAGAACTTAATAAAATATTTGAAGTTAAATCATTCATAAATTGTGACATAATTCTAGTAAAAAGTAAGAATTTAAATATAGTTAAAAGCTTGATTCTGTGCAAGCTGATTACCACTGAGCTCCGCATAAAAACTATTTTATCAACTTTTTTATTGAAAAAGGTTCAGATAATCATTGGTATGCGTCGAAATGTAGGTTGGAGATGGCAGCGTGCCGTAAACAGATTGACATCAGAGTCCTTTACAACGGGCCGTGTGATGGTTAGTTGAAGTTTTTCAATTATGTGGAACAAAGCTATTTATGTTAGAATGGACATATTTGTCCAATGAGCTCCAATATATTAGTTTTTAGTTATACTATTTCGGGGTCCATGATTCAATCGAAGTTATCAGATTGTTACGTTTCTTTTGCAAGTTTTCCAATTTTTTAAAATTATTCTTTACAATGCAGCTCTCTCAAACGCAGAGCCGCTTAACGATATTTTTTGTTTTGAGCATATTGATTGTATTTTATGTTATAAATACATTTTGCAAAATGTTAAAATCATTAATAAATTAAAAAGCATCATTGATCAGAACGGTATTTTTGATTGAACAGATGGAACATCTGTCGACATTTCCGTGAAAAAAAAGATCGAGAAAACGAGAGTTCTTGATGATGATGGTAAGGTTTTCAGAGAATCTGCTATTTTTTTACCGATAGCATTTATTGGTACATGTAACTGTTTCTATGTGCATGTATTACTCACGGTTCACAGTGTATCAAAACTTAATTTATATTAAATTTTTTCTCATAAACCATTTTCTATGTGTACTTAACGACATCCCAAAGTTTCATCCCGATTGGATAAACGATAAACGATGTAGTAATGCATACGGCAACAAAGTAAACACAAAACATTAATTTGAACACCGAAGGTGGTATAGGAATACCGAAAAAAGCTTTTCTATTCTATCATGCATAAATTAAACAAAAAATTTGGTTTTGAACTAAAAAAAACTTGAAAATGATTTACGATGATCAACCGTTAGAAAAATCGAAAAGTTAAATTGGAAGTTAACTAACGCCGAACATGCTGTGATTTTCGTGATTTTCATCAATAATATATATATATATATATATATATATATATATATATATATATGTATATATATATATATATATATATATATATGTTGGTAATAGACCATAATTTTTACAATATTTTATAAATTCTACCGAATGTTTGGCGTTAATATGTTTGTAGTTCGTTTTTTTCAATTTTTCTCACTAAAGTTTTTTGGTGAACGTTTAGTTTATTAAAATTCAAAATAAACTTATTTTCCGAATTCATGCTGCAAATAAGGCCATATTTCGATTCCGAATGAATCATCATCAGTGCTTTCTGCTGTTTATATAGGGAAATATTGACTTTGTCAAAATGAACTAGAACTGTAGTCCTAGAGATAACTCTGTGCTAAGGCGTAATCACGTAATATATGAATTTAATTGCCCCTTTGACGGCTGTGCACGTCAACATGACTCATATATCGGGATTACTACTACCTCATTGACTAGAAGGCTTACGATGCATAAATAGAGTGGTGCTATCAAATCTCTATGCTATCAAAGTTTTTTCATTTAAAAGAGTTTTTTTAACTGTTTGAGCCATATTCAAAAGTTGAGATGAAAGACTGAAACTTGATAACCTTTTAAATGATAAAATATATTTGATTCGTTTTGTGCATGATTTAAAATGTTGCATTAATGTAGCATGTAAATGTAGCATAAAATTTGTAACATTTTATTAGTTTTTTATCGAGATCTAACTTTATATATAAAAATGTACGACATAAGCACTGAATAACATTGAACCACAGCTCAACATACCTATCCATCTTTCTCACAACATTCCTGGATGAAACTTTACAAACCACAATTCGGTATAAGCGAATTGGACATGAACTTTGAACTTAGACCTTACAGCAACAACGGCATAGTTTTTTATATGGGAAGAGATAGAGATGAGAAACTGAATAATGAAAATTATGAAGATGTTAACGAAGAGTTTATGGCCCTCATTTTAAACAACGGCTTTTTTGAATTCAGGTTACGTACCTTTTATTTTCAGTTTTTGTTTGCATTTGTATCTCAATCATTCTCTAACCTAACTAAGCAATAAATATTTTATTTAATGATTTCCATTTAAAATATTAGAGCTACATATGTTTTTCAAGTTCAATGACTTTTTTAATATTTATCAGCACTTATATTATTGGATACATTTATTTTATTTATTAATTTATTTATTGAATTATGGGCGCAGAAAATGCATGCCCACCTCTAACATGAAACGTTGGAAGTTCATGTGTGAAAAAAGAAGAGAAACGAAAAAATATATAAATAAAAATGAAAAATAAATTAACAAACAATTAAAATACCACCAACAAAATAACCATATGAACTGAACCAGAATTATTATTAAGCCAATATAATGAACATGTAACTATATATATATCCTTATAGATGTAAATACGATTATATATATATATATATATATATATATATATATATATATGGAATGGGATCTCCGTTGGGACCGCTGTTCGCAGAATTCTATATGGCCGATCTCGAATCAAGGATATTTGCTGACCCTACCAACAGACCCCCAATATATGCACGCTACGTCGATGACATTTTCATCATATGCGAAAAGGTCACCGATGTTTACAACTTACAGAATATATTTCAGAACAACTCCCATCTCAAATTCACCATCGAATTTAGCACCAAAAACAATTGGCCTTTCTCGATTGCTTAATTGAAGAAAAAGAAGAACAGCTAACTTCGAGGGTTTATGTTAAACCGACTAATTCTGGTCAGGTCTTAAATAATCATTCGGATTGCCCCGACCGCTATAAAAACAACGTCATCTATAACTTCATTCATCGGGCATACAAAATCTCTTCCGATATCAATATTTTCAATACAGAACTGATTCGCATAAAACAGTTTCTCATCAACAACAACTATTCCAACCAATTAATAGATAATACCATAAAACATTATATCAACAAAACAAATAATCCTACAACTCCAACCTCTACAAAAACAATTATACCTCTATATTATCTCAATCAAATGCATGACAACTACAAAGTTGATGAATCAATACTCAAACGTATCATCAAATCCAATGTCTCCGTTCCCGACGAAAGCTACCGACTTACAACACCAACCGAACATCCAGCTTTATCGTTAAAAACAACAACACACGTCCCTCCAACAAACTAGAGAGAACCAATCTCGTATACCGATTTTCTTGTCCCGTGCCACACTGTGTTGTGGAGAGTTATATCGGCCATACGAGAACTACTCTTTCTAGAAGACTCACCATGCATACACAGAATGGTGCCATTAAGGACCATATGGAACAGGTACATCATCAACCGCTTACGAGGAACATATTGGATCCCAACACAACGATCCTTGATTATGAACCCGATCCAGTTCGCCCCAAAATTAAAGAAGCCCTTCATATCAACAAGCATAAACCCTCACTCAATAAACAATATAACAGCTTTGATCACATTTTGCAATTGTTTTCTCAATATCACGATCTCACACCTACTGTTACCGTTGGGGTTAATCCACAGGATCTGCGTGTACCACAACGATATGAATATCATTCTACGTTGAATACATTTCAACCCATTAACACGCAGTTTGTGACCTAGCGTCATCCGACCACTGTCATTGCGTCGTTGGATGTATTATGTGATACTTAATATTTGATGTATCTTGCATGTACATATATGTATTTATATTTAACTATGTATACGTAGGTCTGATGTGGAAACTCGTATCACACATATTCAACCGCAATAGTTGTATTCACAACGCATACACATCAATATTATATATTTTGCGCACATGTCATTCGTAATTAGTTTTCACCAACGTTTTTTCAACCATGTTAAAACTTTTATAAAATTTCTATATTTTAATTATTTTACTGAACATTTTATTTAAATTACACTATTTTATTTATATAATCTACATAAACTTTAGTTATTATGATATTTACAACAAGGTTAATTTATTTCACAATTTAATACATATTTTATTTTCTATATTTTCACATTTTACATTAGTCATTTATTTTAATTAAATTATATGCTTAAACAATATTTAGGCTCTGAAGATGGCATTACGCCGAAACAGCGCTGTTAGCTTTATTCCAGTTTTAGATAAATATGAACTCAAACAATACCGCCTCGTGAAT